>NC_028359.1:7404004-7444578 GCF_000741045.1 Vigna radiata var. radiata | reverse complement strand
AAAAAATAAAACAAAATTTAAAATTATAATAACAGAATATTTAAAAAAACTATAACAAAAAATTTAAAATAATTAAAAAAAATTAAAATTATTGAAAGAGAGAATTTAAAATAGTTAATATTATTTCATTTAAAATAAATAAAATTTATTCAAATAGAGAGAGAATAAAGATACTAACAAGAAGAGAAGTAAGAATGAGATTCTAGGAGTATTTTTAAATGTGAGAGATAAATAGACAAATATAAGCGTGCCAATAANATCTGTGCACTGACATCTTTGACTATTTTTATTTTTTCTAAATAAATATTAAAATATTCTTAATTAGGGGTAATTTAGCCATTGTTTAAAAATTTGGAGGTGCAGGATGAAGCACTTGGAGGTGGAGGATGAAACCCTCTCAGATTCTTTTTCCTCATTTGGGCTGTTACAAATAGAGCCCACGTACGTTTTAATCTCTATCTTAAACTAGCATGTTGCGACTTGCTTAGAGTTTCATTTGCATGTTTCTCTTGTGTTAAGGAAGTTTTATAAAACTTTCTCAAAGTCAAAGATTCCCCTATTAAAGTAACTAAAACAATTATTGAAATTAGTTAATCAGTTAATAAATGAATTACGTTTCGTTGACTTGTACTTATATCAAATCTCGCTTTATAATCTGATTGGGTCGCCAAGGATCCTATCCGATGATAGAAAAGGTTTAGTTGCTGATTGGTTGCTGTAGTCCCCTTGGCTTGCTTTAAATGTAACGTACGTCCACATCAGTACAAGTCCCACCAGCACGTGATATGAGTTTAAAATTACACAGCAATTTCACGCAAAAAGAAAATGATTCCATTATAATGATCATGTAATGTAACTACACTTCTTAAATTTTCCATTTTTTTCTTAAAATCATCCCTCCTATTTCACACTTTTCTACCTCTCTCGTGATCGTAAACTACAATTGCAAGACCAAATATCAATGGATGCACCTCGTAAAAAATCTCAAGGCCAAATTTTGTGCTTGCTGCAAGAATGTTAAGATTAGTAGAGAGAGCAGATAATATCTTTTGAAATTGTATCACATTGGTTAAAATATGTTAAAAATTATAAAATCATTGAATAAGAAGCGAAAGCTACTTAGAAATCTAAGTTTCTTCAGTAAACACTTTTTCACCTGAGAGAAATTTTTGAAGTATTTATGGCGGTGCAACAGTAGGATTTAATTTGAAGGTCAGAAATGAAAGCACCTGATATAATGATAAACAGAGCATGTTATTGTTCTCTGAGGCAAAGATGGCAAGTCTTGATGATTCGATCCTAAAGCCGAAGCAAGTAGCAGGTAATTATAAGCACTCAAGTTAAAAAGAAAAAGAAAGTGATGATAATGAGTTGTGGTGAAGATCCTATTTGGGTTGAGGAACAGAAAGAGCCTGAGAACCTGTGAACCTTGCCAACATGACAAAGGTCATCCCTCCGACAACATTGTTGGCCAGTCTGAGAGCCAAAACAGAGGATTTGAACACCAAAGGAGGAACGCACTTCTCCAACAGAAACTCGAAGCCATTAAGACACTGGTACCTTAAATTGCTGCTCACACCCATGTGCGCCGCCCAGGTAAGCGCATTGAGAAGGGTAGGGGGGGCCTTGTTCGGGGACTCGAACGTGGGGTCCACCCTCTTCCTCACCGCGATCAGTCCGTTCGAAATGGCGGTCCCGGCAAGGCCAGCAGCCAGGCCCACCAGCGCAAACAATCCTCCTTTGTACACCAGAGTCCCACACCGCTCCACTACTCCGTAGGGACCAGGTTCGAACATGTGGCTGCTAGGACACGTGGCAAACAACCAAGGAAGGGTGGAAGACGAGGACAAGGTTGGCGCCAAGAGGTACATCAGAATGAAATTCAGAATGGACCCCACAACCAGAGTGGAGAACACGAAGTCCAGTTCGTTGAGTCCGAAGTTGGGGCGAGTGGCCATGTCGCCGGCAACCGCCGCACTCACACCCACCAACTCCTCCATCAAAACCTTGAAAGGGAATTGTGGGTCCGCCGCCACCCTCGATCTCCATCCGTTTAAAAACAGCCCCAAAAACCCCAATCCCACGCTTTCGCCGTCGGAGTCTCCGCCTCCACCCCCGCCGCTGCCCCCTCTGACTCCGCCGCCGTTGTCGCCGCCGGAGAACGAAAGGTGGAGCCTTTCGCTGCGGGGGTGGCGCGGAGACGGGAAGGAATGGGTGTACCGATAATTGTAATGGTAATGGTAGCGGTGATGAGAAGAGAGAGGAGAGAAACGGAATTGGGCCATGGCTTGC
Organism: Vigna radiata var. radiata; assembly: GCF_000741045.1. NCBI lineage: Eukaryota > Viridiplantae > Streptophyta > Magnoliopsida > Fabales > Fabaceae > Vigna > Vigna radiata. Next base: position 7,442,286 of record NC_028359.1, on the reverse strand, counting down.
GCTGCCACTGCCATTTTGATTTGAAGTTGCTACTCTGTGTGTGTGTGTGTGAAAGAAGTGAGATTGAGAGTGAAAATGCAAAGAAGGATTAGAGTGAAGAAGATAACAGGTAGGTGGCAAAACAAGTGGTGGAGCGATATGCGAAAAAAAATTAGGAGTTTGGGAAGAAGGGAAAGAAACAAAAAAAGACCTAATTTTTTTGAAAGAGAAAGGAGTGTGTGTGATTGTGTTGTGAGCTGCCACGTGGACTGCCCTCTTTTTCATATCCAGCCAAGAGAAGAGAAGAGAGTACAATTAGCAGCAATTCTAATGGCATAGTCTGAAGGGTTCTTTTTTTACTGAAAAACTTGTTCCTTATTCCTCAGTTCATGAGATTCATATTTACCGTTTCATGACAGTCTGAAGGAGTTGAGTTCTCTCTTTAACAAGCCTCACATTTTGCTCCCAGAAACAAAAAACAATAATCCCATCTATTTCCATTGGAGATGGCACAAAACTAAAACAATTGCTCAACAAATATAATATAATATAATACTGTATTCTATATAAACAAATACCAGGGTTTTCCTTCACCGATACATGGTATGATGATATCTGAGACATGACAGTAGCATGTATCGTTCATTTGTGACGCAGAGAATAGAATACAAATGCTTGAGACAAACAACTATAAAGAATTCAGCCTATGCAAACTAATTTGAATACCATTGAGACCTGATGTGACATGCCCACAAAACTTGATCCACTTAGAGACCTAAAACTTCACCCCATCACATGTATATTCCATGCTTCTCACAAGTTACGGACGCAAGAATAAATCCAATAATAAATGTATGAAGTGTACACCAAAAAAGACTCATTTGAACACGCCTAATCTCAATACCCAATTATACTATCTTCTTTTTTTATCATCTTTTTCTTCTAAAGACCTTTCTAGCTTTGACTCCTGTTGTTTAAGAAGAAAAATATAGGATAAAGGGGATGATGTAAAACCACCAGCAATAATTGTTAGCCTATTCTTTCATCGCTGCTTTGTTTGAGATGCACTGGAAAACCATAACGCCCATCTACCTTTCTTTCATCGACCAGTTTTGGCTCGTTTCATTCCACTGGAGTTGAATGGAGATACACTTCCACTTGGTCCAGGACTCTCTTCTCTGAAATTTGAATTCAGCATTGCCAATTCACGCAACTGCTGCCTCTTGATATAGTCCTCAGACTCATCCTGCACATCAGAAGTTGCCAACCAAGACAAGTAAACATAAAAAAATTTCACAACCAATGTTAATCAACAAAGGTTACCGTGTGCAGGTTTCCATGTTTCTGATTTCCAACAATTAAATGGTTGTGTCATGGAAGGTATTGAATGGTTTAAATCACACCATGTTTTAAGATAAATTCCACTAACTTGCATCCTGTTTAGTACACCACATCCACCCTCATTCTTTTTACATCAATTTTGGAAGTTACAAGGAGTAGCCTGTGTTGAAGGTGAAATGGCACAAGCATAACATATTCCTAAATCTTAACCAAACATGGAATTAATCTGCCAGCTTGAAGTGATTCCAACAGAATATTTCGTGAAAAAGGCAAAGGTAAACCACCCAACCGAATTCTAATAAGTCAATTTTGACACCTCTGAAGGTTTCAAACTTTACACAGAAAAATGAAATGTGGAAAGAAACCTGGGATGGCAAACAAAGAGGCTGAACAGAAGATGGCAACTTTATTTTAATATATAATATATATGTTAATAATTCAATTTAAGAAAATGGAAAAAAATATTATTCAAATGTTAATATAATTAGTTGTCAAATAGCTGTTTCCTTATTATGAATTGTCAAGTAGACAGTGTGAAAGAACTTACCACAGGTTTGAGCAATTCTTCTATAATTTCCTGAGCCTGTCGGAGCCTTATGTCAACAATATTAGCAGGTAAATCAGCCTCAATCAAGATATGGAGTGGCTCATTGAGATGCTCATAGCCTGGTCTTCCTCTTAACTTTTCTTCCTTTAAGATTGAAAAGATAATAATCTCAGTCATTACACAAGAATAATATATAGATCAATAAAAAGAACATCATATTAATTTCACATTTTGCAATACTTGACATAGAAAATCACATTAACACCTTCATTACCTTGTCGGGATCTTTTATTGAACCCTTTCCTCTAATATACACCCGGCAACCAGTAGAAGCTTCCACCCTTTTCAGAGAATTGCCTCTTGGTCCCAGAAGCCTTCCAACAAAATTGAACTAAGAAAAAAGAGAGAAAGATAAATTACAACAGTCTGATATTTAATTAGTCTTTAATAAACCGAATGGATATACAGAAGAGCTTACATTGGGGTATGTATCAACTGGAATTTCCAAGCGCAAAATCCTCTTAACAGTATATGAACTAGGACTTGCAGGTGCAACTTGCCAGTCCATTGTCATTCCGGGAGTTCCCCTCAACCTCTGTTTAGCACAGGAAAAGGAATAATAATGTCATTTATGCATAAAAGCTCAAATACTGCAGGAAAAGAACATGGTGAAGAACAAGAACTATGACTTGTAAGTACTGTAAAGCATAGTTAATAGTCTCGGATAAAAAGGTGTAGCAGCTAGCTTTGAAACACTTTAGTGGAACAGCAAAATGAGAGCGTTGTTTTAACTATTATGGTACAAATTAAACAATTTATACTACACGTATTTCCACTAAAGTCGGAGTTTACATACATAATCACTGCCAACCAATATAGTGATGAAGTGAGAAATGATGGATGATGGTGAAATAATTGAAAAGAACCACACAAATTAGATAAAAATTAGCAGAATGTATACAGGGGAGTTTAACTGAAGAAGAATGAATTGCACACGCACAGGTATGCAAAGTAAGAAGCAAAAAGGTCAAAATAGAAGTAACGTTCATATACAGTATTTCTACTAAAGTATTTCAAAGCTAGCAGCTACACCTTTCTATCTGAGACTAATAACTATGTTTTAACAGTGGTGATTTAGACCCACATTGATTAAAAATATGGAATATGGGCAATTCTCACCACACAATATGGTTTTATTGGGCTTAAAGGGTTGGATTAAGCCCTAAGCCCACTCTCAAAGGCATTTATGAAGAACCACAAGAAAATCACTTCTCTCTCTTTTCCACTTTCGCTTTTACAAAAACAGGCTTTACATCATTTGACAAAATCAATTGCTAAAGGAATAAAAACAATATGTCATGAGTAGAATTAATCTTACCTCATAATCCTGGCCATTGAGCTAACAGTATATGACAAAATCTTAGCATTATCAGATATAGAAATTAAACTTATGTGAGCATATAGAAGTCCTTTATGAGTCATGCACTGTCTAAAGTGCAAAAGAAAAATTCCCATCAACATGAACATCAACATGAACAGATGATAGTCAAACTATGACAAGCATAAATTGAGGATTATGAAGATATGATTAGTTAGGAGCCTTTTTTTTTCTCTTGTCTCAACACTCAACCATGAATTTAATAAGGATCAAAGTTTGGATTAAAAGATGAACAATTCCAAAACAGTCACCTCTTGCTGAAGACCGTTCCATCCACCTAACCCCGTTCCAGTGACACTTGACATGAGGTTTGAAGAAGCCATTGGACTAGGGCTTCTGTGCCGCAGTCTATCAAAGTCACCAAAACCTTGATTGGACAGCATTCCAGAAACTCTCAATATTTCTGCACATAGAGATCCGGTGTAATGAGAAAGAAACCTAGATGCACTATTTACCGTCATATCTACTGAATGAAAAGAGCCATGATAAATCAATGAATAAAACAATATTTGTATTTATAAAGAAATAGGATGAAAAAACAGATATTGTGAAATCAGCTGGATAAGTCCAATACTTGAGAGAAAGTGTATGATACAAGGTCAAAGCTTTTCTTAACAAGATCTACTGCAGTCAAATTTTCACATGTTTTAAAGGTACTAAGGTCATAGAGCTGCGGGTAAATATTTAAACACCAACTTCATCTGCTTAAGGCTGTGAAAGGAAATTTTTATGTGGATGAGAAGGAAAGAGTCACTTCCCCCGGTAAGGAAGTAATGAACACTACTAGTACACTACCCCCAGTTTGGAAGTAAAGACTGAAGTGGAGGGCCCTAGAGCCTCAGCTTGAATGGCACTATCAAGTCCCTCCTCAGGGAACTGCTTGATCACAGGATTGAACCCCACTAAGGGCTACTGTGATCAGCCAACCCTCCCTGCACCAAATCTTAGATCTCTTTAGTAGCCAAAGAAGAAAGAAAAAACTAAAGTACAAGATATGAAAAATGCAGTTAAAAACTTGAAATAAACTGTTCCCCTGCTTGCCCCAATTTGAGACTAACAAGGGTTTATGTAGTGGGGAACACCTCTACCTCCACTTCCCTCCTTATCTTCCAAATAAGGGTTTCATATTTGGTCAATTTCCCCATCCTTAACTCTCATCCAATCAAAGCATATGAAGATACATTTCCAACTTATCGAATCAGATACGACGCCAAATACTTCCAACACAAAAAAATTCAGTTTCTTATGCAGAACATTCTAATCAAGGTCCCAGTGGAAGGATCTTCTGCTAAACCCAAGAGTACACACGATTCAGATCCCTAACCTCATAATCGGAAAGGAAGCTTATTGGCATCCCAGTTTGCACCAAACACTTTACATAGAGCAGAAGCTCTAGAAAGTGAAAAGCTTGAAGACACATTGGGTGAAAGGCGCAATCTTTAGGGGCGATTCAGGGTTTTAAATTTGTAATCAAGAGAGGGAGAGATAGAAGTGAAGTTGGAAGTGAAGTGAGAAGAAAAAGGTGATCTACAGATCTCGAGAAGAAAGAAACCTTGATTCAAGAGACGAGTGCAAATGGGAAGAGCTTGCATGAAAGGACCAAGCTTCTGATGCTCTGCCAGCAACTCCGTAAGGTACTGACTGAAAAAGAAAAAGCAAAAACAGAAGCAATTGAGTTGAATTGATTCAGATGAGGCGTAGTTGAAGCAACCCAGTTGAAGTGTTGAAGTTGAATAAGAATACCTGTCAACTTCTGGGTTGGTTCTAATCTGAGGAGAAGCAGCTCTGACCGGAGAGAAGTTGGAGTTGTAGAGACCCGACATGGCTAAAAACCTAAACCTTGGATTGTGGCAGAGACAGCCGCCGTAGGTTTAGTTTAGTGTCGTGAAACAACGCTTGCTGTTGCTGGATGGACAACTATCTCGATTTCACACCCAACAAATTATTATTTTTTTATTTTCTATTTTTATATATTAGTTACTGCTTCCTTGTTTGTTTGTTTTCTTGTAACAAGCTGCCTTCTGCGAAGAAAAATAAAGAAAATAGAAAAGCAGATGGAATGGTAAAATGAATAAGAAGAGAAGAAAAAAAAAGAAAAGATTATGACAGTTGGAGAGTTAAGGTAAGTGAAGAAGAAGATTTGACCGAAGAAGAAAGAGAGAAAGAAAAAGACAGAATTTTTAATTTTACTCTGTATTTGTATGGTGTGAGTGTAGTGAAGCAGGTTGAGACACGTGTTGGGCATGCATGGAAGGAGACAGAGAATGAAGGAAAGGTTTTGTTTTGGTAACTAAATATCAAAGGAAAGAGTTGTGTTGTGTTCAGAGTTAAGAAGAGTTCAGAAACAAAAAATAAAGAATGAAAGAGAGAGAAATTATGATGTTTGCCAGCACTCTCATGGCTGGACCCTCTTTTTTATACTCTTTTAAAATCCATTTTTTCTGTTTTACTTTTAAATATTATTCAGTTTCCATATTTTCAGCCTATTTTCATTTTTATTGGTTGATATTTAGTTATTTATATATTTTTTTATCAAATGTATAAGATGTCGACATGTACTATAAATTTCGAAAAAATTGTTATATACAAAAAAGATAATAGAAAAACCGTTTATTATAACTTCTTCCTGATTCATATTATAGATTTAAGTCAGTAGAATGCTAATAGGATAATATTTTACTGATTTAAAGGAATTGAGAAGAAGAAACGATAATAAGATAGTAAAAAGTATATCAGAGTAATATGATGCAGTACTATATAATAATAATAATAATAATAATATAGTAATAAGTATTATAATTAAGTAAAAATATCATAATTTTTCAAATAAAGTAATAATAATAATAATATTGTAACAAAGAATAATGTAAATAATGACTATCTCATCATATGAAAAAAATAGTATTATTTTATTTCAATAAGTTCATTGTCATTTGTTTTTATTTACATTCGTATGTACATTTTTTATAAAAAAAATAAAATTATTAATGTAATTATAAAATTAACTATAAAAAAAAATTCAATTTTAATATAAATAATTATTTCAATTTTCAAAGATTATTAATTTTTTAAAAAAATTGTAACACTTTATTTAATAAAAAAATTATTAAATAAAACATTATTTGTTAATACAAAACACCTATAATATTAGTACAATTATCCATCTTAATAATTATAGTAACATAGTATATGTACACATCAATCGAAGACCTATACAATATCATTAAAAAGAACTATACAATCACCTCGCCGCATTATCGCCTTTCACCAAAAACATATCATCACCCAACTTACTATTTGCTCATACCATGAAGTAATCATTGCAAAAACACAAAAGAAAGTGATTAGGTAAGCTAGTTTAAGAAAAAAAATTCCTAAGCCAATTAAATCGCATAAAGCTGAACATTGATGAAATACAATAATTCATATAAACAATTGACATTACACTCAATTATTTGGATACATGCTTTTAACATAGAGCTTCATTGTAGACATACACTTGTAGTAGTATTTATGCTATACAAAGCCAAAAACATAGGGATTATCACCTTACTACTCATAAAGTTAGTTCCCTTCGCACCTAGGACCAAATAATCTAGTGGTTAGGATCTCGTGCCATTTTATTCCTCCTACCATTTCTCTCTATGAGTTGAATGATCGATAAAATATCAGTATGCTTCATTTATGAACTCTCGTATGTCAATGCATACACCAAGCATCTTCACTACACATAATTTCTCCTTGAAATTCTCTTAACAACATTTCCAAGACATATCCATAGCAAAATCCTCGTTTCCACACTTACAGTCATTATACTTTAAATCAATGCTAAATAACCAAGAGATAAACAAATCAACATGCAAACTCGCATCAAAGGTGGTGCCCAATGTCATACTTTTTGCAAAAGATGGGGCTTAGCACCATTTTTCTCTAAAAAAGTCACACTCAATGACACGTTTATATCACTCAGCGGCCTGAAATTAAACTGTTTCAAATTTGTAGTGCAGATGGTGCTCAACGGTGCCCTACTACCGCTAAATGTTAAAGCATTATTGAATGCTCAGTGATGAAAAGGGATGTTCAACGGTCTAAAGTCAAAATGCTTTAGACTTGCACAATCCAGCTTGCACTTACTGCCCAACCAATATCGTTCAATGTTATATTAGTTTATAATACATTCAGATTTGTGATTTAAGTGAACTTAGACCTGATTAATTGTTCAACTTGATATTCCTTTTTTCAGAGAGTTGGTTCAACATAATTTTCACACATTAAAACTTATACTAATTTGTTCAATTGCTCAACTATTCAATTCTCTCAGTCACATAAGTCCAAAACACAAGTAAAACTCATTTTAATCCTCAAATCACACAATTCAATTCAGGCATACACACCAATTAAATTCAATCAACATACCAACAACATAAGATTTTTCAAACTAATGCACACTAAAACAACTAACTTCCCTTACCTGAAAGACAAACCAATAGCTCAATAACCACTAAACACCCTCAAACGTACAAGAAGCTCGAAATGCTTCTATGAACAACCCAAACACGATTAGAACATTGATCAACAGAGACTAACAATGAGAACTCAAACACTACATGCGAACTAAAAAGGACCACATGCAAAGAAAGAATAAACAAACAAGGAAGGGACAAAAACCCAATTACTCTATTAAAGAAATCGACTCGTTGATCTTGATGAATTTACCACAAGAAAAAATTCTACAGTCTTTGATATTCAAAAGGATGAACAAATAGTAAGAATTTTAAAAAAAGAGAGAGAAAGCTCTAAAAAAACTAAAGAGAATGTTTATTTTAAAATAATAAAATTATTTACAAAAATTCTATTTATATTTTAAATTTTTATTATTAAAATAATTAAATCTCATCATTCTAAATCGACCATAAAACAAAATTTTCTAAACTCTTACACTATCAAATAAAAATTCTAATTTTAAAAATAGTCATTTAAAGATAAAATTATCATCAAATTAATTATCTTAATCTAAAACACAATTATTTAAAAGGTAAAAATGGGAGACAAATACGTAACATAAATGCTTTTTTTTAAATAGCTATGTGTGACCTAGAAATTCTATTGTTTGCATCAACAAACGAAAACCCACATTTTTTTTTGTCTTTAAAATACTTATTTTATATACAGTCAACATTGGATTGAATCTGATAGAAGAAATTGATTTACCATCACATGTTAATATAAGGTTTTGTATGGGTAACTTCATTTAATTTCTTATATTTTGACGGAAATTATCTTCAAAGAAAATATACTGAGAAACAGCAATGAAATACTCACTACAAAAGTTTAAAAAATTAAAAGCCAAATTATGTAAAAAAATATATCAATTTGGTCTACTTAAGTAAATTGTAGTATTTAGTTTGTCAAATTGTGTAAAATTGGTATAATATCAAATTAACAAACATTTGAATTAAACACTTTGTTTTTTAATTGTATTATCATGTAGAAGAGGAGGCAAATATTTTTTAAAAAGGGTGCATTAGAAGATAAGTGTTGAGGCAGACCCATTAGAAGAGAACTGTTTAGGAAAGCCCATTATAAACAAATAGTGTTGGGCTGACTTGGAAGCCCTTTTCCTTTTCCTTTTTTACCAAATATAAGAAAGAGTGAAATTATTCATTTAAAAATAAAGTTAAAACAAGATGTTTTGAAATTAGAAGTAAAAATAAAAAATATTTTGGAAACGTATAATTTTGTAGTTTTTTCTGTGTGTAGACGTAGAAGTATTCCATTGGTTAGGTTTGAAAGAAGACAGAAATTAATAATTGATATTTTGGCGTCGGTGGTGTTGAGCTGTGGACTTTATTCCTTCTTCACTCATCTTAATCTTATCTCATCCCATACATGCCTTTCGTTGCTTTGATCAAAATAACAATAATAATAATAATAATAATTATTATTATTATTATTATGATAACTATTGTTATTATTATTATAAAAAATGACTTGGAACTTTTTTTTCTAGAAAAAAGAAAAGAAAAGAAAAAAAACGGTGACTTTTTCAAAATATGAAATTCCTTTTCAAAACTTAAAGAAAGGAGGATAGTGTCTGGACATGCGTTGTTCCAAGCTTGAAGTGAAGGCAAATTAATTGGATTCGTTGGCCATGCGTTGTCCCGAATTTTACGACAATACAACGTCAAACACAAAATCAACTGACACCCTGACAGCTTCCTTTGCTTTGGTCTTGTTTTCAGTTTGGACATTAAGTTTCATCACTATAATACTATGTACATTTCGCATATCATCAACCAAACTATTCCAAATCATTCTTCTCCTCCAGTTACGTGCACATTGTTTCACTGTCATCATCATCATCATCATTCATAGCATAAATCAATGATGAATTACAGAAAAACAAAAAGATTTGGATGGTATTCTTGCAAATGTTCCTGTAACTAATGTGTCTGTTTCAACTTCCACTACCTACATTTGCTCACAAATTCGTGTCAAATGTGCAAGATAACACAAGCTACTTAATATGACTTGCATCCAAAGATGTAGCTAATCTAATTCTAAGCAATTTACTTTCTTCTTGAACTACTGACTCAAGTTCTAAGCTTCCATTCCCTTTTCTGCATACTACCTAAGTTCTGTCAGCAATGCAAAGCCAACGAAAACAGAAGCTTACATTGAATTTCCAAGAATGTTTTGTCAGCAATGCAAAGCCAACAATTGATTCCAATTCTATAGAGTTTCAAACAGGCGAAAAGAGGATTAGTAAAAAATTATCCCAAAAGTAGGAGCTACATTTTTATTCCTTGTCGATGGAACAACTGAATTCTTCACATATAATAGAATCACTTTGGGCAGCTACATACACATTCACACCACAATGAATCATAAAAAGGATAAACAGGTTTACTTTACACAAAAATTCTATATTACCGTTTACCACCCGTATAAACTAGCCAAGGGGAAGAGAGGAGCCTATGCAAACAACCACCAAAAAGAGGTGTTTGGAAGAATTTCTGAATACAGCAACGGAGCTTGCACATTTGAGTGGAACAACAGCAAGTGAAGATCGTGCAAAAACAATGTGTCAGGGTGCATATTCATGCTCAAGTGCAGGCTGCGTTCGAGTAACCGTGGCAGCAGGCGCTTTTGTGTCCCCAACATTGGCCATATGAAGGGCTTCTCCTGCATCTGCAGCCCTTTCCATCTGCTGTATTCTCTTGTTTCGTTTGTACTTTAGTACCCACAAAACCAGCAAACACAGCAGCACCAAAAACACAACTCCACCTAACACCGACCCCACAATAACCCCAACCTTGTTGCTACTATTGCTCTCATGTGACACAACTGGTGGTGGCGGTGGTGGAGAAGGAGGAGGAGACACTGGTGGTGGCAATGATGGTGGCGGAGGTGGAGGAACAGAAGTCTCGGCGACTATAGATAAATGGCCTTGTGAGGAGGTAGAGCAAGTGTTGCCTCCTGTTACATTGCTGAAATTGGATGAACCCTGCAAATCAAACCAAACACATCTTGCCACAGCACCCAAAGGAGGATCTCTGACATCCACAAACTTGACCCTGATAGGGTCAGCAGAGGCGCTAACATTAAGGGTTGGCAAATTTGTGGCTGATAAATTGGAGCCATTGTAAGCCAAGAGTCCTAGAACAGGAGCAAGGTAAGTGTAATTGGGCAAAGGGTAGTACCTTTTGGACCAATTACCCAAATTTTGGTACACCAAAACCAGCCTCTTCACATAAGGCTTCTCAATGATCCCTATGGGAATCTCAAACTCGTTGTAGCTGGGAACAACCCCTCTTCTCCTCAAACTGCCACTCCTTAATCTCAATGCGGCAACCTTAACCCCGGTGAAATTGGAAGGAAGCAGAGATGTAGCATTGTAAATTGTACCCGTTTTGGGTCTGACCAAAGCTCTGTAGGCATATTCTTGCAGAATCGCATCAAGGGACCTTGCTTCGCTAGACTGAGCCCCGGCAAGGGGAAGTGGAGAGCATAGTAGAAGAGGAAGAACCAGCAGAAGAAGATGATGATGATGAAGCCACATGGAAGAAAAAACAACAACAACAACAAAAATAATAATAAAAGATAAAGTTTTGACCTGTCGGGAGTTTTATTGAGAAGGAACAAGACCAACGGTATAATATAAGGAACGATGTTCTAAAGCAACTTTGAAGGTTTGGTCTTTGGGTTGAATTGAACCGTTATTGGTAAAAGGCAAAGAAAGGGGTGGGGAATATGCTTCTGGGCTTTTGCATTTCATCCATTCCTCAAAAATCAGTTCAGCTCGAAAAAAGGGAACAAGAAGATGGAATTCATGAAAATGAAATTAAAGACGAACAGAACAGAACAGAATATAACAGAAAGAAAGCCCTAAAAGACTTGTTCATGGAATCCAGAATCCATGGCAAACAATGTTGATGAGAATACCCCATTACAGCATTTAGGCTGAGATCACAGTCTGCTGCAAAAAGAGAAGAGAGAAAGAGATAAGCAGTGTGCGTTGCGTTGCAGAGAGTGGTTGAGGTGCAGAGGAGAAACTACTGAGCACCAGAACAAAAGCAGAAAGCAGCGTGACTGCGAGCCTGTGTTTGTTTTTGTGGCCCTTCCAAAAACAAAAACACCAACACCTACACCAACAACATCAACATCATCAAACACTGTATTCCAATGCAACCCCTTCCATGTCACAAATTATTCACTCCCTCTCTCTTAAACCTTTTCACATCCTCAATTTTCCCAAAACATTAAATTATACAATTTAATACCAATTCACCTTTTCCTTAAAATTCACAATTTTACCAAAACGAAAAAACATGGCACGATCTTATTCCCAATGGAAAAAAAACTACTATCTGTAATACAAATTTCTAATTTAATGCACATTACTCTTGTTTTTTTATATACATTAACTATGAATAAATTATTTTTTTAGATAAAGTCTTTGTCTTATCATGTAAACTCGACTGAGGGGTTCCATTATTGGTTAAGCTTACGTAGAGATGACAGAATCATAAGTTAGCTCCGTCGAGTTCTGTTCAATGAAAAAGAAATTTTTTTTAAAAGTCCTTTTTTTTTTATATATTGGTAAAAGGAAAACTCAAAGTCCTGTTCCAATTTGCCTTTGACATAATCTCAAATAAATAAAAGCCTTGAAAATGTCTATTCTAAAATTTAATGCTCTTTGCTCCAGTTGGCTAGATATTTTGAAAAAACAAGGTAATTAATTTAAGCAAATTCAAATAGCAGTAAAGAAGAAAAGGCACACAGGAGTCATCAGCAAAAGAATATAAACAGATAAAGGTGCAAACATGGTGTTTTTACCGTGATGGCCCTACTTGTTTTACATATATCCGAAAATGTCCTGTTCCAAAACAAGTGTGTGATGGTAGGTGCTGAAGGATAGAGGCTTCGTTGGTTGGAGTTCAGCCTAAAAATACTTGTGAATCAATTCAATGAGAAATCAAAAATGCATACATTTTCAATTTAATTTAATTTTATAAAATAAAATTTATAATTATTTATAAACTATAAATTTATTTTATTTTTAGTCAAGAGATTTAGATTTCTCTCATCCTAAAATATTTATCTCTTAAATATTAGTTAATTTAAACTGTTCTAGGAAAAGTTGCATGAGTTTGACTTAATAATTAAATCAATAAATTTCGGCTGCTTTATTTTTTAAATCTTGCTGGTTTAGTTTAGGATAAGCAAGTTTTGGGTTTCGACTTTCACGGAAAAAAGAAAAACACTTTCTACCAAAGTAGGGGACCGAATAAGATGGACTTTGCAAAATTGGTTGATGAATGACCTGATAATTAATAATTTTTTTTCTTGAATTAAATTACTCATATTTTACAATTTTCATTTACGTAATTTTCATATAAGATTATGTAATGAAACATCAATTTATTTCAATTTAAATACACAAAACATTAAAAAGTAACTCCACAAATGTTAAAAGTGGTGTACTAATTTATTGTCACTCTAAAATTGAAATAAATAATGATACGTAAAAATAAATAGAGGTTAATAAGAAATTGTATTAACATATAAGAGGTATAACATTGCAAGAAATATATAAGCTATGCTCCAAACTATCTAAGTAATTTATAATTTATATAAGTTAAATTTTATTAAAATAGGTTATTTTGAAATACTTACCTAATCAAACTAGCGTAATAGTAAGTTTAATGATGTTATCAAAACACATTCTAAACCTTCCAAAATGTTTTTTCTATAAAGATAAAATCAGTTTTTACAGTTGAATAGTAGTTTACTTCTCCTTGAACTTGTTAGGAAAACATTCTCACACCTAATATTTATGTTGCCACTTGTTTATTATAGTAACATATTTTAATGCATTTTTACTATTACGAGGATGAACTCACATCATCATTAATATTTAATTTATTGTTATCTCAAATATGATCACAGAATTATGTTTTAGTTTTCTTACCAAAACATGTCCCATCATTTGGGATTTTCTTACATAGTATTTTCGGTAATATCCATACATTAAGACAAAACTCATGAAATGAAATGTTGATAAATTGTCTTAAAAGTATTCCTTTAGTGTAATAAAAGATTTTTTTTCCTGTTGGTAACAAAAGTGGGCTTTTAACAACCTACATAAATCAATGCATGATTATTTCAATTTAATCAATAATTTAAAATGATATATATAATATGTTAAAAATTTCATATTTATGGACCAAACATAAATTATATTTATAGTCCATAAGTAAATGTAAATTTTATTTATAGGTCTATTTTATAAGTTTAAGTTAAGTTTAAAATTTATTTTTTTTAAGAGATGATATTAGAATTATTCAAAGTTTTTGTTATTTGATGAGTTTATTGTATTATTTGTTATCGAATTATTATCAATGTTTAGTTTCTTACTCAACATGTATATGTCATGGTGTGATAAATTGTGTTGGAAATTTATATTGAAAAAGTAAAACGAATTTATAATATATAAATAAATTCAAAGTTATTTTACTAGTTAGTTTTAAACTTAAAAGATCATTTTTTTTTAATATAATTTTTGTTGATAAAATATTACGATAAAATAAAGGAAGGTGAAGGCAAGTGTGATGATTGTTAAAAGGAAATACGATGGCAAAGGAAGTTTGGTCCACATTGGCACCAAAGCATATGACAAACTATCTTATTATCATATGTATGTATGTGCCAAATTGCACATGCCTCACCCTCTCTTCTGTTGTCTTTGCACCAAAAACAACTTCAATTTTTAAGAATACATGTTCTTTATACACACCAATGTATATGTAAGTGATAAACTATGTCAAACCAAATTCATTTTTAGGTTCTGTCTTTTTCTCTTTACATCTTTTTCTGAAAACTAAACCATCCAACCAACATCCCTCTCATGAAATGGCCCCTACACTTTATATGTTGGCTTACTTTTACATTACTCATGCTCACATATACGTATATAAATAAATAAAAAGTAACATTTATGATTGATTTCAAAGTAAAGTAATTAGTTTTAAAAGAATTTTAACAACGCTTGAGTTTCTTAAGTTTTTAACCTCTTTCTTAATATTAATCTTTAACAAAAATAGTCATAAAAAAGGAATGAAGTAACTATTTTTATTTTTTGCATTTGAATTTCTAAGAAGATAAGGTTCAATAATTTGCATGTTGTATTTTGAGTTCTTAGTAAAAGTTTACACAGAGTGTAAATTTAAAGTGAATCATACCTTATTAATGTTTATTTCACTTAATTATGAATTAGACTTTAAGTCTAACTCAATTTTACAAAACCGACTTATAGGATAAGGTTTGTACCATTTATATACACATCTTATTTCTTCCAACACATTATGTAAAATCATATGTTTTAGTTTTTATATATTTTTTAATGTTTGCCGAGTTTTATATTTTGCCCTATTTGAAAAATATTTATCTATTATTATTAAATGTATATATGTTGATTGAAGTGTTGACAAAGATAGAGTTTTCACCTGAGAGCTGAGTAACATTTAGCAGTGATGGCGCTTTCTAATGAAAAATGTGATGTAAATTGACACTTGCTGGTAATTGGTGTGAAACTGATAATAGAGAAAAAGAATCTGTGACAAGTCATCTTTTTTTGTCGGCAACTCAAAGTTTATGATGTTGAACGAAGGATTTGAATAAAGCAGTTAACTAGTAGTTGGATGATAACAAAGTTATGTTCTCTCGTCTTTCATGCTTTTCATACCAAATTGCATAAATTAAAGATAGAAAAAAAGTGCATGCCACTTAATAATTCATCATACTGTTTTCAAGTAATTTAATATACTCATAAGTAAAATAATTTAAGATTTTTTTAGCTGTATGATTGCATAGTCCAAGAGCGTAAGCACAAATTTAAGTATAGAAGCTCCTTTTCATGATTAGTGACGTCATAGTCACGTTCACATGCTCCTGCATTAAACTTCTTTCTTCCTTCTATTTGTTTAGCTTCAAATAAGATAGCATACAAACAAACTAAGTTTTGTACTGCAGATTCAAGGAGTTTATTTACATCTAACTTAAGACTATAGTTTATGAGTATGTTATAAAATGCGTAAGTTTTTCATGTTTAAAT
This sequence comes from Vigna radiata var. radiata, assembly GCF_000741045.1. Classification (NCBI taxonomy): domain Eukaryota; kingdom Viridiplantae; phylum Streptophyta; class Magnoliopsida; order Fabales; family Fabaceae; genus Vigna; species Vigna radiata. The sequence continues at coordinate 7,426,365 of NC_028359.1, read as the reverse complement.
TTATACTTAAATTCACATCCTTTCATATAATCCAATTCACTTAACAATAATAGTTAGTGTACCATAAAACTCTATACGATCAAAATCATTGAAAGAGTAGACCGATTCAAATGACCATACTATTATTCAATCAAGATTATCAGTAAACGTTGTTTAGTTAATGGACCATAATTAGAAGTTTGTTGATCATAAGTTAATCTCGAACTATAAATATATATCAAAGGTAAGAAAATAACTCATTGTATTTACTACGAATTTAAGAATTTATTGTAATCCTGATTGGATTAATTACTAACTTGCAATTTAGAGCTTCGACATAAAAGAATTTTAACTAGAAATGTTTAGAATAACCTAAATTAACTTAAAAGAAAGTATGAATGATTGTTTTGTGGATTTTCGATGCTATACCCAAAACCGTTAGATTAGGAAAAGATATTTTTATTGTACTCCCACTACAAGAAAACTGGCAATTATATATGGTCTAAATTCGTATATAACGTTGAAAATCTATATATAAAATGTGGTTATATACGGATTATATATGGTCAAAAATCCGTATATAAAATGGATGTAGCTAGTGTTAGATACAGATATATCCGTATTTAAATTATATACGGATATTCTACGCTACGACTTCGAGGGTTCCACTACCACACAATGACAGTTCCAGTAGGAGCAGAACTAGGGTTCGGATGATGGAAAACAACACTAGGGTTCCAATGACGATTGTCCTCCGACTGAACACAAATACAGTTCCACTAACACAGAATGACTAGATGATGGAGAAGAACGTTCGCCGAGGGAGAAGAAGGCTCGATGACGGAGAATGACGAGTTGACGAGAACGAGTGCGAATCAGAGAGGGAGAATCATGGATGTAGAGAGGGAGAATGACGGTGATGGATGGTTGCAGTCAGAAAGTAAGGCTTGACAGAGGGGGGAAACGAGGGCTCGAGAAAGGGCTGGCTCGAAGAAGGAGAAGAGTGCGAGAACATTTCCAAAATCAGATTCTATATTACTTCTTTTTATTTTTTTAATTAATTATTATCACCATATCTGTATTTAAAATCAGTGGATAAATATGTGTTCTACTTACATACGGTCTTATATACGGATCAATCATTGGCAAACTTCCCGCCTAAATGCGCCAATATTACATACTGATATTACAGAAGGATAATCCGTATATAACTCTTTACCCCATTACATACGGAAAATTTGTATATAATATCCTCCGTATAAAAAAACTATATATAATGTTTTTATTATATATGGATCAAAATTCGTATATAAAAGTCTTGTATAATTAGTATTTTTTTTGTAGTGTCTTTAGTAATAATCAGAAATTTCCAAACAATGTATATATATATATATATAAAGAGAGAGATTGATAGATACATAATGAAGAATGTGTTTTTGGTTAGGGGGAACACAGCACTAAACCCCGTCATTCCTAGCTAGTTTAATCTTCCCAGATTTTAACAAGTGAAAACAATAATTGTTTTCCACAAGTAAAGGAACCCATCTAAGGCTAAACCAAACTACAAATGTCAAAAATATATATAAGGACCATCAATTTGTAACTGCATGTTCATTTAATTCTGATGCAATGTTGTTATTATCTTCTGCTTCGTCTTCTTCCTGTCGTTGACGCTGCTGTTGTGGTGACACAGAAAATATTGATTTTTTCTGGGAGCCTGGATTTAAGGGTGAGCGTGGTGACATGGGGAACTCTACCCTAGGTGTAGAAATGCAAGTGGTATCTATGGGATAAAGTTCTGAAACTTCTTCCATGCCTTCATCAAAATACACCACGTCCTGCATACTCAACTGATGGTACTCCACAATCTCCCGTAGAAAACGATTCTCTCGAGCATACACCTCATTCTCACTCGCTAACCGACCCTTCTCCGCAAGAAGTGTCTCTAGTTGAAGCCGGATCTTCTCCAACACAACATTCTTAAATAAATACATAGTACTATACAAACTTCTGGAAAAACTTGTAATGAACTTTGAATACTGACTCACCAAATCATCGTCTGCACGGTTAACGGTTTCGCCTTTCTCGCTACCCTCGCGGTCGCGGAGTATTTTGTTTTCTTCTTCCAGTTGAGCACAGCGTGCTTTAGAAAAAGCTAAATCTGCTTTCACTGTCTTTAGCTCTCGCAGAAGCAATTTTGCTTTTGCAGCTGTTGCCATTGCAACCTGCGACCCATAAAAAAAAAAGACCAAATCTTGCGTCTCATGTCATTAAAGAAACCAAAGCCATTGAACATGAATTATATATCAAAGCAAAATCAATCAAAAAAATAACATTGATCATATTTTTTTTTTACTGCACGAAGCAGTATGACAGACAATTAACTACATAGTTGCTAGTGCCACCTTACGTCGCGAGATGCCTTGAGTTGTGTTGCGTGGATGGCTTGAGGGTCTCCTGTCTGGGGTGGTTGTTGCCATGGATTCCACGTCGAAGGAGCTAGTTGTGACTTTGAGTTGGACAGAGAAATTCCCTTTGGCTTCGTTGGAGATCCTCGACCTGATGCTTTGCTCTCTATGCCCTCCTGAGATGAAGCATCGTAACAATGAGAAAAAGATTTGAAAAGTGTGATCATGTAACTAGAATCAATGCAGTAGCTTACGTACGAGAGAAGAAAATGTATTGAAAGAGTGTGTTTTGAGTTTTTCGGAGGAGATGGCGTCGTGGTGTGGGTTTGGGGATGACTTATCCTCCTCCAGAATTTCTTTGGCTTTCTGAGCGAGGACGCCCCACACGCCGGATTTCGAAACATCCGCCACCACGTAATTGTTATCACAGCTCTGCATGCGTGCATGGAGGCGAAACTATTGATTATTATGAACTGCATCATCAAAATATTATGCATGGAAATGGCGTACATGGTAAGAGTTAATTAACCTTGGATCTGTGATGGTCATGTTCAAATTTGGGGAAAGCAAGGTGAAGAGAGGGATCACGACGAGCAGCAGAGGCTTTGATGGCCTGAACAGCGAGGGGTGAGGAAGATGTAGGTGAACCATTTTCATCATCTGTATGATGTCGAATCTCTTCCTTGAAGGTGGAAGCTCTGGATATTCCGTGTCTTCTTCTGTATGCCATTGCCTTGCCACCGCAGCGCGCCACCACAGCCAGCCAATGCCGCAACACCACGATGATCAATGATCACAATCACAATCACAAACACAACCAACAATTTCTCTCCCACCTTTCAACTCGTTATACCATTTCTTTCCCACTTTAAATCTCACCATCCTTAAACACACAAGTGTCTGCTTCCTCTCCGTCACCTTAAACGTAGGATTCGGAGCAATTCACGTCCACCCTTAACTTTTTTCTCTCTCACATTCCCCTCGCCTTCTATTCATCACACATCTATGATATTTTCACCACCATAATTAATTAATAATATATATATCATTGCAAATTAGTTTCTAAATCATGTCAACATTTACTTTTGGTATAGTTTAGCCTTGTCTAGTATAAAATTTAATCTAAGTGCATATTTTATTGAATAACAAAGCGAGACTTATAAAAGAAAAAAAAAAACAGTACATCAGTTTAACATAATGGGAATAAAAAAAATAGCATCTATTTAGGAATAAAAAAATCTGCCACATTGGTGATTAATTCTCCTTAATAAATAAGAGATTTATTTTGAAACATTAAAAGCTTAAAAATAATCAGCATTCTAAGTTATATGTTGTTACATTTAGCCTACTTCAAACATGTGACATAGACTCTCAAATTGTTTAAGCTTCAATGTTTTAGTCATTATATTCACCAATTCTTTTTCAGAGCAACAATAATTAAGACAAACAACTTAATCTTTTACCAAATCTCTAAGAAAATAAAATCTTACTACAATGTGTTTACTCCTTCCATGAAAAACGAGATTCTTGAACAATTGAATAGTAGAACTGTTATCACATAGAATTCTTGTTGCACCTTCTTCTTTTGAAACGAGTTGTGTTCTAAAATTCTACGAAACCAAATACATTGACATACACAAAATGTTGTTACAATGTACTCAACTTCAGTTGTAGATAGGCTTAACACATGTTGTTTCTTTAAGGCCCTAGAGACAACTCCCATACCCATTAAAAAAATTGAACAAGAAGTAGTTTTTCTGTCATCTAAGTCACCTGCATAATTATTGTCACTATAGGCAATAAGACCAGTTCTTCCACTCTAATGATAAAAAATTCCATACTTAATTGTGCCTTTAAGATATCTTAGGATTCGTTTGACTACAAGCCAATGTGATTCCTTTGGATTTGTCATGTACTTGCTGAATAAACTTACCCCATACATCAAATCACGTCGAGGGATTGTGAGATACATAAGACTACCATACTCACCTCATCTCTAGACAATGTTGTTCCTGGTACAATACGATTTCTTACTAGATTGCTTTCTGTCATGTTGAGTCAAGCCAATATCTCCTGTGCATATCTTCTTTGACAAATGAAAATTCCTACCTTACTTTGTATGACTTCCGTTCCAAGAAAATATTTCATTTTCCAAGATTAAGCCATATCAAATTCTAACTTCATTGAACTTTTAAACTCTTCACACATATGTTTATTGTTTCCAATAAAGAGTAAATCATCAACATAGAGACCGATTATTAAAATATTACCCTGAACATGTTTGGTGAACAAGGTGTGTTCACATGAACATCGATTAAACTTTTCTTTGGCAAAGTAGGCTTCAATTTTGGTATACCAAGCTCGTGGGGCCTGCTTAATCCATATAAAGCTTTTTACAACAGGTAAACTTAAGTTACTTGACCCTTTTGAATGAAACATTTTGGTTGTTAAACATATACCTCTTCTTGAAGATCACCATGCAAGAAGACACTTTTCACATCAAGCTGAAATACTTTCCATGCATTTTGTGCAACTAGTGCTATCAAAACTCTCACTGTATCAAGTCTAGCTATAGGTGCAAACACCTTTGTATAATTTATTCCATACTTTTGAGCAGAACCTTTGCCCACCAATATGGCTTTATATTTTTCTACACAACCGTTTTCATTAAATTTGGTCTTGTAAAACCATTTAAGACCTATAGGTATAAATCCCGCTGATGGATCTACAAGCTTCCATGTATTATTTTTCTCAATGACCTCCATTTTAGCCTTCTTTGCTTCTCTCCACTGTTGACCCGTCCATGCTTCTTCAAAGGACTGGGGATCTGCAAATTCTTTTTTAGTTTTTATAAGGGCCTAACTTCTACAATGATTCGACACATGCATAAATAATGTGAAAATAAGGTAATGAATTGGTAAAAAGAGAAAAAGGATAAGATATTACCAATTGGATGTTCAAACCCTTCCGAAACTCTGAATACCATATGATGTGAACCACATTTACAAAAGGACTAATTGAGGATCTTTAGGGTTTGAACCTTGAAAGAAATTTCAAAATTTAGTAAAACAATAGGGAACAAAACTTTCAAAACGTTAATATCTTGAGCTACATAACTCCAATTAGGGTTTTTCCACAACGATGATCACGTTCTAAACTACAAATTAGACTCAAGAAACAGTCAATTTGGATGTATAGAATGAAAGTTATGAATGAGATAAAACTAGACAAAAAATTGATATTCTATAAATCGAGAAGAAGAAAGAAAATAAAACAAAGAGAGAAAGATAAATAGAACGAAAGAATCACTCTTCCAGAAGAGGCAACACACAAATAGGGAAAAATCTTTTGATACAACAAAGAGTTCTTGAGTCACTCAAGAACTTAGGATAATCACTCTCACTAAGATAGAATGGATAAAAACCATAATTTCTGCATAAAAAAAAAAAATCTGACTTGTTCATTTGATGAAAATAGTTAAGCTTTATAAGGGGCTGATGTCTAAGTTTCCAAATTGGGCCCTTATTACAGCTTGAAAATAAAGTCAAACTAAAGTCCGCTAATTGATTGGCCTAAAGACATAATTTACTCAATCAATTTTACAAAGATTGGACTATTTTAAAAACAAAGTAACTAATAAAATAAAACAACGATAAAAATGGAGTTTTAGTTCTCTTCCATTTGGGTCATAATCAAATTCACCATCTTGGCCCTTTCTCCATAAAATCTGGGATTGTATTCAATTAATATGGACAACACTTGTTGAACAACTTCCTTTGTTTTCCTTACTTTGGCCCTTGTCATAGGTCCTTTAAGTCTTTCATGTGGATCCTTGGTTTTGCTCATGGTCACATTAAATCATTGGTTAGATTCACATCAAGATGCAAATAGGAGGCGTCGTTTGAGCATGAAGGAGTTACCAAGAACCTTGGTAGAAGTGTTGCTTCTAATCTATGGTTTCAATATGTTCCGTATTATTCAATTTTGTAAATCTTAGATTCTCGAAAGTTAAACCTAATTGTTAATATTATAAATAATAAACTAATTTATTATGCACTTTGTAATGTAATTAATACATATGTTTTTCCATTTCAATGTTAGTATTTCAATTTATGTGCTTAGTGGTTGTAATGGCTTGAACGCTCATGGCTTAATAATGGTTCTTAAGGTGTTGAAAAATGTCTTTTGAACCTAAAATTAAAATTAAGTACCTAATGAAACTTATATCTCGGGATAAAACTTTCTTCATTAGTAATTTTAAGATTGTTGAACTTAATGCATGATTCACTTGTTGATGATTCAAAGGATTGAACTTTGATAAGTTATCATAGGTTCAATAGGGATAGGATTTGAGTATATTTGTGAGTTGATTTTAACGTGAAATTAGAATTGAGATGTTTATGAATGTATAAGAATGAAGTGAATGAAATATAGTCTTAACAATTATAAATACCCCATGTTAAATTTTCTTTGCACATAAACTGTTTGATAAAAATACAAAAGAAAAAATTGTTTTTTTTTTTGTGAACTTTGTTGTCTAATTAAGTTGTGAATTGTGAGAATTATCGAGTGTTACATAAGTCTCTTGAAAAAAAAATATTAATTTTTTACTTTATTATTTATACGATTTGGTATACTTGCTAATATTTGAAGAGTTTGCTTCTTCTTAGCATGTCTATTAGGTTGTATTTATAAATATTAAGTACAACTCTAGTATTCCATGACAAATACAATACTAGAAATCAAGAATAATAAATAAAAACATCCAAGAAATACAAATATATCTATAATTCTGACTAGAAAAAATCAATTATCAATAATTTCATTCCAACTTAACATTAATGTACATTTTATTTTATTATATTCTTGTTTTATTGCCGAATAGTGAAAGCAACACAAGAATTGTGTAAAACTTTATATATATCTATAAATATTTTCATGTGAAAACACAAGAATGTTTTCTTGCCCAAATAAATCTCTCTCTCTCTCTCTCTCTATATATATATATATATATATATATATATATATATATATATATATATATATATATATATTTAGAGATGTATATAAAAACTTTCTTATAATTCACTTTAGTAAAAAAATGTTATATCTTTTCATGGAAGTCTTGTTGTAAGAACATGTGCTAGTATGACAAATTTGATTTGTCAACCATATAATTAACTATAAATGATTGAAAATAAAACTAGAAACCATCAATACAGTCGGATCTAATTTTAAAATTTTGATGGTCTCATTTGAGAAACTATCTCTATTCATTTTGACACATTGCTTCATAATCAACCATTACATATTTTGAGTGAAATAGTAAAATTATTTTGCATCTAGCTTTCATCTTAAACAAGAAAAAGAAGCATTATTACATGGGTGGTGCAAGGTTGTAATTGAAACTTAATTGTTTTCCAACCTTGATTCTAACACATTGCTAGATTGATGATTCTAATATGTTTTCTTGATTAGCTTATTCTAATTCGTCTAATAACATCCTCTCAATTTTTTTAGTCCCTTACAATGTGAAAGCAATCCCATGAATAACATGGCTCAAAACAAAATCTCTTGCTTAAGCACTCTTTATCACACCACTTATAATGTCTCCAAGTGTAGCCTTTTGAAGGATTGCAACCTTTCTGTTTTTCAACATTATCTGTGAGACTTGTTGTGTTAGGATAACTAGAAGCATTATCCAAATGATAAGATATCATGGAAGAAGTAGTGATTATGTTGAAAGTATCCTTTTCTGTTTTACATGGAGCATAACCAGATGCTTTGAGAATTTCACATCCAAGAAATTTCATTTTTGCTATATTTTGGGCAATGGGTCCTAAATCTTTGGCAAACAACATCAAGCTATCTTTATAGCCAATATCTTGTTGACCAACCTACATAAAACATGAGCAAAATAACTATATTTAATCATGCATTTTGTTAAAATATATTGCTTATTAGACAAGGAGAAAAATAATACTCACATGCTGAAGAAGTTTTAGTTCACCATTTATTGTTGGAAGTATAGACTTATCCTTGTCAATGTAGAAAGGTTTATACATACCACATTTATCAATCTCAAAAGACTTGATTTTGTTACACTCTTTAATACCTGTAATGGATAAAATTTTGTTGAACAAAATTTAGTTCCAAGTCTTAAAATAAAACAAAGCTTAAGAATATTTGTTTTCAAAATTAGAACCTTCACTCTTACCTATAGTAATCTTAGCATCTTTAGCAATAGACAATTTGTCTTAAAACTTCTTTTATTTGATGTATGAGACGAACACGATGAAACTTTTAAGGTTATTTCATTGTATTTAAGGTCTCTTGAATTCCTAAAATCTTGTTGATCAATTCGTCTTACTTTTTGCCTTGTTTTAGAATATTCCATTTCAAACTTTTTAGGATTTTTCTTTAATACATCAAAAACTTTCTTAACTAGCTCATTTATAACACGAGCCTGCAAAATGTAAGGTTAAGAAATAATTTCATTAAGGTAAGTTAGATTTTTTTACAACAAATTAGAACAAAAAATAGTTAAATGACTTTATATCCATACCTGCCTAAAATATATGGTACCAGGAGAATTAAAACGCATTGCATTGTTAAATATTTGAAAAACATCATGCTGCATAATGAGTCAAATATCATGTATTAAATGATGAATCAAGGTAGTATAATATATATATATATATATATATATATATATATATATATATTAATAGTAATAATAATTTATACATACAAATAAGGGAAAACATAGTCAGATATACACAACAAAAAGTTGTTAACCTCAAATTGTTCTAGAGTTTTGTACATCTTCTCATGTAGTTTAGCCAATAGTGCCAAAATCCATAGGCTCTTTAATGATTGCATAATAATCTTCAACCTACATAAAAGAGTGAATTAGTAAGGAAAACCTATAATAATAAAATATTGCAACTAATTATGGCCACAAACCTCATTTGGATCAACTGGTTCTACAAATATTTCATAGTTGTCTTTCCTGTGTGATATAAAACATTATATTTAAATCACAAAAGGTAATCCTCGTTTTAAAATCATACACAACAATGATAAAAGTATTCTACACCTTTGTAAAGTGTCAAATAGAAGTTGAAGTATTCGTTTCTCTGGTAGAAAGGTTGAAGATGAAAACTCTGATGATGACTTATCTGATTTGTTATCAACCATGTATAAATTGAATACATTATGAACAATCATAAAATGATAACACAATTTTATTCACCGTTACAACTTTTCTTTTGAATATCATTATGGCTAGAATGTTTCACATCTTGCACAATGACTCGTGAATGTGAACAAAGATAAGGATTAAACACGGTGTGAAAAAGGTAACAAAAATTGAAAATAATACTTGTTTTTTTTATGGTTTGAGTTGTTGGGGTGTCCTCAATTTTGTGTTCTTCTTTCCCCTTGTTCGAAACGCAGGTCCTTGCTTATTATCTAAACGATCATTAGCCTTGGTCACCAATGTAGATAATCGCAGACTTCTCCTCTCTTCTTCTGTCTTTTGCAATTTTCTACCAGTGAAAACAATTCTATAAAGTGAAAAGATTGCAAATGATATAATTTACTAGTAAATGAACATGTAGACTAAACTCACCTCAATCTACCCATATTGTTTGGCAATGAGGGCAAATGATCAAAGCCTTTTTAAAAGAAATAGTGAGTATATGAACCATATATGTTTACTCTTTGATAGTTATTTTTGTATTTGATAAGAGAAATATCATATCAAAAAAAAATTACAGAAAAGGTATTCATGATTAATGAGATATGAGAATTAATTAATCATATAATGTTTCTGATACACAAAATCAAAGGTTTTAATTCTTAGATAAATGACTATGCAAACTCTATGGTATGAATCAAACCAAAGAATAAGAACCGACTAGTCAGGTTGATATCAATTTCTAAAAATAGATTTGATTCAATAACACACTTGTTGAAGTCACAATTAAGAAAGTTTATTGTGTCTTGATGAAAAGTTCTTTTGAAAGTCGACCAATCAATAGATTTAATGAAAATACAACTAACATAGTTAAAGTCGTATATGAATATTAACACAAATAAAATTGGTTGTTATGATTAAAGTATAGTTAGGTCATATTTAAACCACTTATAACTAAAAGCTTATTATAATTTTTTTTTTAAATAAAATAGTTAATGATTATTGATAGTTACCTAAAACTCAAACCAAATGAATTTTTGAGATTATGTGTATAAAAAATAATATCTTGTATTTTTGAACAATGGTTGTCAGTTAAAAAAAAAAGAAGAAAATACAATGATTTTGGCTTCTTATTTCAAAAGACAATATTTTTTTTTTAAATTTATAATGTGTATATTAAAACTCAACCCAAATAAATTTTTGAGATTATGCGTATAAAAAATAATATCTTGTATTTTTGAACAATGGTTGTCAGTAAAAAAAAATGGAAAATACAATGATTTTGGCTTCTTATTTCAAAAAACAATATTTTTTTTTAAAATTTATAATGTTATAAAAAAAATATATCATGTGTAAGCTAGAAATAATTCTACATTATGGTAAAATTATTTTACATTGGTATCATGGAACAACTATGAACAAATCATGTGTATAAAACCCTCATTCTTGGAAGGAAGAGAAGAGGACGGAAAGAGTGTGGTGTTCGGACGGACGGCGAAAGATGGGAGGCGAAGGAAGGGCGGCGATGAAGAAGAAGAAGAACGCAAAATCTGGGGGTTTCGAGTCACTGGGTCTGAGTCCCAATGTGTTCAAGGGAATCAAGCGCAAAGGGTACAAAGTTCCCACCCCCATTCAGCGCAAGACCATGCCCCTCATCCTCTCTGGCTCGGACGTTGTTGCCATGGCTCGCACCGGCTCCGGTAAAACGGCTGCGTTTCTCGTCCCCATGATTCAGCGCCTCAACCAGCACATCCCTCAGTCTGGAGTCAGAGCCCTGATTCTGTCTCCCACTAGGGACCTCGCCCTTCAGACTCTCAAGTTCACCAAAGAGCTTGCCCACTTCACAGGTTCGCTTTCCTTTTTGTTTGATGCAACTTTTTGGATCGATTTTGATTTTGACTTTGGTTTTGGTTTCGTTTGCAGACCTTCGTATCAGTTTGTTGGTTGGCGGCGATAGCATGGAGAGTCAGTTTGAGGAATTGGCTCAGAGTCCTGACATTATAATTGCCACTCCTGGTAGGCTCATGCATCATTTGTCGGAAGTTGATGACATGTCCTTGCGCAGCGTCGAATACGTTGTTTTCGACGAGGCCGATTGTTTGTTTGGCATGGGTTTTGCCGAGCAGTTGCATAAGATTCTTGCTCAGCTCGGGGAGATTCGCCAGACCTTGCTTTTCAGTGCCACATTACCCAGTGCTCTTGCTGAATTTGCAAAGGCTGGTCTGAGAGACCCTCAGCTTGTTCGCCTCGACCTGGAGACCAAGATCAGCCCTGATTTGAAGCTCGCCTTCTTCACCTTGAGGCAGGAGGAGAAGTACCCCGCCCTGCTGTACTTGATCAGGGAACATATTGGTTCTGATGAGCAGACATTGATTTTTGTGTCCACCAAACATCATGTAGAGTTTCTCAATGTCTTGTTTCGCCAAGAAGGTATTGAGCCGTCTGTGTGTTATGGTGACATGGATCAGGATGCTCGAAAAATCCATGTATCCAGGTTTAGGTCTAGGAAGACCATGTTGTTGATTGTCACCGACGTTGCNGCTNNTGGCATCGACATTCCATTGCTTGATAATGTTATCAATTGGGACTTCCCNCCNAAGCCTAAAATATTTGTCCATCGAGTTGGAAGGGCTGCAAGGGCTGGTCGGACTGGTACCGCATATTCTTTTGTGACTCCTGAGGATATGGCCTACCTCTTGGATCTTCATTTGTTTCTTTCAAAACCCATCAAACCTGCTCCCACTGAAGAAGAACTCTTGCAGGATATGGATGGTGTAATGTCTAGATGTGACCAGGCAATGGCAAATAGAGAAACCATTTATGGTCGTTTCCCACAAAAAGTCATTGACCTTTTTTCAGACAGAGTCAGGGAAGTTATGGATACTTCTGCAGAACTGGAATTGTTGCAGAGGACCTGTAAAAATGCATTTCGTTTATATTCAAAAACAAAACCCTTACCTGCTAAGGAGTCCATCAGAAGAGTAAAGGATTTGCCTCGGGAAGGGCTGCATCCAATGTTCATGAAGGTGTTNGAAACGGGNGAGTTAACAGCNCTTGCATTTTCTGAGCATTTGAAGAAGTTTAGGTGAGTGTAAGATTATGTCGTGCAGGTATCCTTTCTACTCGTATTCTTTCTGTAGATTCTACAGTTACACTGCTTTAATAATTCAATTTCAGGCCAAAACAAACCATTTTGGAAGCCGAAGGCGAAGCAGCTAAATCAAAGCATCAACAGGTGAATTTATTCTTTAAGTACATTATCCACATTATGTCCAGTGTAGAATTCCATTTTCTGGTCCAATTCCATAATTTCATTGTTTGATTTGGTATGTAGAGTAACATTGTTGTTGCTCCCCCTCTTCCAGGGATTAAAATCAACGCTTCTCTTGTACGACATAACATTTCCCATTTCAATATAATTAATGTCATAGTCATTAGTTCAGCATTTATCTTTTGAAGTAAATTTCCCAATCTCCTATCACATTCTTATTGTTTTAATTTGTATGCCAATATCCAAGCACGTTCTTATTTATTTTTTAGATTTGGGTATTTGTATTCATGATTGGGTTTTCATTTATATATATTGAATGTCCTTTTCAGTGTTTCATTTATGCTCTGTTATATATCGTATTAAAGTTTATGGTCCATGCGACCAAAATATCCCCCTTGAAATTAGTTATGATGTGCTTGTCTATATTGTTATCTTTGTACTTTTCCTATACATTAAACGTGATGCTCAATAATTGCAGGGCTCTTCCGGGCAATGGGGCGATGTGATGAAAAGGAAAAGAGCCATTCATGAGAATATTATAAATTTGGTCCACGAACAACAGCAATCTAAGGATAATATGGAAAAGGTATTTGGCTACTGCTGAAATTTTGATTGGGACAATTGAACCTCCTTTTTCTTTAAATAACCTCCAGTATTCTGCTGACTGATTGGAATCAATAATGGTTAATTTTATTTTGGATTTTCTTTTTCACGTATTCATTTCTTGGGGATATGTATATGTGCTCCTTGCAGGAGGAAATCGAATCAGAACTCAATCCTTCCATGGAGAAAGGAAGAAAAGGTTTTATTTCATTTATATTGTCATTGAATATTCTTGAGTTTGGTCATTGTATTTTCAACTTTTAAAGTGAATAATCTTCATCATGATGTATTTCCCCCTTGTTTTATGTACTGCCTTATGCCTCTGGAACAAAGTAGTTGGCTACTAGTACACTGATATATACTATATATTCTGTGGTGGTTGTATCACTACGTTCTTTCAAGTATATCCCAGTAGAAAGGCACATGGCACCTCAGAATATACTGTATATCTGTATGAATTTTTATAGGATATTGTGGAAACTGTCTGCTTGGCTATCGTTTGATATGCAATTTTCTTTCCCTGTTGCATCCAGAAATTACCTTTCCCGTGTAAGAATTTGTCGGTTAAAATTGGTAGAAAAATTCAAGGTTTACTTTAACTTGGACATGTTTTATTAGGATTTTAGTGAAAGAAGACTAGACGAGTTAAGTCAGAAAAATATGATGATTAGTTTCTGATTCTGTTTACTTGAGTTTTAGCAGCACGTGGTTCTAAGAGAAAGCCCCAAAGTTTCAAGGATGAAGATCACTATATAAGTTCAATACCAAAAAATCAAGTAAGTTTCTATCTGAATTACACAGTTCATCATACAGATATACACTATATTCGTGGTGATTATGATTCTGAAACAAAAAACATCTACTAATTTTGCTATGATTCTCAGCATATGGAGGCTGGCCTTACAGTAAAAGCCAATGAAGACTTTGCTTCAAATAGGTAGCAGTTCTCTTTATTATGTTATTGGGGTGATTTTATTGTAAACCATTTCTAAATCATTAGTTCAGAAGCCAAACTAAAACTTTTAGCTGATTATGTTTGTGCTTTTGTGTTTAATTTGTTTGCTTGTGTATTATTNTGTTGTGACTTTCAGCATGTATGATTCAGTTTTATTTATACAATCCCATCCTTTCTCATGTTTTTAGTTTTTGCTTGTTTGGTTTTGGTCCTAACAATACTCAATATTTNTAGATTGGACTCCGCTGTCCTTGATCTAGTCGCAGATGATGGTGCTGGTATTCACAAACAAAGATCTATGTATCACTGGGATAAGGTAATACTGAAGTTGTGATTGATTTATAGAGAAGAAAGACAATTATTTTTTAAATTTTATTGAAAAATGTCTCTTTTATCTCATGTAAACCTTCTGGTGCCAGAGGAGTAAAAAGTACATCAAGTTAAACAATGGTGATCGTGTTGCTGCAAACGGAAAGGTACAATATTTGTAACCCCCTAGTTTATATCGATACTTACTATGCAAAGTGAGATTATTCTATTAACCTACCTTGAATAATTAGAACATAAATATAAACTTTCCATTCGAGTGTGTAGATAAAAACAGAGAGTGGTGCAAAAACGAAGGCCACCAAGACTGGTTTGTATAAGAAGTGGAAAGAACGTTCACATGGTAAGATATCACTTAGAGGGACAAACGACGGTGATCCTCAGGAATCAACAAGTNTGGCAGGTACTGTACGTTGTCTGCTTTTTGGTTTTTATGTTTGATGATGAACTCTGTTATGCTGGTAACGACTATTTATCATACAAGAAATAAATACTGTAGAAGGCTGCATGAGTTCTCTCATTTCCAGGATTAAGAATTTTCTGGGCATTTGCATGTAAAATACCCATATATTTGTTGTCTTCTTGAGAAATTGGTATTATTGAAGTTTACTTGACTCTACGAAATATATACGAACCAAAACATTGTTTGTTATATCTTTGTTTTGATGTTCGATGAGAATAAGGATCAAGCTTAGTAAGCACGTAGGTCTTGCTAGACTATATTGAGATTACATTGAAAATCATTTTCATAGCCATAAAGTGAACTTACCTTATTATTTTATATCTCAGTCAAAGCTACAAACTTGTCAACTGTTCCTATTCAACATTTAAAACTCCTGATCTCACTTTTGAATCTGTCAAATTTCTGTGTCATGTGTCTCAACTTTCTTGTAGGTAGTTGTGTTGTAACTGTTGGTTGGTAATGTCAAAGATAATGCATTATTGTTGGATGTTTTTGTTTAATATAAAAACTAAACGTGAAACTCTATGAATTCTTGTTATACAGGATCTTACCAAAGAGGTCGTAGGAATTTTAGAGGCAGCAAGAAGCAGCATTCAATGCCCAATGCTCATGTGCGTTCAGAAATCAAAGATATGGATCAAATTCGAAAGGAAAGGCAGCAAAAGGCCAACAGGACTTCTTATATCAAAAGCAAGTCGAGGAAGGTTAAAAAGTTTGGTAAAAATGGTAAAAGAAGGAAAGGCAAATAGAGTGTCTGAAGCTCTCTACAAATTTAGTTAGTAAAGGAAAAGTGGCGTCCCGTTAAAGAAATTTTATATTTTGGAGGGGTTTCTTCTTGTATTCTTTTCTTGGTTCGCCAACAAATTTTGTTTGTTCTAATTCAAAGTTATGATTCTTACACTTGTTTCTGTACATGGATCACACCTGTTTACTGCCTTTTATCTTTTGAAGTTTCCCTTTTGTGCTTTTGAAATTTTGTTTGTTAGATATCTTCATATGTAATCGATAACTTGATTTTTATCAAGTGAGGTCCTATTGAAAAGTATCATTTATTTTGACAATTGTTAAGATAATTATCTTTCTAATATCAGCATAATGTAATTTATTAAACTAAAAATAAATAAGTATCATTTCATAGTCACAAACAGTATGGGATTAATAACATTAATAATTATCTACTTATTTCAGATGAAGCCACTCCAATTGCATTGCATGTTTCAAATGACTTCGGTTTTTGTTTGTAACTAATCAGACGAAGAATTAAGCAGCATTATGCTCATTACCGCAAATGATATATGGCAATTAATTGAAAATTTTCCTTGCTTA
This sequence comes from Vigna radiata var. radiata, assembly GCF_000741045.1. Taxonomy (NCBI): domain Eukaryota; kingdom Viridiplantae; phylum Streptophyta; class Magnoliopsida; order Fabales; family Fabaceae; genus Vigna; species Vigna radiata. The sequence continues at coordinate 7,409,832 of NC_028359.1, read as the reverse complement.
ATACTAATTGAAAATTAAAGCAACAATTCGAACTTACTCATTATTTGAACCCTGAAAGTGACAGCTTTAATAATTTTAACCATTATTTTTGTCTTAAACAACATCTAGCTAGGAAAAATAAAGTGATTCATTTCATTAATGAAAATTAACTTATAAAATAAGTTATACTAATTATAGTACAAAACGATGTTCATATTTGTAAAGGTAAAAAAAAATATAAATAAAGTAGATGTAAAAAGGTGATGCAGAAAGAACGGAAAAGAAGTAAAAAGTTGGTGAGCGTGTAGCGAATAGAAGTAGGACACGTGTGATTGAAGGGATATAAAAGCAGAGAGTGAGAGATTGGCGCTATTTGGCACTCAGAAGACATCGTGGGCATCGGCAGGAGAAGAGAGAAGAGAGAAGAAGTATCTTTCAACTTCCAACTATCTCAGGTACTCTCATTTTCTCTTTCCTCAAATCTCCACTTCATTTCTCATCTCATGAACCATTCTTGCAACCCTAAATGTAGTGTTTTCAAACTCTGCTGTCACTCCTCCTTCAGAAGAAGATCCATTTGATAGAAAACCTGTGGTAAATTTCTTTCTTGTGTTGTAGCTGGTGAGGTAAATTAGGGTTTCTGTGGTTTATGTTCTGTGACTGCACATAGATTTTGTGTGCTTGTTTGGTGGAAAATGGTGTGTCTAAACCCATTTTCTAATTTACTGTAGCTCATGGCTTCTGTGGATCTGTGCAAAGATTCCATGAAAGATGCTATTACTCCAATTCCGAAGGCTGCCACCGATTGTGCAGTTCCTATAACTCCCGAGGCTCTCGCCGAGAATGGAGATTTTCAATCCCAATCCCCTCTCACTCTCTCAGTGCTGAGGAAGCAACTCAAACGTGCCTGCATTCGTTGCGATTCTGACAGAGGTGGCTTTCTTGATAATGGTGATGAAAATGACAATGGCAATGGTAGTATTGATAGTCCCCGAACTCCTGAGGATGGTGTTTTTGATCCCTTTGCACCTGGTCCTGATAACATGGCGCGGGCACCCAGCAGCAACAAGTATCTTGACGACTACAGGAACAGCGTCGCCCGCAGACTTAATTTTCAGCCCTCCTTCGATGTTTCTCAGGCTGATAGTGACACTCTTTCAGATGAGGACATGGTTGAGTCCGTGTACGAGAATCTTTTGCAAGTGATTTTTTCAAAGCAGGCTGAGGAGGTTCTTGCTCAACTGTCATACTATTCTGAAACACCTCCTTCTCCGTCTTGCATCACTGGAATTGCCGATGCTTGTCCAGGTGCACCTAAGAAGCCTCCGGCTCCACCCAGGAACATCGATCCGAGGTTGTGCAAGAAGCTTGAATTCTGACTCAGACTCAACCCACCCTGTTTTATCCAGATGTAAACTTAGACCAGATACATATCACATTCATTCGCAACTGCATTTTGTGCTCCTAATTTGACCATGTATCTCTACTTTGTAGCATAACTTGTTCAGGGAAAATGTTTTTCATAGAACTCTTTTGCATTTGACCAAGGTGATATACATCTAGCAACTATATTGTACAGTAAACTATTGACGTTAGTTTATTTTACCATGAATTATTCTGTAGTTTTAATTACTTTGGGAAGATGGTCTAATTCAATTTTACTGCAGTTATGTTTTTCACATGATGCTTCAAGCTTGAATGATACTTTCCCTCTGAAGTCTTTATGTTCTTCTCAACCAACGGATATGTTATTTCATATAATCTATTTTTATCAGTAGTTTGTGTGATTTTTTATATACATTTCATATCTTAATAACGTCATCACCCGATAAATTTTGAGCAAAACCTAGATTGATGCTCGACTTCTCGTTTATTCCTTGATTGTTTGGGCAGAAATTCAGTACTATTTTATTGAAAAAGCTGGTGCGAGGAAATGTACTATTTTCTGCGCGACTGTTTCTTTTTACATAAGCATTGCATGATCGATGGGGTGTTGCGATTTTTTTCTCAAATGTAGGGAAAATTATGAAAGACTTTAAAGGGATATTATACGATAGATTTTAAAGGAAAACATAAGTGTATGCTACTGGCAAAAAAATATCACACCAGCCGTCAAACGTGAATATATAGTGAATCACACATAACTTTGCACATTGTGTTTTCCTTAGTCAACAATTAATTCCCCTCACGTTTCTTTTCTTTGAAAAAATTGTTTGCATCCAACAAGCCTCCAAAGTCCAAATAATAATTTTGTTCACTGATGTATCACATGTTAGGAGTAGAATGCGCCAAAGGCATTAGCTTTTAACATGAGAGGAGAGACATTGAATGAAATATGATTATCAGTTTCAACACTACCATTACAATAGTTTCAGAGAGGACTCAAGGTGCTTCATGACGAGTCTCCATTTGTTAATATTTTCCTAGATTAATTATAGCTTTTTGGGATTTCTTTTGTTCTTATTTTCTTGTTCTTTTACTAGATTTGATTTTTCTTCCATAAAGTTATTTTTTTCTAAATGTGCTAACATGGTATTTTTATTCTGAAAAGAAATGCATTCTGCAGAAGTGACCGTTGATCATTTTGTTCGTAATTTTTTTTACATAATTCGGATTGAGTTAAAATTTGTTGGGTTGGAATCCTGACTCAGATTACAAGAACGTGAATCTTGAATGACAGATCTGATTGCAGCTGTTTCCAAAATGTTGCAGCAGAATAGAGCCAGCACTATTTCAGCATTGCCCTAGATTTTATTTTCTTTTCTTGTAAGGGAAAATTTGTAGCTTCCTTAGATAGTCAAATTAGTTAGTTCAGATAGTTTACTTAGGCAATTTATTGGTGAAACTACTCTTCTATTTTTACTTTCTATAAATAGCACAGTTCAGATCAAACATAGGACACGAATCAACACTTTTTTTTCAGTTTTTACATCAATTCTCAATTCCAATGCCATTTTACCGATTGATTTTACTTCGTTTACACTTTGCACTGATTAAATTTCGTACCAATTAGATTTTATGTTCTTCACTGACAAGGGTTGCAGATTTGAATTCCTTGCCATCAAGAATGAAAAATGATTGATCATAATTCAGATTTGTTACCTGTACTATGTTTTACTGCCGTTACGTTTCAATTCTGGTTCAGTTCTAGTTTTAATTCAGTTTTAATCAATTCAATTCTAGTTCAGTTTTCAATTCTATGTACCTGCAACCAACACCAATCACTACATGGACAGAAATGAAGGGAAGATTGCTAGAGAAATTTTCCCTGCTTCAAGAACTGCATCAATAAGAAAGGAAATCAGTGGAACAAGGCAGCTGCAAGGAGAAACACTGTATGAATATTGGGAGAGGTTCAATAAACTGTGCTCTACATGTCCAAACCATCAAATGAAGGACTGCTGCCAATGGTCATAACTGTCCTATATTCAGTTTCTGGTCGGCAGAACATTCGCTATTCCTTTAGAAATTTAAAAAGAATAGAAAAAGCCCTTTAAAACACTTAGGGATATTATGACTCAAAATACAAGTAAGACCAAAATTGATATACCTTGGAATTCAGGTTATCTGAGGTGTAACCTGAATCTGCTCCTGGAAGATGAAATCCCTCAAATTGCAATCCTAATTCAAGTCAAGATCAAGACCATATTTAAGCCTTCAAATTTCTAACCAGGACAGGAAAAATTCAAAACCCTAAATGTACCTTGAATGGGTCTGCTGTCAAATGGCTGTGGGCAATCACCAAAATGACTAGAGAAAGCAAAAATTTATAGATGGAGAGAAGAAAAACAGTTAAAGGGGATGCTCAGGTTTACACTTCACAGGCTTTTCAACGGAAATGCCACTACAGGCAAGACTCGTTAAAGTGTTCCTTTGGTTCAAATTCAGTATATCACACTTAATCTAATACATAGTATTCAGTATCTTTTCAACGGTTCAAACGTTTGCCAAGATAAATATCATTAAAAAGTGTTTCAAATTATACTAATATTTCTCTTTGAATTACTTGCATTATAAAAAGTATTAAGAATTTTTTTTAATGGTTTCTATACATTCTCTTATGAATTCAGCAAATTTTGGTTTAATCTTTCTATGTTTTAATAAGATTCAAAGATAAACTGAAGGTGAAAAATATGCATTGTATTGTATGCCTCTTGTCTTTGGTATTTGTATTTCTTAGAAAGAAAATCTGGTCTCTGTTTCTGTCTCTCGGTGTCTTCCATGGTGGCACTGTTGCGCATAAGAAGAATCATCATCACCTGCATCAACGCGTTTCCGTTCTCTCCTCCCTTTTTTCCAAAATCCAAACTTTTCTCAACATTGCCGCTCCAACTCCAATCCTTAGAATGGGAACCTCTCACCAAATCCCAACTCAAGACCCTCGTTCTCAACCAGTACGCCCATGGAAGCTTCACCAACCTCATCAAAAACGTCGTCGCTTCACCCCTAGTCCTCTTCACCGCATGTCAAAATCTCGCAGCCGCTCCCCTACGCCCGGCCTCGCTCCAGGGCCGCTTCAGCATCGAGACCACGTCCCGGGAGCTCCGCGAAAACCGTTTCAACGTGGAAGCATGTTGCGTCACACTAACACCCTCCAGTAAAACTGCTTCTTCTTTGCCTTTGGTTTTGCCCAATTTGAAGCTCAAAGCTGTGGTTGAGGCCATTCGGATGGTGTTGGAAATCGTGTACGATGAACGCTTCGTCACATTTTGCTACGGTGGCCGCGTCGGAATGGGACGACACACTGCCATAAGGTACTTGAAAAACTCTGTCGAGAACCCTAGTTGGTGGTTCACCGTGAGGTTCAAGCCTCACGGGTTTGAACATTTCCATGTGGAGAAGCTGTGTTCTGTTATTGAATGCAAAGTGAAGGATGTCGTTTTCATTGATTTGATAAAGAGGTTGTTTCAATGCAAGGCTTTGGTGATTGAATTGGGTGGGGATTGGCTGGGAAGGGGGCTTCCTCAGGAATGTGGNNTGTGTTCTATTTTGATGAATGTTTACTTTGATGGCTTTGATAAAGAGATTCAAGAGATGCGNCTGCGGGAGAATCGAGAGAATCGGGAATTGGATCCNAAGATGATTGGTTCAGGTTTGGATTCTGATGTGTTTTACAAGCCTGTGAAGGTGTATGCGGTGAGGTACTTGGATGAGATACTTGTTGCCACATCAGGGTCGAAGATGTTGGCCATGGAGTTGAGGACGACAGTTGTCAAGAGTTTGGAACTTGGTTTGGGTTTACGTGTTGATAAGGTGAATACTGCAATTCATAGCGCTGGGTCGGAGAAGATTGTATTTCTTGGGATGGAGTTGCAAGCTGTTAGGCCTTCTGTTTTACGCCCACCTATGTCAGAGAAAGCAATCAGAGCACGAAAGAAGTACCTCAGGCAGAAAGAAGTCAGGGCTCTTGAATTGAGAAATGCCAGGGCTAGGAATCGTAGGAATTTGGGTTTAAAGATATTTAGTCATGTTTATAAAAAGATCAAGCAGAGTGATGGATTTAAATTTGATTTTAGTATTGAAAGCGAGGTCCGAGATATTTTTAGATCTTGGGCTGATGAAGTAGTGCAGGAGTTCTTGGGGAATATAGACGAGTGTCAAGAATGGCATCGAAGTCTATCTGCTGGTGATTTTCTTAAGTTGAAACACATCAGAAATCAATTGCCACCTGAACTTGTTGATGCTTACGATAAGTTTCAGGAGCAGGTTGATAAACATTTGAATCCTACAAAAGCTAGGAAGGCGATNGAGGAAGAGGAAAGAAGAGTAAAGGAAGAAGAAGAACAAAGTTATTCCAAAGGAACAGTTGAGGATTTGACAAGCCTCTGTATGAAAGTTGAGGCACCAGA
>NC_028359.1:7386889-7403934 GCF_000741045.1 Vigna radiata var. radiata | reverse complement strand
ATTGAATTTCTGGTTGCACTTGAGGATACTGATATTATCAAGTGGTATGCTGGCATAGCAAGAAGGTGGCTCGATTATTTCTGCTGCTGCCACAACTTCAAGATGGTNAAAACTGTTGTATCTTATCATTTGAGGTTCTCTTGTATCTTGACTTTAGCAGAGAAGCATGAATCCACCAAGCGTGAAGTGATAAAACATTTTAGCAAAGATTTGAAGGTCTATGATATGAATGGAAATTATGAAGTGCATTTTCCAACAGAAAGAGAGGTTAAGATGATGGGAGATAGAAATCTTTCTGATCCAAAACCAGTCGATGGGGCTTTATCTTTGGCTGTAGTAAGGTTGGCATCCGATGAGCCTCCATCACAATGCATTGCCCATTTCTGTGACAAGACAACCACAATCTTATATCGGGTCTATTTGCTGCANAACAGATTGAATGTNAACTCATCAGAGANAGAAAAANGGGTGNAAGGGATGGGTGTAATTCATGAAAGCCTAAACCGTAAGTGCCTCCCTCTCTGCACCGATCATGTAAATGATTTGTACATGGGGAGAATCACACTTCAAGATATNGACTTTCCTTATTGTGTGGATGTGGACTGACTTTTGCTGCTAATATATATTTACTTCAGTTAGAATCAATGATGAGTCCTTTATACCTTCATGAATTTAAAAAGTTTTGGCATGTTTTCGTAACTCTTGTTGTTCTAGTGTTTCATGATATGAAAGCTTGATGGAAGTGTTACTTGATTATTCATACTGTTTGGTGCTATGCTGGACATGAATTGTTGTCCTTCACTGTCTAGGGTTCTTTGATATGGGAGTGTTGTCTAGTTCGAGGTCATGCTCTGATTATATGATAATAGTATGATAATAGTTCGTGGTCATTGTTTTATCTTCGTTAAATTCAATTGTTGTTAAGTAGACGAGGTCTAATTAGCCAATTTTATCCATTATGAATTCAGTTTAGTTTTTGGTTTCATACTCGCGGTGCAGGCATCCTTTTGATCCACTCTAATCTTACTTAATTGCCTTAAAACTGCACTAGGTGGCTATATTTCTAGTATTGTATGGTTTATGGTTGAGAAAAGGAATTATAGAATGATTGAAGGTTCAATGGCTGAATGGTTGTGATGAGAATATAAGTTAATTGTTCGATGGTTAATAAGCCTAGGTATATGATAGTAAATAAGCAGTAGAGTAGGTTCGACGTTAAGCCTAGGTATATGATGAGAATATAAGTTAATTGTCACGGTTATGGAAAGTTCTTCACCGTGGAAGCTTTGTTCAGGGTAAATACTGTAAACATCGTTTAATTCCTGACTCTTTCTTCATGGGATCTTTTATAGGATGTGACTATTGAAATATAAACTAATTCAAGGAACTTACTACATTAAGAGCTTGTATTATTTTTTGAGGATAAAATGATATGCATGCATTTACACGATAATCTGATAAAGCTTGGGATTTTGTATAAAATGAAAAACCAAGCAGGAAGGGATAATAGTGATCGACTTGTTGCATGAATTTAAGCTATGAAGTTGTGAAGTCAACGGGATCAAAACATGTGATCAAGGATGATGAGAAAGGCCATGGCGAGAGCGGTGTCCATCTCAGGCTGTACAATGAGACGGAAGATGTCTGCGCCAAAAGCTACCCCTCCTGCCTCACCTTCTTTCATCTTTATCTCTGCAACTTTTCTCCTGTTCTTGCTGTAAAACGTGCAGCANCGCCGNGCGTAGCANCCCTCTATCTCATACGCAACTTCCTTCTTCATATTTCCTGTTCCAAAGGAGCTCAGGAAGTGTGCCAAACACTTGTTGTTGCTGTTGTTCAAGATGCTGACACTCTTCCTCGCTGTAAAAAGTGGCTTCAGAGACTCGTCCTCTCCTTCAAACACCAGCCAGGTGTCTCCCAAGCTCAGCCTCTGCATCGCCGAAGAGGAAGTGTCAGAGTGACACGACTTTACTAATTCAGTTTTGGTGAAAAAAAAGGAAGTACCTTGCGGCGGATAGTGAGGAGAGGTGTGCCTGCAGCGTCCATGAGAAGTATGTGATCCTTGTTCCCTCCAATGTAGTTATCCACCCTGAACACCAGATTCCCTCTGTTAGTGTCGAAAACGGTGAAACCATGGCAATTTGGAAGGAGAGACTTCTTCCACACTGTAAGAACCACTGCATCATCACCACCACCAACACCACTATTTGACTTCTCCCACGCTGTCTCACTCACAAATGCACCAGGGTGTACCTTCCTCATTGCTACCAACCCTACCACATCACCCACACTTTAATTTATTATATATACTACAGGTCCAGGGCATGATTAATTAATTAATTAATTGTAATTGGGCGGCTGCTCATGATGATCGAAATTAGAATAGAATAAAATAGTTCGTGCAATAAGAGATTGGATTGACTAGAATATTTGTATGGCTGGGAACCATTCCGCGGTGCCACGCAAGGACGGCTCCAAGATATTTCTTCACAGCTTATTTTCTCTTTTGTTTCTTCATCACCTAATTATCGTAATTTAAACCTTCCAATTATTTTTAGTTAATTATTAGCGTAATACGTAATGTGTAAACCACGATGAGTTAGGGCGGTTTATGCGACTTTTTCGACCATCCAACGGGCACATCTCGTTTTGATGCTACTCTCCCCTTTTTTTTTTCATTAATTATTATTTATACTTGTATTAATTAATTACTACTCGTACTATTCACTGTCCACCATGTAGAAGTATTATTAGAATTCATAATGCATACATCGTAGCATGAGGATTGCATAGAATGACCCAAACAGAGCATGAACGAAAACGAAGGAAAAATCAATCGTCACTCCCTTTTCTCTCACCACAACAAACAAAATTAATACTACAATTGCATCAGTAATTTATTCTTCTGCTCCTCTGTTATTAATTTTTTTTTTTGTCACTAGTCGTAGTTGTAATTGTTACAGTTTCTCCCCCATTAAAATGTAAAGCTTGCTGCAAAATATCGTGATCTTTCCATATGGCAACAAATGCATCTACGCCTTCCCACTGAATTAGATGTTGTGTAATCTGATGCTGGCCTCTCAATATCACCCGAGATTGCAAAATAGAAACATGTTGAATGACAGGATGCAACTCATGGTGAATAATAGGTAAGGGAACATAAGGTTGCAAATGATCTCCCTTACAAAGCTTTAACTGAGAAGGTGAAAGACCAGATGATTTCGGGTTCCTTGGGGGCAAAAGTTGCTTGTAAGCAACTTGTTCAATTCGCTCAATTACTGAAAAAGGATCAAAGTACCTTAAACTGAGTTTCTGGTTCTTCTTGAGAGCAACCGAATGCTGCCTATAGGATTGCAATTCTACCAAAACAATATTACCAATGTTCAACTTAAATACTCTTCTCTTCTTACCAGCATATTTTTTCATGTATTTATGAATATTATGGAAGTTAATTTTTAACCTTAGTAAGAGTCAAATCCTTCTTCACTAAACATATACATCTCTTTATATCGAGATATATACATCTTGAGCATGAAACTAAACATTGATAGGTGGTCCAATAGTAGATGAAACCGTAGAAACAACAAAAAAAAACAAATTTCACTAACATAGCTCTAATACTATGGTAAGAAGTGGACCTTAAGTTTAACTTAATCCGATAAAACTGACTTGTATGGTGAGATTTGCATCCACATATGTACTTTAAATTTACCTTATCTCTAGTCGATGTAGGAGTTCCAACACACTCCTTATACCAAGATATTTATATACATATCGAGTTTTGAACTATACATTAATGGATTGTTCGATAATGGGTTGTTCTTGCAATGAAATGGGTCATGGTAGTCAATTTTTTATTTAGTCAATGTAGGATGGTCTCTACCATAAACAATCTTAAATGGGTCATTCCCCTACTATGATCATAACAAGTATTATACTAATACTCTGCCCAAGACAACCACTTTGTCCCGTCCTTAGGAGAATCATAAGTAAAGCATCTCAAATACATTTTCAAGCATCTTTTTAAGGATTTCGGTTGCCCATCAAATTGTGGGTAATATGCAATGTATTTATAAAACTTGTGCTTTTATAATTATATTGCAAAATATTTCATGTTGGTTGAGCTAATCGAGCTCCTGTGGCCTAACTCCTATGGTCGAGTTCTTGTGGCCGAGCTCTTCTAACCTAGCTCGTCTAATTAAGCTAGCATTGTCCGAGCTCGTTACAATAGAGTGTCATTGAAGATCCTACTTGACTCGATTGTGTTGTGTGACACCCGGGCACTGACGAGGAAAGGAAGTGATTGTCGGTGTAAAAGGCACGAAGTGCGAGAGGTACTAACAAGGAGCGGCTCCTGGTAGGCTTTCAGTGGAAGGGGCACATGGAAGAATCAAGCACACATCGAAATGAGAGGGATCTAGAGATTGTATAGGTATGACACTATACAGTCGAAGAATAGCTTAAAGGAATTGATTTGTCTACTCATATCAACAAATGCATTTGCTTTTCGGTAGCCTAATCCATAAGAACTTCATGAGTCTCTCACTGTTATTTTTCATGAGCTCCCTTTCTTGTTTTCTTCCTTCTTCCTTCTTTTATCTTTATTATATCCTAGACTTTGTTTCTCTTCAAAAGATACTTGTTGATTCTATAGTTTCAATTTTTTGGAAAGTTCTTGTTGTATTGTGGGGGACTTGCACAACACATCGTAGATAAGTCCTTAAAGATAGTGGAATCACACACCTTAGGAAATTTTTTTTATTCATTATTATTGTCATCCTTTTACGACAATCTTACGGACTTATGACTGACATCAAAACCAATTCCGGAGAATTAAAACATTGATTCTCAAATATATTGCTGAAGATGTCGTCAGACAAAGATTTGTTTTTGGAAACTACTACCGTTGAGAAATGATTAAAGATAAGAATATAAAGTCTCAAATTAATGAGTACCATAAGCTGCGTGAAGATATCAAAGTGGAAAATATTCTTCCATCTGTTGAGTTTGTTTTAAAACTTCTGATCGAAAAATTTCTACCATACTAGACTGATTACAAACAACAACTGAAAATATCTAAGCAAATGTCGCTTTCATAATTCATCATATTATTGAAGATATTGACAGGAAATAATATATTATACAAGGACCAAAACTTTGTCTCCAAAAACGAATATGGTATAAGTCATATCTTATCACAAGAAAAAATAATTTTAAAAAATCTTATTCCAAAATTTTCTGATTCATATAGTTAATTAGTCCATTTTAATGATAAAGCAACCTGTAATTTTTTTCATCTACAATTATTACAATATTATTATTAATTTTAAAAAATCATAATAACTTGTATTTAAAAGGATAAATCAAACTAAAAAATACTAATGAAAATGTTAAGCAGATGCGTCTAATTATTTTATGATAATAAAAAATAATAATTTATTATTATTATTATAAATTAAATATAAATTATTTTATAACTTTATGATAAATAATTTTTTATTTTGTGTGTAGTTTTATAATTAAAAACAATTAAATTTAGATGAACGGTTGAATTGAAAATTAAATAATTAAATATTGAGAAGTAAAATTATAAAATAACTATTTTAATTTAAAAAATATATTTAAAGAGTATTAGAAAAAGATAATGATATTTAGATAATATTTTTTTGATAATATTTAAATATTAGTCTAAAATTATTTCACAATCAATAATAATTATAAATACTATCATAGACCAATTATATAATAACATGTAAACGATGTTTAAATTTATAAAAATGTTTTTTAATAATCGTTATGTTAAAAAAAAAAAAAGTCCGTAGATATATATTTAAAAGGGTGGAATGAGATAAAAAAGTAAAATAGAAAAAAAAAAATCAGTTACAAAGATGGGTAAATAAAAATAAAATTAGATTTGTTGGGGTTGAGTTGACAGTTGTTGTTTCTTCTATAGTGGCGCCGACTTCCGGTTGAAGCATGGAGCAAATAGAATAGAAGAAACCGGAAACGGGGCTGATTTCATCTTTTCTGGGCCGATCTTTCGATACTGATGGCTTCCACGGAGGGTCTGGTGCCCATAACTAGGGCTTTTCTCGCCTCCTTTTACGACAAACACCCTTTTACTCCTCTTTCTCCTGATGTCACTCGACTTTCTTCTCAGATTCGTTCAATGGCTAATGATTTTCTCACTCAACATCCTCCTACCCAAGGTTTTTTCTGCTCTTCAACTGTAATAGTGCAAACATTGCAGTGTGTATCTGGTCACATATTTTGCTTTAGATCCTTATATTCTCGTTGATTTCGCTCCAGGAGAAGACGTCTTAATTGATGAAGCTGACCAGCTACCTCCGCATAAAATTGATGAGAACATGTGGAAGAACCGAGAGTATATTGAAGAAACAATTTTTTTACTTGAAAGTTCTAATTGGCCAGAAGTGGTAGTGTATCTTTAAAATTCATTTCCCCTTTCTTTATCTAACATTTATAAAGGCACTGTCTGCATCTCATGAATACAGGATATGATAACTTCAGAATTTCCCTTCAAGAAACCTTGTTTTTTTTTTTTTACATCATATTTGCTTTTGTAAAGTTCATGTAAAATGATTTTGTTGAAGATAATCTTTTATTCTTATGCGTATAGGGAAATATGGAAAGATTGTATAGCTAGAAATTAGGGATTATCTTTCATTATTTGTATCCATGATTATAGCGTTGAATATTATGTGTTAGTAAAACACACGTTTCAGTGAACTGTTTACATTTGAAGTAAAACAAGTATTTTATGGATACAGCTGAAGCAGCAGTCCGCACCTGACAGTGCTGAGTTTGCCCTTACATTTGGGCAGCTGAAAGATAAACTTCATAATACATTGAAGGCTTTAGAATCTTTCCAAATTAAAAATGCTGAACATGTATTCAACACAGGTACCACCTTGCCTTTAACTTGAATGCTTGTTTTCAATAGATAACAAGCTTCTAATTTCATTAGCATCAATTTCAATTAGCTGTAGTAAAGTTCGTTTTGCTTGTAAGCTTTTCATAAATAAATTCTTTAAATAAATAAATCAAACTACATAATCTGAGAACATGGAATGGAGGAACTAAAATGATTATCTGGGAGTAATGCCGGGCCAGCTGACCAAGCTTATAAGTTTGGGAAAATCATGAGGCTGATATATTTTGGAAAGAAGCATTGCAAGGCTCATATCTCTAAGAGAGTTTTGGGGCTAGGTTGATATGTCTAATATTGCTGTGAAAGATTTAAGCCAAAGATGGCATTTCTGAGTAGTGGAGATGACTCAACAAGGAGAGAAAAAAATTAACCTAGTATGTAAATCACAGGAAAGGACATGGAGATCAAAATAGAGATCTAAACTTGTAACAACAACTGTTTATTGGCAACAATGGCCTGGGACTATTTGAAACACTCTGAAGGAGATCAAAACCTGAAGTGGAATATAGGTATTAGGGGATTCTAGAGATGTCACGGTGGTATATCTAACTGATGGAGAAATGGTCAAAATAAAGAACAAGGTCAAGGAATGTTGGAGGGATGACACCATAGCTGGAAAGATGGAATTTCATCCTTCTACAGCTATTATGGAAGATCAGAGTAGGCTTTGGCACCAAAGATTTGTCCATCTACATTTTAGAAGTCTGAGTCTACTAAATATGAAAAGGGTGGTGCATTACTTGCTCTCTATTGAGCAACCAAAGAAATTATGTGAAGGTTCTCTCCTAAGCAAGCAAACCAGAAATTCCTTCAAGTCTAAAATTCCAGCAGCAAAAACACCATCGGAAGTCATCTATTAAGATGTGTGTGGTCTTTAGGAGGTGTTTGCACTCGGAGGTAATGGTATTTCATTTCTTTTGTTGATGGTTTTACAAGAAAATTGTGGGTTTATTTGATTAAAATAAAAGGTGAGGCATTTGAGGTCTTTAGAATGTTCAAGACAATGATGGAGAAACAATGTGGGCTATCTATCAGAGTTCTTAGAACACAACACGGGTGGTGAATACACCTCAAATGATTTTCTTTCCTTTTTGATAAGGATGGAGTAATTCATGAAGTTACTGCCTCCGTATGGTCCTCAACATAATGGAAAAGCTGAATTCCATAGTTCAGCAGCTGGGGGACATTTTGGATTCTTTCACACTTCTACGAGGCTATCAGCATTAGTATACTGGGATAGGATAAAAAGAGATGTTCAATAGTTTGTAGGGACACTTACAATGGGACTTATATGGCCATTTCTCATACCATACACACTCGCATTTGGTCTGACATCTATTTGGACATTATAGAAGGCTTATTGAAGGTAGAAGTTAAGGAAACCAATCTAATCGAGGTAGATCTGGCTACCATGAACTCCCATTTATTCCATTTAGTCATCCCTCATTGTACTCTAGGTAGCTGAAATTTCCGTTTGAGAGATTGTTCATTTACATGGATTTCAAGCTAGTGCAGTGATTGACAGATACAGGTTTTTCTAAGCCACTTTTGGACCAAACCATTGAAGATACAGAGTGAAACTCGTTTTTTAATGGGGCATGGGGGAGTGTACTATTGGACCCCCTATTAGGAAGATGAATCATTGACCTTATACTAATATCTGATCAGAATCCAAACTCAATAAAGAAGCAAATGACGAGATTATAATGAAATTTTGGAACCAATCCTAGGAGATAATATGGAAACTGATCTTAAGATATTCTAAAATATAATTGAAATACTATTATATATTTTTCATATATTCCAGCATCCTTCTTTCTTCTCAAACTCAGCAAAATTTATTCAGTTTTGACACATTCCAAACTATCTCTTACTTTTTTGGGGATTGGGAAAGTACTGTTAGACTCCTGATTGGGAAGTCAGAATACTTAAACTAATATCCCATGGCAATCCAAACTAAATAATAAAAAAATATGCGATAGTAATGAAATATGGGAACCAATTCTAGGAGATAATATGGAAACTGATCTTACGACATTCTAAAATATAATTAAAATACTGTTGTATATTTTTCATATATTCCAATTTACCTCTTTATTCTCCAACAACTCAACAAAATATATATGCAGTTATGACATATTTGCCTCAAGATTTTCGAGGAACGCTGCTAAGACAACAACGGGAACGCTCAGAGAGGAATAAGCAAGCAGAGGTTGATACTTTGGTAAATTCTGGTGGTAGCATACGTGACCGATATGCTTTACTGTGGAAACAACAAATGGACAGGTGAGACTTAACCCTTGTCTGATTGGTTGTGCAGGAATTGATAGAAGAAATATATTAAACAACTTACCTATTACAGGAGAAGGCAATTAGCCCAGCTTGGGTCTGCAACAGGAGTCTATAAAACACTTGTGAAGTATCTTGTTGGGGTACCTCAGGTATGGCTATCTTAAATTGTTTAATACATGGTTGCATCAGCCTATTATTTTTTTCCTGTTTGGCATCCATTCTTTCATTTTGTCTACTTAAATCAGTTTATGGGACTTATTTTTGCTTATACATTTTACTTCAATGGCTTAAAATAATGGGTCTAGCTCCTTCTTTCAGTTTTTTCTGATAATCTTATTTTGTTACTGATATCATCATTCATATTTTTCTGATTAATTTGTTTGTATTTGAACTAAATTCTTTGTACTTGGATAGGTTCTAGTTCTCATGAACTCATTCTAAGACATTTTTCTGAGTTGTAGGTATTACTTGATTTTACTCGCCAGATAAATGATGACGATGGGTACAAAATTATTGTTTTCAATGTTGTTCAAGTTCTCCCTCTTCCTATCTGCATATGATAATAATTAATATATGAATAAGATTCATATGAAAACTCTTCTCTACTGGCAGGCCCATGGAGGAACAACGTCATCGTTATGGACCACCCTTGTACAGCCTCACCTCTATGATTCTTTATATTCGACTCTTCCTTTCAATATCGTGGGCAAGATATGATGCTAAGAAGTTGTGAGATGCCTTTCTTCTTTTGTAGTTCAGTAGTTGGCTTTTATGGTTGAGTTTGTTAAACTGCTCTTATTTCTATGAATATTTTGGACAAGCAATTATGTAAAAGTTAAATATCTTGCAAAATGACATGATTTGCTGGGATCTTCTTCTAGGCTTGGAAATGACAACTAAACAAAAAGAAAATGTGATTTCACAACTTCTGATTTTACTTTTTAGATTTAATTGCAAGCCACTTGGATAAAAATAATTGGTTGTTGAAAAGAAGAACTTCTCTATCGATAATCATCTTTCTATATGTGACTGTTACAGCATCAAACATCATGACCACTTTCTGACTTTAGCCATGATAGTCTGTCTTGGACTTTTGCAATTGTAAGACATATTCTATGAGTTTAAAAATATTTCTAATATAATTAGTTTGTTCCATGTAGCAAGCACCACTCATATTGTAACCTGAATTGTGAGCCAGGTCATTGATTTGACAGAAGCACAAATGTCATTTCTAATATGATTAGTTTGTTCCATGTAGCAAGCACCACTCATTTTGTAACCTGAATTGTGAGTCAGGTCATTGGTTTGACAGAAGCACAAATGTCATTTCTAATATAATTAGTTTGTTCCATGTAGCAAGCACCACTTATTTTGTAACCTGAATTGTGAGTCAGGTCATTGATTTGACAGAAGCACAAATGTCTTGTGGTTTTGTTGCTCGCTTTCTTTTATATGGTTTTTTGCTTCAATGATGTTTTAGAACTTATCTGAGTTTGAAGATTTTTTTTGTCATGATACAAATTTCAACATCTAGCTTCCTTTTACTGTCAGCTCACAGGCTGTGTATAGGAATTCTTGTGGTGTTCAGAGAGATTGATAGGCTTTTTAATTTCTTACATGGACAATGTGTTTTTGTATTCTTTTTTAGTGTGGAACACTTTTGTAATACCCTATCTTCTCTCTGTGTGGGTATAATTTGACAGGAAAAGGGAAGAGATTGCTATCTTGGAACAAGCTATTGATGTCTACACCACAGAGTTGGAAAGGTTTTTGACATTTATCGGGTACATGCTTGTCTTTGATATTTCTCATGATTTAACTTTTTGTATTTATTGTTAATAATCATGGTAAACTGTTTTTACTTGCCCATTATCTTTTATTACACAACAATGGTTTCCACACGAATTCAAGGAAATTTTCTGCAGTTTATCAATGTTTATACATTGATATTTTGAGACGGGCTTTCCAAATACAGCTGGTTATATGTTCTAAGAATGTTTAATTTGAAATTTCATACATGGGCTTACATTATTCAATGACTTTTGAATAACCCTGTCTTGGATTAGAAGTTTCTATCATATATATACCATCTACAGAATCATAGATTAATCCAACATCACTGAATACATTATTCACTGCAAGGATGTTAGTTGGTGGAAAGCCATGAGAGTAACATAAATAGTGACAACACTAATGATTCAGATCTGTTACTTAAATAAGCTGCCTAAAGATGCATCACATCAATCCTATTGTTTTCAACTCTTTGAGGTATAAGCCATATGTGTTCAAATGTCGCATTTGTCTATATTATTCTCTGCAACTGGCTCCCCCTAACAACCTAAGCTTAAAGGTTGAACTGTTTGTTTAGGATTTTCAACGTTAAATCTGTATTTATTCTCACCTTGCTAGATTTCTAATTCTTGACTAACCTGCTATAGTCTTTTTTTATCAGGGAGGTCTTTGCAAATGCGCCATTCTTCATTTCAGCAGATGTTGTCGGTGCATTGGAAGCAGGGTAAAGATCAAATCTTGCTTTATTGTATTATTTTATCTATTTTCATGTCAATTTTCTAGTTTGTCCATTGCAGGAAAAATGATGACTACAAAGAGATCAATATTCCAGCTGGGAAAACTTATGAGGTATATGTACAAGACTTGTGAAATTGGTTAACTTGTCTTTCCTCTTTGTTTTTATGACATGTAGCATACAAATGTAATATACTGCACACATACAATACAACTGCTAAAGGAAAAATTCAAAATTGAAGGTGTTTTCATCCGTAATAGTAAAAGGAGATAGTGACATGGTCTAGATACACATTTCCATAAAACTAAATGTACAAATCAATAACATTGCTTTGTGAACTGCAAAGTACACAAAAAATAAAAGATTTTAACATATGAGGTCTTGAAGCATAACAAAGGAAATCACAAGCCCGCAAAAACAGATTATAGGTGGTACAGCCATTAAATATAAACTAAAAACATACATCTCTAAAATATCCAAAAGTGGAGGTGTTTATACCATTAATTAAAAGAGCTATATTGACATAGTTTATATGCACATGAACTATAATACTAAATGAAAAAAAATCAAAATATTGTGCTGTGAATCATAAAGTACACACAAAATGAAAAGATTTTAACATAGGAGGTTGAGAACCATAGCAGAAATTATCACAAGCCTGCAGAAACAGATCAGAGATGGTACAGCCAATACATGGTAAGAGAGGACAGGAGGTACAATACCTTTCACAAATAGAGGGGAAATGGGGAGGGGGCTTGGGATCAAAATAAGAGCTAGATGATGCATTGCACCTCTTAGCCTTTTTCGTTTTAAATTAGACTCGGCTTTTAATGTTTTTCGACTAATATGTATCCCGGACATTTATTGGCCTATTTAAAACTTAGCAAATGTTAGTGAGGCTGATGTTTTCTCTAGAAGCATTCTGTTAGTTACGATTAGGTCAGACTATACTCAATTGGCTGTTAGTTAGCTTCTCTTAGAAGCCTTACGTCCTGTACATAATTACCAAAATCTGGTATCCTGGAACTAGATCTGGAACAATTTGCCGATTGAAATCTTGAATTGACTAAACTGAATCAATTTTGAGCTGAAATTCAAACTATTCACCAAACAAAACAATCACGAACACGACCTAGGACAATTTATCGATTGAAACCTCAAATTGACAAAGCTGAATCGATTTTGAGTTGAATTAAGAACAAATCACTTAAAAAAATGTAAATTGATGAAGTAAAACAATCTCGAACAAGAAGATGAAGTGGAAGTATTGCAATCTGGATAGTGAAGAAACTAGTCAAGAACTTGAAGAAACTGGATCTTTGAAGAAAAAGCTCTAGATAGCATCTTAGATGAACTGAACAGAGAGAGAATTGAACATGAACTGAGTATTTTTATTATTGTATCACACTTGGAATCGGGTACAAGATGTATTTATAGAGATAGTTAACTACCTGCTGTTGTAAGAACTGACAGCTTTATAAAAGGTAAAAACAGTTTACAAGGAAACCTGTACAAAGAAAATAAAAGCAGTACAATACATTTGTAAACTATACAAGTTAACTATAGTGTGTATACTAACACTAGTTACAGCACTTATCATGCACAATCTCATCAATATAATTTTTCTGGGAGATTTTTTACTTCTAAAAGATCATTTCCTCAAGAAAACTGTTCCAAACATTGGCCTTTTGTACATAACATTCTCGTATAGGTGTATTAGTAGAGCTATTAGCATGTTTGGGCATTTTAGTTAATTTATAAATTGTTTCCTTGCACAGAGCATGCACATTTTTTAATTTTGTGTTTGATTTAGATTTGCTTTTATCTAATTTGAAATTCCTTACTCAATGAATTTGTGACTTTTCATGATGTTTTTATTTTCTACCTCAGGTTTTGCTCTCTGTTGATGTTGTAAACTCATACATTGCATGGGACTTTTCATTGGTACAAGGCAAAATAAATATGGTATCGCTGTTGTGCTGCTATACCTTGATTTCAAAATGTTATGATATTTTCCAGACACCCTATGTAATGATCTTTCTATTGTTTATTTGTCAGGATATCGGATTTAGTTTGGAGTTTGTAAGTCCTACTGGGGAAAAAACAGTAAGTTTGGATGGTGTTTCACTTTTATTTCTGTACATATTCTCTATAGGTTTTCTTCAGAAACATTTCCCGTATTGTTTTTCATCATCACCCATTTTCGCCTTCAAATTTGTAGGCCCTCACCCAGCTCATTTTCACCTTTTTCTGTTTTCTTGTTTTTTTTTTCTCTTTCATGACGTCTGTATTTCCATTTCTCTTTTTTATGATGACTGATTCATTATCACACATGATCAGCTGATGTTACCGTCCCGCCGATATGAGTCTGACCAAGTGAGTTTGTCACATTGTTGCAGTTTGTACAATTAGCTCGGCATTTGATATGTATTACTTAGTTTTTGTGCCTATAATGTTAGGGAAACTTCTGCACGTTAATGGCTGGAAGCTATAAACTAATTTGGGACAACACGTATTCAACCTTTTTTAAAAAGGTAATCATGTTGACTGATTCATTGAGATGCAAACTGTGCTAGTACGGATTGGACTGGTTTCTCAACACAA
Organism: Vigna radiata var. radiata; assembly: GCF_000741045.1. Lineage (NCBI taxonomy): Eukaryota > Viridiplantae > Streptophyta > Magnoliopsida > Fabales > Fabaceae > Vigna > Vigna radiata. The sequence continues at coordinate 7,389,559 of NC_028359.1, read as the reverse complement.
ACGCTAGTTGTCCTCACACACTGATCTAATGTCAATAACAAAATCTGATTAGATAACCTTCTACAGAGCGTCTGCTGGGAGGGATTGATTCATCACTCTCAGTCATCGCTCTCGTGTGATCTGTTCATTTTTATTGTGCTATGGTTCACCTTTAGTTATCACTATCACACATGATCTGGTCATATAGACTGATTTATTTCGTTTGTTGCAACATATTGGCTTCGTACATCTTTCTAATTAGGGTGTTGGGATTCTTTCACTTATTTCTTCCTATATGTTGGGCATGTTCTGAAAGTTGTACGGATTTCTGATGTGCGTTATGATGTATGAACTGTAGGTTATACGGTACAAGATAGATTGTATACCTCCTGTGACAGAGCCAGTGCAGTCCGACTCAAGCAAGAGTGCAGGAGAAGTTGAGGCAGGATAGCTGATTCGTTTTCTATTAATTTTAATCTTAAGAAGAAAATGATCCAATTACTCATGTCAAGATTGATATACACCCTATTTATTTGTGAAGGGAAGAGGAAAGGAGGAACTGAAAAATTTATCTTCTGTATAAAATTGTCATATGCACTTAGTTATTCTGTGTGGTTGAAGGTTTGTAGCCTGTAGCGCTGTGATTGTGCTAAATGGGCACAAGTGACCCTTCTGTGAAGTAATGTATATTTTACATTTATTCCAGTAACATCATCACCATGGAACCCAAAGTGGTGATAGGTTAGAATCAACTGGTTGTGGTTTCAAGTTCAAATTGTTAATTACAATTTTGCCACCCGATTTGGCGATTTTACTTTGCAGACATAGCCGTGGTATGGCATTGAGATCCAACATGCTATAAAAAGAGGCGCCAAAGATAATTAATTATTTCCATGTTAGCAGTTAGCGTAATATAGGAAAAACGATTCGTAAAGATAGGTTATGCCTAACTCAGCACCAACGGCTGAACTTGCCAACAGGAACATTTAGATGTTTTATCGTGCATACGTCTATGACAGCCTTCAAAATTCTTCAAAAGTTCATTTTTAAAATAAAATTCATACGAATCGATGATTTTCTTTAATTTAAAGTTCTTCGAATGAAATTAACAATGTGTGATTACATATTTCAATTGATACATTTTGACTGAAATAAATCCTATGGTTCCGACGAGTAAACTGTAGAAGACCAACTACCGTGCAACAATCCGAATCAAAGGTTCTTTAACAGAATCTAGACAATCACGTACATAATATGAATTACAAAATTGTAAAACGAATTTCCTGTTTTTAAACTCGATCCATGCTGAAAATGACCTTGAAAGAAGTATAGCACTTCGAAAAAAGGCAGGGTCAATTAAAATTCAGCATGCGCTTCGCAGAAACTAGAGTGTTACATAGTAGCATTGCAACTGTCATAGGCCCAACCCCGCCAGGCACAGGAGTAATAGCAGATGCCACTTTTATGGCTTCTTCATGGCATACGTCGCCTACGAGACGATAACCATCGTCACAGCCAGAATCCTGCAACATTTTTTTCTTATATTTAGAGAAAGCAAATTATGAAATTGTCTTTAAGTCGTAATTAGCAACTTACCTCAACAGGAGTAGTACCAACATCGATCACAGTTGCACCAGGCTTAATCCAGTTACCACGGACCAAATTAGGCACTCCAGCAGCTGAAACTATAATATCAGCTTTTGAGGTGATCTGTTCAGGGTTTTCTGTGAAGGGATGTATAACAGTGACTGTTGCATGGTGTCTCTGCCAATATACAACGATATTACATATTCATGGAGAAGGAAACGAAAATGTAGATAACCGTGATTTTAGGCCTCTAACAAATGATTATATTACCTGCAATAACAAGGACGTTGGCAAACCAACAATATTACTTCTTCCGATCACTACGGCTTTCTTCCCCATTATATCGACTCCTGATCTGATCAATAACTCAATGCAGCCCTTTGGAGTACAAGGAGTAAACAGTGGCTCCCTTCCATTTATGGCAAGATTCCCCATATTAACGGGATGAAAACCATCGACGTCTTTCTCAAGACATAAAGCATCCAGAACCTTTTCCTCATCTAGATGCTGCCCCCAAATGTTTTGCAACCAGTCAAACACACTAAATCAGCTAATTAGAATGTGTGCTAATCCACAATTGAATGTACAGCTGGCATGAAGACTAGTTAATCGGAAAACAGAATATTTCACCAGCAGACTACTCCAAACTACCAAATTTAGATTGCCAAAGTTTATTTTATCAAAACATCAAGTGATAAAATTATAATACCAATTTAATGCCCGTGATAGTACTTTTCTTCAAGATAGCATCAAATTTTGTCTCCAAAGGTGATTTTTTGGTTAGTTCTTGTGATACACGTGATTTTCTTGTTAGAGGGATGTTTCCTAGTTAAGGAAAGACTTCTGGGCATGTTCCAGCGAGTAGCCATTGGGTGGGGTGCTGTGAGCGGAAACGGAAATTGATGTAAAGGTAATGAATATTCAAAAAAGAGCATACCATCTAAAATATGATAAATGATCATCAAAATGAAGATCAAAATCCATTACTCTGCTTAACGAGCTGGTCAGCAGTTCAAAGACGTCAATGTAAGGAACAACAGAGTGAAACTATTAGGCCATTACTTGTATATAGTAGAAGGAAAGCCGGTACACAGCCTAAGTTGT
>NC_028359.1:7382235-7386689 GCF_000741045.1 Vigna radiata var. radiata | reverse complement strand
GTTGACGAGTGAATAACAATTGTTTGTCAGGAACTTGTTTGTCAGGAACTTGTTTGTCCTGATCGGGGGAGGTTAAGCTCTTTGCATCTGTATCTTGATTGCTTTGTGAATAAAGAAGCTATTCAGCATTCTTGTATCGTGTGTTGAGTGTGTGAAGTGAGTTTCCATGAGGTTCTTGATTAAAGAACCTAACATTTGGTCCGACCTGCCGAATCAAGAGGGAGAAGAATCAGCGATGGGAAGTTCGTCGGAGGGAAGATTGGACAATTTGGAGATCACGGTGGAGGGAATTAAGGAGGAGACAGCTACGATCAGGCGCGATCTTCAGCAACTGATGAGGGTGATGGGTGGAGGTCACAATAATCAAGGGGGTGGCTCTGAAGGGAGTAGCAGCTCTGTGAACAATAACCCCAAAAGACTTGACAATGGGGGAATACCCCAAAATTGGCGGAAAAGGGTAAAACTGCTGTCGTTTGAAGGAGTGGAGTCGCATAGTTGGATTAACCGAGCCGAACGGTTCTTTGACATCCAGAAGGTGACGGAGGAAGATAAGGTGGAATTGGCCTACATTAGCATGGAGGGGAGCGCGAGTTATTGGTTCAAGTATTGGAGGGAAAAAAACAAAGAACCGTTCTTGGGCGGGTCTGAAGGTTGGACTGATTAACTGCTTCGGAGGTGGGTTTAAGGGAACCGTGTACGAACAGTTGGCCACATTGAGGCAAGAGGGCACGGTGGAGGAATATGTCAAGAGTTTTGAGATACTATTGGGTCAGACCCAGGGGTTGTTCTGAGGAGTTGATATTGGGATTCTTCCTAGCTGGGTTACAAGAGGAGATTATTAAAGGTCAAGTACGAATCCAAGATCCCCAAGATTTCATGATCGCGGTAAGGGTTGTGAGGGATGTTGAAGACACAATGAACAGCACGCACGGAGGAATTTGGAACGGGGTTAAAGTGAATTACGTGAGCACGAGAGCCGCGTCGACGATCGTTAGGAGCGACGGTGATCGTAATTTCATGACTCGTACCGGGGGAGCAGAAGGGGCTGGAACGACCAGAAGGGAAGGGTCGTCGACGGCGAGATGTTCCCCTTTTGGGATCGTATATGGACGTCCCCCACCAGCTTTGAGTCGATTTATTCCAGGAGAGACAACGGTTGAGATAGTAGCGCAAGATTTGATTACTAGAACTACAACAACATCTGAAACAGGCGCAAGATGCAATGGTTAATCAAGCAAATAAAGAGGAGAGAAGCGGATATCAAGGTGGGAGACTGGGTTTACTTAAGGATCAGGACCCACAAGCAGTCTTCCATGCCGACACGATGCTGACACGTCTTCATCCAAAACTCGCAGCACGTTATTTTGGACCTTTCCAAGTGTTACAACAGGTGGGAAAGGTTGAATTTTGTCTACAGTTGCCAGAGACATCAAGGATTCACCCAATCTTTCATGTGTCTCAACTGAAGAAGGCGGTGGGAGAGAAAAGAGTAGAAAAGGAATTGTCGGTGGAGTTGCAAGCCGAGGGGCCTACGTTTTGGCCCGTGAGGATTTTGGAAAGGAGGCAGAGACAGTTGGGTGAAGTTGCAGTACCACAAGTTCTGATCGAGTGGCAAGAAGGGGGTCGTGAGGGAGCAACCTGGGAAGATGTGGCTACCATTCAGGAACAATATCCTGAATTCAACCTTGGGGGCAAGGTTGTTTTAGACGAGGGGGATATTGTTAGGCCATTACTTGTATATAGTAGAAGGAAAGTCGGTACACAGCCTAACTGCCTCGGCAATTAGGACGGGTAGTTAGGAGGTTAGTATATAAGGGGTTTGGTTGTAACTTTGGGGGCTTGATGAGTTGTTTGTCCTGATCGAAGGAGGTTAAGCTCTCTGCATCTGTATCTTGATTGCTTTATGAATAAAGAAGCTATTCAACATTCTTGTATCGTGTGTTGAGTGTGTGAAGTGAGTTTCCATTAGGTTCTTGATTAAAGAACCTAACAGAAACTATAATGCCACAGAAAATGGAATGAAATTCTCTTCAATCCTCAAATGCCAAATACTTGGATTTATCAAGATGCTGGAATTCAAGGTTGAACAAGGGTACATATACCATTATCTCCAGAAGAGAAAGAAAAAAATCTGTTGGAAGTCCCACATCGACTAGAGATAAGGCCAAATTATAATATATAAGTGGGGTGCAAACCTCACGTTACAAACCTCAGCTTAAAGTTCACTTCTTAACATGGTATCAAAACCAGGTTAGAGCCTATCCTAGCGAACTTCTTAACAAGATCCTCGGAGAAAAGGGATTTTACAGCATATCACAATAACCTCCACCTTTTACACTGAATTCCTCCTATCTATCTGATGTGTTCAGCATATTGTCTGTTAGACTCTCTCTCTTGCTCCTTTTTATTCTTCAACTACATATTAGTTTCGAGTAGAGTTTTATTGTATTGAACAGATGCAGATCTCTAATTCATCTGCTTGGTAGTTTGTTATTCTTGTTAGATATGTCGCGTTTAGGAAAACATATCCCCATGTTAATTAGGGAAACATGTCCCTATGTTAATTATGTTATTTTTACATATTTATTGCCGCTCATGTCCCTATGCTAATTAAGAAATTCATTGAAGAGAGCATATTTGTCAGCACTATCAGATGGAGGAGGATCCACAGTAGATGGTTGTGAGGGAGGAGTAAATTCAGGATGACGACCATGAAATGCATAACACTATCAATCTTGTGGGGGAGGAGTCCACATTCTCTTTATTATAAATATATTACCCTATGTGTATTTTCTACACAAGGGAGATTAACCCTATACCTAGTTTTTCAATATATTCAATAGTAACAACTATCAGTTACAAGTATGTTAGCTATCAGAAGCAGTTTGAAACTACCCATCCATTGTATAAATTCTTGACTGACTCTTTCATTCAGAAAATTAAAGATTCAACTTCTTTCTCTATTTCCCACCTTTTTAAATAGTTTCTAAAGGTTTTCTAACATGATATCCAGAGCCTCGTTACATCCATCTATAGCTATGATCAGTTTGATTCCCACCTCTTCCACTCCCCAAACCTTTCCTCGTTCTATCTCAAAAACTCAGATTTCAATTTCCTACTGAGGAAGAAACAAGTACAACTAGTCAAATCGCACAGTCTATGTTATTTAATTGTGAATCCTTCGATTCCCCCATGGTTTCTTGGTAAAGATTGTGCAAAAGGAATTGAAAATCCTTAGCCCCCTCTTATTAAAAGATAACAATAAGACAAAAAGCTTCGGATGTGGCAACAGTGGCATCAACGACAATTTTGACAACAGCAAAAAGGTCCGAGGATGGCTCTTGAAAAAGTCTAGCACCAGCTCTGGCAAGGATTCGGCAGCAACTCTGGCAAGGGCCTAGCATAAGCACCAACAAGGGTTCGGAAGCACCTCCGGTGGGCGGCAAATGAGTGCAAGAACGGTGATATAACCACAAGTTGGGTGCACTTCAGGCAAGTCCAACATTTAAAGGAAATGAGTGTACTTCAGGAAATCCTAAAAGGAACCATAACTAAGACAGTAAAGAAGAAATGTGGAAGTAGGGCTCCCAAGAACGGAAGCTATGATGCCAACTTGAAAGAACTAATATGAAAGAAAGAAGACTTTTATTCAAACTGATTCATTTGAAATAGTACATCAGCCTCTACATACAGAGAACTCAACAACTAGTGAGACTGAGAAAACTATGCATTTGTTTGATAGAAGTAGGTTTCGACCAATCTAAAACAACCTTAACCTTAGATTGGTTCAATTCCACACTGAAACTCTGACCCAAGTAGCCCATCCTTTAAAAAGACCAAAACTACATTTAGACTGCTATGCAAAAAGACAATGTTGTTAAGAAGTTGTAAAACTTCCTCCCAATTTAGATGATTGGACCGTGATGGCTGTAAACTAGTATATCATCAAAGAAGACAAGCTTTGATTTGCCTAGCTGCTTCTTGAGTACATGACTCATGAGACGCTAAAATGTAATTTGTGCATTAATGAGCCCAAAGGACATGACCAACAACTTGTAAACCCCTAGTGCGTACAAAAGATAGTTTTATCTATGTTTTGGCTTAACTAGAATTTGGTGATAACCAAAACTCAAGTCTAGTTGTTAGAAATGGGTGCCCCCAAATAATTCAATTATTAACTCATCTGTAGTAGGAATGAGAAATCTATCCTTCGCTATATTGGCTGTAAAGATATGATTTTATCTTAGAAATTATGGAAATATGTAAATTCATGAATAGGGATATTCTTCATTATTAGTAATTATCGGATTTTCCTATAATATACTTTGAATGATTATAAAAAAGGGTTTACTAGTGTATCCAAGGCTCAAAAATCTATACAAGAGCACCTTGTGAGATCTTTTTTCTTGACCACAATGATGGGTGAGGAGAAAGGGCTAGTACCATGCTAAATA
>NC_028359.1:7370383-7377030 GCF_000741045.1 Vigna radiata var. radiata | reverse complement strand
AAATTCATGCCAAGGATAATTTCCGATTGGCTAGCAAGTTTAAAGTGTTTTACACTGACCGGGCATAGCCATTAACCTTTATAACTTTAATTTATTAGTAGCTAGACTAAATTGGCATACGTTTATGCAGCCTAGTTAAATTAAAATATTTGAAGAGTAAATCAACGCCCTTCTTGATACATTTTTCGTTCCAACAGTAAAACGAATACTCTGTAGATTTCACTCTACCAGTAATAGCATAAATAAACTTGAAACATACGATACTAATTACGAAATTACTTGAATCCCGACATAGTAATTAAGAATTTGATGGCAAAGGAAAGCAGTCAGAAAAAGGAAGCAATGAAGGCACCTCACAGACCAACTGTTGGGAGCTGTTGTGATTTTCTGGTATAAGCCCCTTCACAGCAAAGGATTCCGCTGTGATGCGATAACTCGCGAATCGTAGTGCTTTAGTTTTTTAAAACAATTACAATTCATTTTTTTTATATATATATTTATAGATATATTTAGTTTTTTATTTCATATTTTAAAAAATTAATTTAGGTTGATTTTAAAATGAATCGAAATTATCATTGAGATATTTGATAAATAATTTAAACATATCCACAAATTTAAAAATATTATTTGAGTATTTCCATTAAACAAGTAAGGCTTACCTATAATTAAATATTAATACTTTTTTTTAAATTTAATTTTTATACAATGCTAAACAATTACGAGAGTGGTTCTATACTCTATTTTTCCTAGGAAAATGAGTGAAGAAAAAAAACAAAAAAAAATATTTAAAAGAACGACTATGAATTAAAACTAAAAAAATTCTAATTATGAAACAAATATTTTATAAAACTGAAAATTATTAATATTTTAGAAACTTTAAGTTGAATATAGTTAAATAATTAATTTTAAATTATCTTAAAAAAATTTATGTTACATTATTTTTAATAGCTTACAAATGATAAAATAAAATATTATAACATCTTTTGTCTTAATATAAATATATAAATATAATATATATATATATATAATATAATATAATATAATATAATATAATTATTTTCAAAGGTAAATAACAGTAGAAATAAAATGTATAAAAAGAATAATGAGGATTTCGAGTTTTAGAAAACTTATATACATAACAACTACTACAAATATTAAAAAATTATTTTGCGTCACATTCAACTTCTACTATCATAAGCGCATTAACATCTATCCTTCATCTACTTACAACAAAAGAGATAAACAAACACACACAAAAAAAATACAAAAGAGACGACTAGGTAAGTTAGTATGCAAAAAGAGTTATTTTAAAACAAATAAATCATATCAAATATAAGTTAAACATTGATAAAATACAATAAATCATATAAATAAACTCAAACATTTGATACTCGACTCAATTATATGGATACATGTCTTTGACATTAGGTTTTAGTGTAGGCGTGACTTGTAATAGTATTTAAACATTGTAGAGCCAATAAATAATGGGGTCATCACTCTGCTACTTACAAGGTTAGTTCCATCTGCACCTAGGACTTAATTGTCCAATGGCTAAGACATCTTGCGACTCTCACCACATAATTTATTCTCCTCTATTTGAGTATGAATAGTTATTAGAGTTCAGGATACCTCTTTACTGATCTCTAAATGTCAATGCATGCACTGAGAACATCACCACAAAGAATTTCTCCTTGAAATTCTCTCAACACCATCACTATGCATGTCCACAACCATAATCATCACCTCAATTAATAATAAAACATAGTATAAACATACACCATTCCGATCACATGTCTATTTCAAACAACCAAAGAAGAAAAACATAACCAACAGACAAATTGGCCCTCAGAGTCAAACCTTTCGCAAAAAGTGGCGCTCAGTGACAGTTTTGGCATTGAGTGTCATTCTTCTCACAAAAAGTTGCGCTCAGCGATCTAAAGCTAAATTATTCTCAGACTTGCACAACGAGATTGGCGCTCAGTGCTAGTTTTTCACCGTTCAAAGTTATACCAGACATCAATAAATGAAATTATTGATTTAGGAGAAATGAGACATGTTCAATTAACCAATATAGTATTTCCTTCTTAGTACTTTCACAAAAAACAGTTTTCAACGCAAAATAAACCAAAACACTAAAACCTCATAATCAATTAAGACGTACTAAATTCATCATAAACAATCAAATTTCATCCCCAATTGTGTTAAAGCAACTATATGCAAATCATCAAATTTATCAAACTCACTAAAAAAAAAATAGTTTACCTCACCTAATCCAGCTGCTCACTAGACCCTAACCAACAAAGTTCCTCCCAACTTGCAAGATGTTCTATCTACACATATAAACATCACAATAATGATCAAAACATGCCATTATAATCACTAATCAACAAAGACTCATGCAGATGATACGAAAAACACATACAAGTGGAAGAAGGCTCACATGCAACAAATAAAGGAAAAAATCAAGAAAACTGGTTGAAACTCAACATGCGAATAAAGAAACTAATCGGTCCAAATTTAAGGGATCACTGGAAGGATCAATCCTACGATCTTGGTTCTTCAATTAGATGAATAGAGAGAAAGAAATCTTATAGAAAAATTAGAGAACTCTAGAAAAGTGATTTTTTCAAAAGATTGTGTATCTAAAAAACATTGAAACTCGTTCAGAATAAAACTATTTATATTAGAACCTTTAAATATTAAAACAATTTGAGTCTCACTATTTTTAAACTTTTATCACTTTTAAAATGTCATTTTCTAGGTTTTTACATTCTTTCCAACAAGAAAAATTTTTGTCCTCGAAAATTCACTCATCAGGTAGAAAGAAAGTTATGTTCTCCTTATTTTCTCTTATAACAACCACATATACCTGATTGAGTTATCGTTGACTAAGCTATTGTCCCCTACATCTTAACTAATTGAAAACCTTGCCTCTGTGCTAAATGATATAGTGTTCAACGGTATAGATTGGTTTAGTCATTACTTCCCAAACGTAAATCTCAACCGCAATTCTAAAGCTTGAATGATCTTTTATGCTTAACAAACAATTTGTATCTACTATACTGAACTCGTCTTCCATACGTTCTCCAAAACCTTTTGTAGGATTTTACCAAAATTTGAAGATAGCATTGGTCTCAATCTAAAAAAGAAAACATGTTACTTTTCACTTCACACCACCTTATTCCCTCCTTGAAATACCACTCAAATAACTTGATCACACAGGACTCCTCACATACTGACAAGAGGTGAACACTCCTAGTCACCCTATTCACGACCACCCCCTTAACATCATGCCTCATTTATTAATTTTGGCCGAGTAACAAAGTCCACAACAATGTTATCCACTTCCAAATTGAAACTTTCAACTGTTGTAATGACAAACACATATTATGGCACTCCAAACCGTTAATTTGTACCCATCCTTTAACAATATCTTGGTTCAACTTAAAATCACTAACGTGATCAATACTTTGCAACTCTAAAGTGCTTCACAACCTAGGATTGTCAAATTTACCCTTTACTAAACATTTTGAGACAATAGCCAAGATCAATAAAGGAAGCATTAAGTTATCATAATGGTTGTGAAGGGTGACCAAAAGTGTTAACGTTTGACAGTAGATCAGAAGTTGTATGCGACCAAGTCAGTTGTGTGGTGCTTCAAAGAGGGAATAAGAAGATGTGGAGCAATGTTTAGCATGTGTTAGTTTGAGATCAAGGATATCTTAAGATTTTGGAAGAAACCTTCAAACGGTAGTGGAAGGCATATGGAAGGTGAGTTCAATATAGCAAATACAAATTAGTTGGTCAGAATCATTAAAGTTTTAGGGTGGAGGTTGAGAAGTTTTATTAGGAGCGTTGGCTAAACCAATCTATATTATTGAATACTATATCATTTTAGCATAGAGGCAAGGTTTTTAGTTAGTTAAGGTGTTGGGGTCTGTGTCTCAATCAAGTCTAGGTGGTTGTCATAAGAGAAAATGAGGAGAGAATGCTTTTCTTTCTACCTGATGAATGAATTTTCAAGAATGTATTTTTTTCTTGTTAGGGAGAATGTAAAAACCTAGAAATTGGTATTTTATAACAGATAGTGGTTTATAAATAGTAAGACTCGATTAAAGGGTTTTAATATAAATAATTTTGTTATAAACAAGTTTCATTACCTTAAATCACATAACCTCTCTAAACTGCCTTTCTCTAGATTAAAGGTCGTCAGAATAATCCTTAAGGCGAGATCTCCACTTTCATTCAATCAGTTTCTCAAATAGAGTAAGTTAGTTTTATACTCCTTCCTTTGGTCTATTTTGTCTTTCTTTATATGTGAGCTATCTAGGGTTGCATGTTGAGTTTGAGTCTTCTATAAGACTCTTTACATATTAATGGTCCTAACGGTGTACTTTGATTGTGGTTCTGTTGATTGTAGGATTAGATTGAGTTTCCTGTGCTTTTGGAGCTGTTATAGGATTTATAGTATTGTTTGGTCATTCTCCAGGTAAGGAAAACTAATTACCTTATTTTTAAGTATTTTATGCTATCAGAATTTGTGTTTGCATGTTTGGGTTTGTTTAAGATTAATGAAACTACTAATATTGTTGGTTGAATTACTGAGTAATATGTGTGTCATATGCTTATGTGTTGCTTGTATTTGTCTGAATAGGTTTTGAGTTGAGGAACTAAGGATTTGACTATTTGAGGAAGTTGGTATGCACTATAACATTGAAAACTAATTTTGAACCAAACACTAAGTTAGGAATATCAATTTGATCATCTGGAGAGGTCTCTGGTTCCCCAAATCACAGAATTTAGTTGGCTGAAATCTGATATGGCACTAAGTGGTACTAGTGTGGTGCTGAGTGAAAGCTTGATTGTGCAAGTCTAGAAGAACTTTTGCTTTTGATCACTGAGCATCCCTTTTAATCTCTAAGGGACCATTTTTTACAATTGCTTTGATGCTGAGCGATGGTAGGGTGCCATTGAGTGTCATCTTACACTACATGTCCGGAGCAATTTTAGCTCCATGATGTTGATCGGTAGGATGGTGCCATTGAGTGACATTTTGCAAGAGGTTTCACATTGGGTGTGAGAACTATCACTGAGTGTCACCTTTGTGTGAAAGGTTTTGCATTGAGCGTCAGTTTATATAATTATTTTGATTTCTTCTTTTTAGCTGTTTGGTATTGATTTGTATAATCATTGATTTTTCTTGTGAGTATAGTAATTGAATGTATGTATATGAGGATCTTTGATATGTTTACGTGTGATATGGTTGTTGAGAGAATTTCAATGACAAATTTTACGTGATGGTGATGTTTAGTGTATGTAGGGATGACAACGGGTCGGGTTCGGGTCGGATAGTGTGATACCCGAACCCGACCCGCATGTAAAAAAGTGTACCCGTACCCATCCTGCTACCCACCGGATACCCGTATAAAAAAATCCGCGGATTTTTTTTCAACCCGCGGATACCCGTTGGATACCCGCAAATATTATTAAAAAATTATTTTATGTTTTTAAAAAAATATTTTAGCTTTCCATGAAGGAAATATGAAACATCAGCCGTCCAAATGGTTTTGGGCTTTTCCTATTCCAACATCATCAAAAAATCTTCCATTAATTAGTATTGAAAATGAAANACACTTAGAGGTATGACATGGTCACAAGACTGATGAGGTGGTAAACTTGTAGGATTAGCAAAAGCAATGTTATATTGGTGCTAACCCTTTTGCATGGTAGATAACAGTGAATGGAAATTTTTGTTGCTAGCCTGGACTTTTAGTTTTCTTGTCTATTCTGTTGGGGTTTTAAATGTCTTCAAAATAAAGCACATTAGCCTTTATTCCCATTATGGCAAAAGTACAATATATGTGGCACCAAAGCCGCTAAAACAATTATGAAGAAAAAAGTAGAAACTAGAGACCTAGAAAAAGACTAAAGAATATGTATATTTGTGATTGATTTAAGTGTACACCGGATGTGTATTAATATATAGATATGAGGAGAAACCCAAAATCAGAAAAGAATGAAGCAAAATCTAAAGATATAATCCTACTTATGGTAATTAAAAAAGAAAACAAGCTAAGCCATAAAAAGTATGGTAAAGGAAAAAATAGATTGAGAAAAAAAAAATAGAAGGTAGGTTTCCTTTGTTGGTGGTGCACCATATCAAATCAGAACAAAACATGTGTTGAACTATTAGAAAGTTGCAAAGCAAATCAAATAAGGAAATAAATAAGAAATATGATGAAATTTATAATCAAAGAAAACTCTACCACAATAAATACATCTTCAGACATCTTTTGGTAGTCTAACAATAATGAAACCAATTTCTAAGAGATTTCTATGAATGTTATTTTAGAAAATGCTTTTAATTTTTTATTTTCTTACCGTTCACGTGATAAATTGCACATTTAGAAGCTAAACCCCTCCATTCCAAAAACTATTGTAATTTTAGGTCCCTCTTCTAGAAATATTTTATAAGCTGACCATTTCCAAGATAGCTTTAAAACATTTTGTAATATCCTTTTCTTGAATAAACACTCAGCAGGTACTAAAGTCCATCTAATTTATTGTAGGTCACAGATTAAGAAATTACTTGTGGTAGAGGGAGTTGCACAAGAATACCATGAATGGATGGATCTTTGTTAAATCTC
>NC_028359.1:7330106-7359388 GCF_000741045.1 Vigna radiata var. radiata | reverse complement strand
AAAATCTTCCATTAATTAGTATTGAAAATGAAAGAAAAGTCATTATTATTGGAACCATTTTTCGAGCACTATAGTTATGGCCATTGGTTTCTCCCCAACTAAACTTCCCAGTAGAGAAATAATTCTCAATATACCACCATAATATCTCTTTATTCTTTGCAACGTGTAGAAATATGAAACTATTGTGGGATCTGACTTATGAAATTTCCATTTGGCTCTATTTAATGTTTAGAGTTTGAAATGCAGGAAGAAGGAAGCTTTCGAGGGATGGAAGACTTATGAAATTCTCATTTGATTCTATTTAGTGTTTAGGGTTTGAAATGCATGAAGAAGGAAGCTTTCGAGGGATGGATCGCAAACAGTGAGATGAGCTCACAGCAGCAGATATGAAAAAGATCTAAAAAAGAAAAGAATGAAGAAAGTAGGAAAAGAGAAAAAAGGTAATTGGAAAAGAACAATACCGTTTTTTTTTTGTGGACAGTGTTTCAGATCTGAGGAGATTCATCTATCACCAAGAACTTAAACCTCCTCCAGCAAAAAAAAAATGAAAGCGAGAAACTGACAGAAAGGAAAATATGTAAACCTTCAGTTTCTTAAACCTAATATGGAATAAATATGTAATTTTATTTTTTTAACGGGTAACGGGTACCCGCGAGTACGGATAGTGTGATACCCGAACCCAACCCGTTAACAAGCGGGTATTAAAATACCCGCTACCCACTACCCGCGGGTAAAAAATACCCGTGGGTACTAAATACCCATAGCGGATTTTATCCGCGAATACCCGCGGGCACGAGTTTTTTTGCCAACCCTAAGTGTATGGTTTGACATATGCAAGTTCATAAAGGAGGTTTCCTTATTTACTACTAGTCATCTTACACATATGGAGATGGGGGGGGGGGNGGAAGGGGACGACAAGAGGTTTTTGGTCTACATGTTTGCTCCTAGGCATGAAAGATTAACCTTGTGAGTAGTAGGGTAACAACCCCCTATGTTTATCCCTTTCTAGAGTATAAACACTAGTACGAGTGCACACCTATAATGAAACCCTATGTTAAAGCATGTATCTAGATAATTGATTCTAGTGTCAATTGTGTGTTTATATGAGTTATTGTATTTCATTAGCTATTTATAACAAAAAAATCATATAAAAATAAAAGTAAAAAATCCTACAACAAAGTTGTAACAATAATTTAAATTTATTTTTATGATTATAATAGTATTAAGTTTATTATTTTTTTGTTATCTTATAAGAAAATAACACACACAATTTTATAAATAAATTTATAGCTTAATCATAAAAGATTTAGTTATATCAATATTAAGAGTATACTTATTATTTCCACCTTTTGTTTTTTTTTATATTTATTCTGTAATAAATAATTTTTTATTTAAATTAAAATGATTATTTGAACTTTTTTTAAGTTAACCATTCTTTTATTTAGAAATAAAATAAATATAAAGTATCGATAGTAAAATTATTAAATCTATTTATTTTTATTACTATAATTTTATTATTTTTTATTATCATAAAATAATAACATTAATTCAACCAATCTGTTATCCTCGAATCGACCTTTCCTCTCTCTTTCTCACACAAAACGAAACCCTAAAACCGATTTTGTCACAACACACTTCCCCACTTTCTCATACTGAAGCCCTAAAATTTGTTCTTCTCCTTCTCCGTCTTTCTTTCCCATTGAGTAAACTGAGTGGAATTTGTGATTGCTGTCTCAAAGAATTGGAAAACCCCCAAATCCGAGTTGCGGTATGTGAAGAATGAATCTTCAACTAGAAATTTGAGAAGCTTAAACCCGCTGGTGAGGAGGTCGAACACGTGGAGGCGCTAATGCTTGTCCTTTGAAGGTCAAAGAAGGTGTTGTGGTTGTCCTAAAGGTGAGATTTTTAAAATCGTACGTTATAAAATTGTAAGACATTTGTTTATTTTGATGCATTTTTTGTGTTTGGAATTAGTATTGGTTAGGGTTCTGAGATTTACTGTAATATGATTTGGTTGTCCAGTGGTAGTTGTAATTGCACCTTTATTGTGCGTTTATTGGTTTAGGTTCTTCCTATAAATACGTGATTACGTGAGTTTATAGGGTATAACAAGAGGGTATATATATGCATGTCAATAACATAATTTGGTGTTGGGATCTCTATAACAGGACACTTGTGATCTTGTTTTTGGGCTTTGATTATGAACTTTTGTTGCGAGGTTAGAGGTGATGCGTTGGTGGTAAGTACTGCAGAGATAAACAACAGGGAAAGAGTGAATGATCCAAAACATGTTTAGTTGAACTTAACATTAAAATAATGATGGAAGCAAACTACACCTAAAACGAGGTTTTTCTGAAATAGAGAATGAAAAGAGAGGGATTTCATAATTGAGATGCCACACAACCTGGGGTTGGTATTACAATAGAATATATGAAGCTACAATCTAACCAACTGGAACAAAAGTATAGAGGGTGAAATGTAGCGGAGGGGAAAGCTGAATCACTTAAGGTGACGTAACAAAAGCAGGGCAACAACTCCAGGTGGGTTGTTCACTGACGAAGGCTTTTCTGTTTTGTCCTTTAAGAAGTCCTTTTGGAACCAAAGACTACTGCACCTCTCTTTTATATTTGTGAAGACAGCCCCTAAATAAGATCTCAATATTTTTTAGCTGTCCCTCTGATCCAGTATATGTAATTAATATCACTAGCTTTAGTTAATTACTGTTAACCGGTGGTGATATCTGGCCAGCAGTACATGACACTGTTATCAATGAGCTACATGTTATTTTGGCCTCACCCTGCCATAACCATTTTGTGCTACTTAATTGAAAAACAGATTGAGTGAAAAATTAAGTATAAACTGTAAAGTCATACAAGAACGTATTAACAGAATAGACCACATACTGACTGACCTGGTCATCTTAATCTCTTTTTTTCTCGATAGCTTTTGAAAACAAAGAATAGGAAGAGGAAGAGAGAGAAAGAACTTATTTCAACCCAATCTAGTATGCCTGATGTCTTTTGCTATATTTAAGTCTTACAGGAAGGAAATATAGTTGTAAAAAACACTCTTAATTGCAAATATATACGATCTCTAATAGAAATTTAATAGTCGTGATCTATCATTTGCCTTTTTTTCCTTTTTGTAGCTTTGTTAGTATGATTATTGTTTTCTGATCATAGGTTGTACTCTATAAAGCTGAATAGTTATGTCTGTTACTAAAGGCGAACTTGGACAAATAACTTAATTAAACACTTATTATATATCAGCTAGTCATAATAAGCGCTTGGATTTTATATTTTATTCTTTATTTTTTTATAATTGAAGAAATCAGTTTGAACTATCTTCATGTAAGATATAAGCTGTTTTTATTAATTATCCGAGATAGCTTACTAATTAAGTTAAGAACAACTTATGGACATATAATAAGCTATTTTCATAAGTTTTTCCCTATAGTTACAGAAGTGATGATGAGCTCAAATAGACTTTAAATAAGCTCTTCCTAACTGATATTAATGTTATCATGGCTTAGGAATGTGAGTTCATGGTTCTAGCTTGAATATATTTAAATGCTGAGAAATTTGATTATTTTAGTTGGGATTAGGTACCAAACGCAATCTTTCCTGTATGTAGATTCTATAGTAATGATGGCGGAAACCTTTTTGGAGCAAATCAAAATTGCTTCTTAAATAGGTTGCCCAACATAGTTTTTGGATTGGAGGATGGACTCCGCAGACTATGAATTGCTTAAGTTTAAAGGTTTCTCTGCATGATGTGCGTTGAAGTGTCACCTCTATTGAATTCCTTTATGTTGACTTATTTAGTTTTTCTAAGTGGAAGATTGGGGATGGGGAAACGGAGTTATATTTTGTGAATGTATAGTTGCTGACTTATTATATTTATGTTTAAATGTATAAACTGTCAATGTCTCACATTAACTAGCTGTAAATTTTGACATTCTGGTTTTACTTCCTTTTTGACAGCTCAATTTGTTGGTAAATATAATGCTGTGGATGTAATTGTCTTATTGATATTAACATAAAGTAAGCCTTCTTTCTTAAATGTTATCTGTCTCTGATATGTTGTGATGTTCCTTTCTCACCTCTTTTCAATTGTGTTGTCATTCTCTCTCAACAAGTTGTGTTTCTTCCTCTGTTGGTTGGTGCATTTCTTAAGTGATTTTTCCAATCTTGTTAAATCTGGCATGCAGGCAGATTCCATATATTTTATTGTGATTGCTAGTTCAGTTCCACATTTTTAAACTTCTCTATAGAGACAAATTTATCAGTTTTACCTAGCGGACATTGCTTTGTCAAGACAATTTCTACCTTAATCAAGTTCTATTTTAGGACAAATTAATTTGTTTGGTTAAGTGTCATCTGCTTACTCTTTTTAGTATAGGTGGGAATCAAATTCTTTCTCTCTTCCCCTTTTTATGGTTTTGTATGCAAGCAAAATTTGCACTTTTTTTTATAATGAGCTGCCTGGGCTGGGCTAGTTTCTAAATAGACCGTAAATCTGCTTGTTCTTTTTATGTTTATACTTTCAAATATAATTTTTTTGACAACTTTGCTATAACTTTTTATGATGCTACAGCTTTATCATTTTAATTTTATTTTGATTTGTGGCCAGAGGTAGAAGACCGTGTCGATAAGATGTCTAAGGAGGTGAATGAGCAAATTGTTGGGGCAACAAATAATTCTGTTGATTGTAGTGATGCATTTAACACCACAGAGGTAACTGAACGATAAATTATTTTGTTAAAGGTATTGCCTTGTTTAATTATTTCTATGTGCAGATTTTTCCTTCTCGAGATGCAATGTTAAATTGGGCTCGCGATGTTGCAAAGGAGAATGGATTTGTCCTTATTATTTTGAGATCAGAGACATCTACAAAACCTACAAGAACTACAAGACGTAATCAAAGGAAGACATTTGTAATTTTGGGTTGTGATAGAAGTGGAAAATATAGAGGACTATACAAGAATGAATTATCCCAAAAGGTAAATAGCACTAGAAAATGTGAGTGTCCCTTCAGGTTAAGGGGAAAAGCTTTGAAAAAGGCTGAAGGATGGACTGTTAAGGTAATGTGTGGTTGTCACAATCACGAATTGGAAGAAACATTGGTGGGTCATCCCTATGCAGGCCGGTTGAGTGCTGAAGAGAAGTCTTTGGTTGATGATATGACAAAGAACATGATGAAGCCAAAAGATATACTTTTGACATTGAAAGATTATAATATGGATAATGTAACTACCATCAAGCAGATTTACAATGCTCGACATGCTTATCGATCCTCTCAAAAAGGTTTAGAAATGCAATACCTTCTGAAATTATTGGAACGTGAGCGGTATGTGTACTGGCATAGAAAGGTGGATGATTCCAATGTTATCAGAGATATATTCTGGACACATCCAGATGCCATTAAACTTCTGGGTGCTTTCAACACTGTCTTGATAATTGATAGTATTTACACAACCACTAGGTATCCATTGCCACTGCTTGAGATTGTTGGTGTTACTTCAACTGAGTTAACATTCTCTGTGGCTTTTGCTTTTGTGGAGTCTGAGCTAGCTGACAACTTCACTTGGGCACTACAGAAGTTAAGAGGATTGATTGTTAAAGACGAAGACATACCTCAGGTGATTGTGACTAACAGAGACATTTCTTTGATGAATGCAGTGCAAGTTGTCTTTCCGAGCTCTTGTAATTTGTTATGTCGGTCTCATATCAACAAGAATGTGAAGTCCAAATGCATGTCAATAGTCCATCCAAAGGAGAAACAAGAATTGGTGATGAATGCATGGGATGTTGTTGTGAATTCTTCTAATGAGAGTGAGTATATGCAGCGACTGGCACTATTTGAAAAAGTTTGCTCTGGTTTTCCTAATTTTGGTGAATATGTGAAAAATATGTGGCTGATTCCACACAAGGAAAAATTTGTCACTTCATGGACAAATCAGGTGATGCATTTGGGTAACACAACAACCGATAGGTATGCCAAAAATTATATTTTAGTAATTCATCATGAAAATACATTAAAAGTATACTAATTATTAATTTATAATAATGTTAAATATAATTATAATGTTTTACTTGACAGGGTTGAGTCAACAAATTGTAAGTTAAAGAATTTGCTTCAAGATAGCAAGGAAGATATGTGTAGTTATTGGGATGCTATGAATGACATGATTACTTTGCAACACACTGAGATTAAGTTGTCATTTGAGAAAAGCATAAATGTAGTGGATCATATGCATAATACTCCGTTATACATCAAACTACAAGGACTTGTATCATGGAGTGCATTGAGTCATATAACTGATGAGTATGACCGAGTTAAGGCTGTTGGTACTGATAGTTCTAAATGTTATTGCATAGTTAGAACTACACATGGTCTTCCTTGTGCATGTGAACTTGCTAAGTACAGTACAATGTGTCATCCTGTTCCCTTGGAGGCAATTCACGTTCACTGGAAGAAGTTAAACTTTATTGATGGAGGAATGAATGATGAGGAGTATGAGTTATCGTTGCAACCTGAATTGGATGCCTTGCTCAAGAGATTTCAGGAACTTGATTGTGCTGGGAAATTAGTTCTAAAGGCTAAATTACACGAACTAGCATTTCCTGATACAACTTCAAAGTGTCCAACTCCCACAGTGGTAAGAATAAAGGGTGCTGCAAAAAGAGACAGATCAATTCATTCCGATATTTCACAATGGGGGCATGTTGACGCAATGCGTCCTACCCATAGTGGCTCTTCATCTTGCCCTTCATCTCATCAACTAGTCCATGATTCTAAACGAAGAAGAGTTCTGTCAATGATGGACCAATTTCCTATTCAGATCCATCCGTTTATTGAAGAAATTATTGATGTGAAAGCAGATTCAAATTGTGGTTATCGTGCTGTTGCTGCTCAACTTGGTATGGGTGAGGAATCATGGGCTTTAGTTCGTCAGGATTTGATCAGAGAGCTTCAGCAGTGGCAAGATATTTATGCCAAACTCTTTGGTAGCAATGATCGAGTGGCTGAACTGAGGCAATCTTTGTATGTTGACAAGGAGACATCTATTAAAAAGTGGATGACTATACCAGATATGGGTTATGTAATTGCCTCAAGATACAACGTGGTTCTAGTTGCTTTATCCTTGAAGGAGTCCATGACATTTTTCCCTCTCAGAGGACGACCACCACTATCTGAGTCAAGGCACCGACTTATTGCCATTGGGTTGGTCCATGATTGTCACTTTGTACAGGTATGATGTGATTAATTTCGTTTGAAATTAAAAATCGAATTTAATTGAAGTTGCTGACTTTGTTTTATTTGACTAACATATACAGGTTGCTTTGAAGGCTGAGTCGCCATTACCTCCCACTGCTTTGCAGTGGTCGAGATACTGCAGTGCTGAATCTCGTTCTTGGGAAACTTCATATGTTATTCGAATGGAACATTTTAGGTCATTGTTTCCACAAAAAAGAAATGATTATGTAAACGTTATTGGGGACTAATTAACGTCAAATTCGCCACCGGTAACCTCCAGGTTAGGTTTCGTTTCCTTCTTCTCGTGTTATGAAATTTGGTTCATGCTAGGCCTCTGTAACTTTCATTATTTACTTAATGTAATCCCTGCTACAAGAAATGTCTTTTAATTTTTTTTCCCCGACCGGAACTCATTGATTAATTTGTTATCTCTACTGACTATACCATTTAATTGTTTCATGCGTAAGAAAACATTTTTGTTCCTGGTGTGCAGATCACAGACTACTCATTATTACAAGAGGGGGTTGGTAGGATGTCTTAAGAAATATAAGGGTTTTGGTACATATCTTTTTTGGATCAATATTAAACGAGTTTGGGCAAATTAAGGAAGAGTTTTTGGGTATAGAAGAAGGCCCTTAAATTTCTGAGGATATCCTAGTATTTTCGTGTCCAATCTGCACAAGTAAAAACTCCTGCAGAAGTACAGTATAGAAGAAAAGTAGGCCATTTTTTATGACTTGGGAACACCTTTTAAAACCTTTTATTTTGTTTGTACAAAGGGAAATGGAATACACTATTAAAAGTTAGCACTTTTTCTATAATGATTCTACAATGACAATGTGTGCTTGAGATTGTATCTAGCACTGTATTTTAGCCAATTGCATCGTACTTCAGCTGGCAACACTTGCACAAAACATTATTCCTTACTCTGCTCGTAGAGTTAGAGAAATGATTTGCAGACAGAAATACCCTTGTTGAGGTCACTTTTAAGTTTTAATTCCTATTAAAGTATGGTGGTGTTATAACCTAGACAGACACCAAGTGGTTGTTCAAATTGCTAGCATTCAGTATAAAACGCATTGATGCAAGGTCTTCTCTTTGTGCAATATAACTGAAATTAATAGATAGTGTGGCTTTCTGTGTTCTAATTCACCATCAAACTAAGTTGAACAAGAGGGAGGGAGGAATGGCAAAAGTAAAAGGCCCAAAAAATGTTATGTAAAATGGAATTATAAATCCTAGTAAATATGGACTTTTACTTCCTGTACCCTTATCATTTCTAGTTGCACCCTCTTTTGTTTTTTCAAACTGACCATTTTATCTTTTTGCAAAAGTGACTTTATCAATTCAGGAAATGTTTTGAAACAAGTTTTCCGACATTTAGAAAGGGATTTGTTGAACAGAAATTTTGAAATAAAACTTAAAGAACAAGCTATGTTTTTTTAACATGAAATATATTTTTTAATAAGTTTTTCAGAACAAAATTTCTTAAATGAGTTTACTGGAATATATCTAATATTATTTTAGAATATACTTTTCCAACGAGTTTTTTAAAACAAGCTTTCTGAAATATACGAGCTTTTTGAAATGTTTTCTTTTCCTGGAAAGAGTGCTTCTTCCTCTATGATGGAGTGAAGTTTATTTACCGGAACAACAAATCCAGAATATATTACCGAAAAGAGCTTTCCGGTTATGTTTTCAAAACAAACATTCCGGAATTCAGGAATAATTTGGAAAAGGTTTCCACAAATGAATTAAATTACACATGGCACAATAATACAAAGACTACTGGATATTAAAGTAAGGTCAAACAAGGTAAATACTCAGGATTTTAGGAAACAGAAAAATAACTAAGTTAACCTAAACACAATGCTAAAAGTCAAAAACATCTAAGAAAGTTGAAGTTAAAAGCGTAAAACTTATCTTATTTAAAGGGTGTTTAATTTAACTTTCAAAAAAAACAAAACAATGTCAAGATAATGTCATTGATATAATACACCAAAATACTAAAATTTAAAACACTAGAGAAAACACAAACAAAGCTAAACGTTGCTTTAAAAAAGAAAAATCACAAGAAGCGTTTATCCTTTCTAAACAATATTATGAGTTAAAACATTATTTCGTCAAACGATGAAGTCTTTAATTAAAACTTAGTATCGAGGAAAAGCTTGATTGTCAAACACAACCTCAATGTTAGGAAATAAAAAAGCAATGTGTTGTTTTGAACAAGCATTAAATGACACTAAATGATCAATGTTCAAAAACAACAAAAGTGATATCTAAAGAGTAGTTTACACAATCAATAGTAGGTGTCAAGAACAAGAAAGACACATTCGTAGAATGTTTATACCTTAGGAAATCGTGACTCAATACCTACACCAAAGCAAAACATGAAGACAATAAGTAAAACACCAACCAAGAAGAAGTCTTTTACAAACTAAACGATATCAGTCAAACACAAACAAAACAATGGAAAACATAGAATCATGTACCAACGGTGAAAGTTTTTTAAGACACCTAGTGTTTTTCTTGTAATTTCAATAAGGTTTTTAAAGTCCCCTAATGTGTTTTTATCAAGTTTCTTTGTATAGAAATTCGATTGGACTTTGTTGTAGTTTTTTCTATTGTTGTAATCTTCTTTTTGATAATGTAGTCTTTTCCAATTTTTTTCTAAATAATCTAATATCTTCAAGATTTATTTTATTATTGTAGAAATTAAAAAATATTTGAGAAGATCTTTGCTAGATGAAAAAGGATTTGGAAAATATTATTTTTTGATATTTATTGGTATAGTTAAATAATGTAATTATTTTAGAATATCAAATAAAACATCTTAAGATATATTTTCTCCAAATTATCTTTTATCATAAATATTTATCAATTATCAAAGTCATTTTCTTAGAAAAAAATAGAGGAAACTATAAGGTCTAATTTTTGTTGCCCGTTCTTTGTTCCTAGCATAGTTGTCGCAACCGGAATCGCGACGAGATGACAATCCAAAAGAAACCAATTTGATTTTGAAAAAAAAGTTTTGGAGTCGCCACCATAGTTTATTCTGAAAAACTACGGAAAAACCATAAAATGATAAAGCACGGTCCACGAAAACCAAAGATTGGGTTCGGGAGTCGGTTACGTGTANGGAAGGTATTAGCACCCTACAACGCCTGCCCGAAAGCAGTACCTTTAATTAAAATACGCGAATAGAGATGTGGTTGGCAAAATGTTTAACTATCCCAAAAAATAAAACTCTAAAGAAACAAAATATATTTTCTTTATTTTTTGTGCCCGACAAGGATTGACCTTGCTCCTACGTATTCTCAAAGTGAGAAATCAGGGTTACGTAGTTCTAGCTGCGAGATTGTTTGTTTGTTTGAAAATGTTTTTAGTTTTTGAAGATTTTATATATTTTTTTTGTATTTTGTAAAAAAAGGAAACATTTTTAGCACAAGGCCGACGAAATGGTCGCACGTGTGCTTAAACCTTTTTTAAAATAAATTTTTGATTATTTTTATAAAAGAAGAAAAAAGGTTTTTAGCACAAGGCCGACAGAATGGTTGCACGTGTGCTATTAACCTTTTAAAATAAATTTTTGATTATTTTTATAAAAGAAGGAAAAAGGTTTTTAGCACAAGGCCGACAGAATGGTCGCGCGTGTACTATTAACCTTTTAAAATAAATTTTTGATTATTTTTATAAAAGAAGGAAAAAGGTTTTTAGCACAAGATCGACAGAATGGTCGCACGTGTGCTATTAACCTTTTAAAATAAATTTTTGATTATTTTTATAAAAGAAGGAAAAAGGTTTTTAGCACAAGGCCGACAGAATGGTTGCGTGTNAAAAGGTTTTTAGCACAAGGCCGACAGAATGGTTGCGTGTGTGCTATTAACCTTTTAAAATAAATTTTTGATTATTTTTATAAAAGAAGGAAAAAAGTTTTTAGCACAAGACCGACAAAATGGTGGCACGTGTGCTATTAACCTTTTAAAATAAATTTTTGATTATTTTTATAAAAGAAGGAAAAAGGTTTTTAGTACAAGGCCGACAGAATGGTCGCACGTGTTATAAAAGAAGGAAAAAAGGTTTTTAGCACAAGGCCGACAGAATGGTCGCGCGTGTGCTAAAACCTTTTAAAATAAATTTTTATTAATTTTTTATTTTTGTAAAAGAAAAGGAAAAGATTTTTAGCACAAGGCCTACACGAACGGTCGCACGTGTGCTTAAACCTTTTCAAAATATTTTTTTATTGATTTTAATTTTTATGATTTTTAATTTTTTTATTTTTATTAGCAAACAATAATAAAATAAATTCTAAAGCTAAAGAAATAAAAGCAAAGACAATAAAATGAAAACAAAAAGTCCAATAAGAATGGTAAAGGAAATGTAACGAGGAAATTGATCTCCACCCTTCTGAAGCTGCCTTAAAGGTCCTCCACTGCACCACCAAAAGCTTCTACAGAAAGTTGTTCATTCATCTGTGCACGTGCCTCTTTGTCCCACTCCTTTTTTTCTTATTCTCTTCCTTCTCTTTTCGAAATTGGATTTTTCTCCTTTTTTTTTTCTGTTCCCTTATGCTCTCTTCCTGAAGTTCAATCCCCTTCTTCTTTTCTTGTTTGCAAGGTGCATATTTATATACACACATTTGTAATATTATTGTGATCTTGTCTTAATGGCGAATTAATTGTCAATTAACAAAATAGGGAAATAAATGGTCTTGATTGAATTAAATTAAAAATCATATTTTTCTCTTTAGGAAGAAATTGAATACAACAATCAATATATTATTTTTAATTATTCCTTGCAATGATTGTCATAATGTTGATTCGAATTATTACCAAATAAAACAAAATTTAAAAAATATTCTAAAGTGATTTTTCCTGCATTAATATTAATTGCTTATGGGTCTGCTGCACCATTTTTCCAAGAAAATCACGTGGAGCACCTCTCCCATTTAATCACCATTCTTTTCTTTTCATTTTATTCAGATGCACCCCCTTTTTTCTTTTTTCCTTCCTTCCTTTTTTCCTTTTGTTTTTCTTTTTCCTTTTTTCTTCTTTTGTTTTTTTTCTGTTTTCTCTTTTTTTCTTTTTTTATCTCTTTTTTCCTCTTCTTCCTTTTTTTTATTTCTCTTTTTTTTTTCCGTTTTTCATGTTCTTTTTTTTCTTTTCTTTTTTCCTTTTTTCTTTTTCTTCTTTTTTTTTCTTTTTAATTTTTTTTAAAATTAAATAAAATAGTAAAATAAAATTAAGAACAACAAAATAACATAAAATAAAATAAATAATAAAAAAATGAAAGAAAATAAATTAAATAGGACAACAATAAAAACCAAGTCTCATTATTTAATCACCCGGACGAAATTGGGTGCTGACAATAGCCAACTTTCTTCACTTTTTTCATATTTTTCTTTCCTTTTTCATACAATGCTTAGCTTGACATCTTGTGGTTTTGATTATGTTCTATTATTTGATTTATTTTTAAGGTGTCATGAAACTTTAACTAATTTATTTCCACGCTTTCATGAGCTCAACTTAGCTACAACTGCATTAACACACCTTAAAATATCCAAACAACATTTATGCAACTAAAAGGTTATTTTTATCATGTTTTGTATCTCATGCTCAATAAACCCAATTATAACAAATCACAATTAAAATATTCTTTTAAAGTACAAAAACTAATTAAGAATCCAAGATTAAAGACTAAATGAGGACATAAATATGCACTCATCACTAACAAATTAGTCAAACACCCTTATGTCATAGTATAAGATAATTACAAACTTGTGGCTCAGTCATAGAGAAGATTCAACCAACAATAAAAGAAGTGGTAAGAAAAGAGGTGATCAAACTTCTAGAAGTAGGTATGATTTACTCAATTTTTGATAATCCATGGGGAGGTTCGGTCTAATTTTATGGTAACTCAATTAATACATGCTTGGAGTGTAACATCCTAATTTCGGAAGTCACTTAAGCGCATTAAAGTCTAAAATTTCATAAAAACTAAGTTAAAATTTCAACAAAATGTAATTTATTACAAATTTAAAACTTAAATATCCATAACCAAAATTAAGATAAAAGGTTATACAACTTATGAATACTCATTTCACAAAATACAACTTTAATAATTCTTTAAAGTTCTTACCACACTCAAAATCAATATAGCAAACAAAAGATGAATACCCTCACTCTATTACAATCCTTGAGAACACTTACAACTCTCAACACTTGGCCAACACGCACAAGTAGACAAATACAGATTGTCAATGATGGTCTCGATCTTCCAATCACTCTTCTCTTGGTGCAGATCAAATCAAATTAGTTCAACCCACTTTCTTGAAAGAATCTTGATGTGTAAATCACCCAATTTGAACTTTGATTCTTCAAGATCATTTCTTGAACTCTCTTATAATCAAAACTCAATGAAACAGTTAGTATATGAAAGTGATAGCAATTATATATTTTGAAACAAAGCTCAAGACATATATAGGATTTTCTGAATCATGACGCATTATAATCGATTAAGCTATCCTCTTGATTTTTCTTTCAAGAGTTCTTATATCTAAAGGCTTCATGGATATTTGTTCGTTAGATTGAGCTTGCACACTTGATATTCGTGCTTTCTCTTTCTTCTTCGTACAACACCCGTTGGGTAATTCAACTTGTCAGAGCAAACATGCTTTTTAAAAAATTTGCCTGAAGTAGGTTGTACGATCTTTTTAAGTATGACTTAAAGTGAGGAACATTTTGTGAATATCTCATTTGTCTCTAACGTCTACTTTTTTATTTTTGACTTATAGCTCTGTGGATGCATATAGAATAGCTTATCTGCAAGAATAGAGTAATTTGTACATGCAACAAATATGTCTTTTCTTATCACTTTTGTTGTTTTTGAATGTTGAACATTTAATGTCATTTAATGCTTGCTCAGAACAACAAAGTGCTTTTTGATTTTCTACCGTTAGGTAGCATTTTACAAATGAGTTTTTTTTCTCTAAAGATACCAAGTATAGTATAGATACTTGATCGTTAAACGAGGTACTGGTTAAGTTCATGGCATCGTTAGTCAAGTAAACTTTTCTTTTGTTTTTGTCTCTCTTGAGATAGACAATGTTTAACTTGTTTAAGCTTTCTTTTATGTTTTAATATTTATGTCTTTTACACATGTTTTGTCAGAGACATTGATTCTACTTGTTTTGTTTTCGAGAGTTATGTTGAATACCTTTTTCAGGTATGATGGACATAAAACATTTAACTTTAACTCTCTTAGACGCTTTAGGCACAACATCGTTTAGCCATGCGTCTAAGTGTTTTGACCAAGATGTTTTCATATTTCCAAAGAACCTAATTATTTTCCTAAGTTTTCTATATTGGGGATTCTGGTTCTAGGTTTTGTGTGTTTGGGATTTAGGCTCTAAGTCTTGTGTTTTCACCCTAAGTTCTTTTCTAATTATTATCCCGTTTTAATGTTATTTGATTAAACTTCAAAACGTAAGAGTGTTTGTGCACATAGACAATTTTTTCTTAACATGTATTACAATAGATCATATGCATACAACCACCACTATCATTAATATTACAATTACCATTTAACTAAGGTTCACCAACTTAAAATTCACTTTTCCAATCATTCTAGATACAAACTCAAGAAAAATAACTACAACCCATCAACATCACAAAACATCAACCTATTAATTAAAACAGAAACTAGATTTGCCCTTGTCTCGCTCATTTTCTCATTTAAACTTAATGTGAAATTGGATTTTGTGTTTATCTTAAACTTTGAATCATTTTCATCTCTAAAATTTATCAATGAATGAACTAATGTAATCATTGTGACCATATAATATTAAAGATTTGTTGATGTGACAAACGATATTGTCACGTGCGTTATTGTGTCAAATGCTAATGTGGAAATTCTTATGTCAAATACACATACGTGACAACACCATTTGCCATATAAGAAGATATGTAATGTTTTTGATGAGGAAAATTATAATGATTTAGTAGTAACGAAAATATTGAATAAAAAAATTTAAATGAAAGTTAAAAGTTTAAAATAAGTTTAATATGTTTGATGTAAAAATATTTAGATTTTCAAGCAATTAGAAAAAAATATTCTGAATGGAAATTCTTTTCAAGAAAACGTAAAAATAATCATACTTGATAATTTATTATTAAATAAAAAGTATAAAACACTTATAATATCATCATATTTTAATTAAATTCAAGAAAATAATCAAATTGGTTTCATTAATTAAATAGATTTAACTAAAATTATATATTCGACCTTTTAGACACTCCAAAAAGTATAGTATATAACCATGATCTACACACCAAACAAAAAAATATCACTGAACTTACAAACTGACACACACACACATATATATATATATATATATATATATATATATATATATATATATATATATATAAAATTTAAAGTCTTTATATAGATTTACCGCATCTGTTTTAATCTAACGATAAATACCAATAATTTTGTTTATTCATGGAAAAATCTTTATTTATTTTATTTTGCAGGCATAGTCAATGGAATTTCCCAAAAATAAGTGGTAAAAGAATTGGCCTTACAATACAAATAAAATTTCTCGGATATTATTCTGTATGTACACACCTCTCACACATTGCTGAGGTCTCTACATAGAATGAAAAGACACTGTAAAGATTTGATAAATTAATTTAGGAGCCAAATGTATGAAAAATACTGTTCGTTGACATGGTAAATAAATGCTTTTATCAAACTTAGTTGAAACCAATCACAGATTACTAAATGCAAAAACTTTATTATATTATTTCCTTTACAGCTTTCGTTTTTTCTACTATCATTAATTACTAAAAAAAGTTGGAAAATTAAATTAAGTTAACGATATAAGACAAATATATATATATATATATATATATATATATATATATATATATATATATATATATATATATGCCGGCACGAAATATAGGTACTTGCATATTTTAGATATAAATATATATATTAATTCATAAAAATAATGGCGGATAAAAAATGTACCGAGTATATATTATTAACATTAGTTTTAACCAACATGGTTATATAATAAACAAAGTGCAGGTTGAGTATAATACAACGTAAAATTTTATTCTCTCATGGAAAAATGTAGATGTGTATAAAATATTTTTTCTATTAAAATTGGAATATTCCTTTTTTTTTATTTGAACATTAACCACAAAATTAATTTTACCAATTTTTCCATAAATTCTTATTATATAAAATGTAACACCTAAAAATCTAATTAATATATATATATATATATATATATATATATATATATATATAATTATTCAACATTCCAATGACTTTACCACATGCAGAATAATTTACTCTTATGTGGTCAAAACAGTATTATCAAAATTACACAAAATATAACTATTGAGTTAAATTTTAAAAGTTTATTAATAATTATTTGAGTTTTATTATTAGTTTGTGCCTACTAATATTAGTTTGATAGAGATAAGATATAGATTGATAGTTTTATCATTTAGGTGTCATATTATTTTATGGTTATAGATAGAGATAGATTATGTAGTTTTTATTTTGTTTCCGTTAATATTATGTTTTTAATTTTTATTCTTTGTACTTGACCAAGATCTTATTTGTACATATTTAAAAGTTCTCAAGGTTTAATGAAAATCGTCATAATAAATTACAATACTTCTATTTTTTTTGTGTGTCTCATGTTTTTTTTACAAAGTGGTATAAGACCATTTATGCTCTAAGTACTAAGTGAGAAAAAAAATAGAGTGAGAGTCAAACATTGTGAGTGAAACAATAGTGTTTGGGACAAAGAGAGTGAGAGCAATGACAAAAGTAGTAAATGGAATGACCATGCCATAGTTAATGGAAAAAACCAATTATGATAATTGGTGCGTATAGATGAAGGTGTTGTTGAGATCCTAAGACGTTTGGGATATGGTGGAAGACATGTATGAGGAACTCGAGAAGGGTGAACACATGACAACAACATGTACCACTACATTGAAGAAAACACACATGAGAGATGGGTCGATGTTGTACAATGCAATGGACAAATCAGGGTTTGAAAAAATATTAAATGTAGCGACAACAAAGGAGATCTGAGAAATTCTAGAGGTTACATACAAAGGAGACATCCGCGTGAGGCAAGTTCAGAGTACAAGCTCTCTCTCACACATAAATAACACACCCAGACACACATATAACTCAATAATAAATTATATTCTTAGTTTTTAAAACTTAAATTATAATTATATCTAATTTCTTTTACAATAGCTAATTAATCTAATCACATATAGTCTATTAGTATTTGGTACAATTATGATCTTCCTAACCTTCTCAACCTTCTCGATTTCATATGTAAGAGCTGAAAAAAAAAAGTCAATGTAATGAAAGGAATATGTGATCATGCTAGGTATCTATTAATAAGAAAGCAAATGTTTTTTAGAAGTATCGTGTAACTCAAGTGGCAAAAGCACCATGTATGGAGTTTGTGGTCTTGTGTTCTATTCCTACATGTGTAATGATTGGTTTTAGTTAATGCAATCAATGTAAATTCTCAGTTAATTTGTTGATATTCTCACTATCAACCAAAGTACATTCTTGTTGAAGTTTTAACCTTTAATCAAAGTATATTCTCAATTATTGGCAAAAATCCATTTAATCACATGAAAGTTTCTAACTTTAATCAAAGTAAATTCTATATTAAAATTAAAAACCCTTGGACTCATATGGTTGATAGTTATGTAGATTTAACACCATACTAAATTGATACAATTTAAAAATCATTACTTTTATTTCATTAAGAGACAAAAGACACAAAAAAAATATAAATCACAACAAGAATTAAAAGAACAAACAAATTTATTCATATAATATCATAATCCAGTTGAGAAATTATAACAGAATCAACCCTAGAGGCTAAGCACTCTATAAAATGTTGAAATAACATAAAAATAGAAGAAAAAAGGGTGGAGAACATGAGAGAAGAGAGACAAGATGAAATTTGAACCCTTAAAGGGTTCCTCTACTCCCCTAATGTGTTTTCGTAAGACTCTTTATATAGAAATTAGATTGGGATTTGTTTTGGACTTTTCTGTTATTATAATCTTCTTTTAATGTTGTATTATATGCTTGCGTTAATTTTCCAGTATCAGACCTTGACCACCTTGTGTCACGCTCCTTCGAGTTTTGTGTCAAAGTCAATGTTTTCCTTGTGTTTCTACCTACTCTTTTAAGAATCCCACAATCTGCTCAACATACGGGTAGATGAATTGCATCAAAAGGTTTTTAGTATAGGATGTCAACCGAGCTCCCTTACTCTACCAAGGTTTACTTGACCGAGAAGGTGGATATCTCCACCTTCAAATCATCTTGACTATAGTTAGGCACATGGAAGTCATCATCCATGAAGGGTATGCCTGACATACTATGTGGTGCTCGAGTTTTTGTGTAAGAGTGATTAATAAATCTCAAGTACCTCTTCTTGGCATTGTTGGGCATTTTGTCTATTGCGAAGCTACCGACGATAATGTTTATTACTCCTCGTAAAGGTGCATCACAACTACATTTTAGACTACGGTCTCTCCTACCGATTTTTCTTCAGTCAAACCTTTTCATTTCATTTTGTTGTGATTCACAGTGTTAACTATGACCATCATAGATGACAACTTTCTTCAAAAACACAAATATCCTCCCTCAATCAACTCTTTAACCTTGTCGTTAAGAGCTTGGCAAGCCGAAGTTACGGTGATCCGACAATGTTTCATGTTGGCTAGTGTTGATACATGCCTCATGGGTGGAAGGAGGTTAACACTAAGAGCCTCTTCCAAAATCTGAATATGGTTAACATTGAGGGATGTGTAAGAAGCAAACATGGGACCTCTTGGGTGATCACATGGTCATCTAGATGGGAGGGCCGACTGGTTCTGA
The DNA here is from genome assembly GCF_000741045.1 of Vigna radiata var. radiata. Classification (NCBI taxonomy): domain Eukaryota; kingdom Viridiplantae; phylum Streptophyta; class Magnoliopsida; order Fabales; family Fabaceae; genus Vigna; species Vigna radiata. Next base: position 7,340,179 of record NC_028359.1, on the reverse strand, counting down.
GGTAGATCATTTGTCTTCTTCCCTACTTGGCATGTACTCCTTACTTGATTTCATAACTCCTTGAGTTCCTCAAACTGCATGATTTTTCTGAATATCTATCTCAATTAATCCAAATTGGCGGTTGGTTTCTTGAATAGACTATTGGAAAAGAGGCCAGGTTTTAAGGTGATCACCATATGGTGCATGATGATGTCTAAACTCAATCCTATGATGTTCAATACCATATTTCTAAATTGCTCCATAAAGGTTCAAATAGTTATTACAAAGAGATCTAAACTTCACTTCATTATCACTTCTACCCTTATTACGTTGTACAAATTGTATAAATTATTCTACTCCTCTCTTGTACTCAACATTGATGTGTGGTGAATTAATCCAATCTCAACCCGTGTGTACATATGCTGAAATTGTTCACACAATTTTAGTAATCTTGAATAATCACTTTGATCTCTTTTGTATTCAAGGTTTGACTCTATGCCATTCAAGAAGATTAACTTTCATTAGTATATTGAACTTATAAATTTTAATCAACATATCTAAAATTTCACAAATTTTTGCCAATATTTTGCATTGGTCTTAATAATTTTGCCAACATTTCACTTTCATTTTGCATTGTTCATGCAAATTTAAGTTTCCATCTTATCAGTCGAACATATAGTTCTATATTAGTCTTTTCTGTTTTATTTGAACTTAATAATTTAAATTTACTTAAAAATTAATTTATATCTCTAATATGTACTCCCATAAGTATAATGAACACAAAATTAGAAGATATTTTTGGAAAAAAAAAATTGATGCAGAGTGTAAGAAGTCTCATATCGACTAGAGATAAGTTCAATTTACAGTATATAAATAGATGCTAAACTCATCTTATAAGTCGGTTTTGTGATGTTGAGTTAGACTTAGAATTAACCTCTTAACATGATACTAGAGTTATGAATTTGAGCCTATCATAATGAAATTTATTATTTTTAGGTTTATTGTTCCATCCATTATGGTACCACTATAGGATTACTTATTGATGTTTAATCTTAGAGACATATATGTTTCAGTGTCAAAGAATGTGTTAAAAGGTCCATATAAGTCAATTTATATTATATAAGTAAATGTAAAATTTATTTAACAAACTAATTTTGTAAGATTGAGTTAACTTAAAATTTATTTCTTAATTATATAATTATATAAGTTATAAATTCTAAACATAATGATTCCTGTATTAAATTTTTTACACATGACTCCCAGTCTCAATTACTGACTAATATGATGAAGTAAAAAATGTTTTTTTTTTGTTTTTTTTTTGTTTTTCTATGAAAGAATATTAAGATAATAATTATGAGCTGTGTTGTGATGCATGTGATGCATTTGGTAGAAATTAATTAAATTTAAGTCTGTGATTACGACTCTTTAATTGTATATTTCCAACTTATGACTATTTTAACGCGGGTGGGACTAATTGTCTTTAAATGAAGAATAAATTAAAAAACATTTAAGATATTAATATATATGTCTCTTAAAAAGCTATATTATCTTTATTTTCTGAAATTGAAATATAATTAAAAAAAATCATTGAAAGTTATTAATGATAAAAATAAATTTGGATACTTTATTATGATAAAAAAAATGTCTCTAGAGTTATCTCTAAGACTGTTGTGGTCTTTGTCATTGCGTAATGTATATTGTTATCAATATTTTTATTTACTTTCTTTACTTATATCATTTAACGAAATGGCTGTATAGTGAACAGAACGTGTGACATCGTTCAATCTCATGTGCCCATTGTTATAAAATAATAATAATAATAATAATAATAATAATAATAATAATAATAATTTAATTCCAGAATGTTCTCTACCATTAAATACATTAATATAAATATATTTAACATTTCAAAAATATGAAATATTTACTATAGAAGGAAATAAAAAAGTGCCAAATATTTAAAATCTTGTTATTTTTAGTTGCTAAAACTCTTGTTTGTTTAAGATCTTGTTAATTTTTTTAGTCTATTTTTAGTTGATAAAAGCTACCAATAAAAAAGTTATTAATATATATTGATATCCATTAATTGTCTTCAAATTCATGAGCCTTAACACCACTAACAACCATATGAACTTAGTTGAATCGATATACAAAGGAGTCTCCACATTAGGGGAGATAATCTTATGCACATGCACTAGGACAAAAGCTTCTACATCAACATCGTGTATTATGTCTTCTATTTTGTCTTTTTTTGGTTGATCTTCCATGGTGGAATTGAATACATGTTCAATATGGGAGACTAATGGAAAGTTTATTAATTTATCGTGCCATGTCCATGTTGTATAACTTTGAAGGAAACCATAAAAAATAAAATGCTCCTTAATTTCGAATGCATTCAACTTTCTCCCATTCAAATAGTTATCATAAAGAGATCCAAACTTCACTTCATTATCACTTCTACCCTTATTACGTTGTGCAAATTGTATAAATTATTCTACTTCTCTCTTGTATTCAACATTGATGTGTGGTGAATTAATTCAATCTCGATCCCTATGTATATATGTTGAAATTGTTCACACAATTTTAGTAATCTTGAATAATCACTTTGATCTCTTTGTATTCAAGGTTTGACCCTATCCCATTCAAGAAGATTCACTTTCATTAGTATATTGAACTTATAAATTTTAATTTACATATATAAAATTTCACGAAATTTTGTCAACATTTTACATTGGTCTTTAGGTTACACGAAATGAAAATGATTATAAACCACAATCAAATATACACCCAAAAATCAATACAAAACATAGTTGCAAATACTCATAAATTTGAAGGGATGCATATTAAAATTTATATGCATTATTAAACTATGAAAAAAGTGATTACTCTTTTTAAACAGTCCAATCGGACAATTCAAGATTCAATACTTATAAATTATTAGTACGGTTTCTTTTTATATTCATTTTTAAAAAAATACATTTATTCAAAAAACTTAGAGACAATAAATAATTTTTGTATTAAATCTTAAACGAAAACTAATGTTAATTCAATACAATAATATATTTAAGTATACAATTAATCACATATCCAACATACGTAAAATGAGCAACCTACTACAAAATTATATAAAATTATATGTTCATATTAAAAAGTAAATTTTAAACATAACAATAGGAACCTTGGAGGGTGTAAGGCAGACAACGATGGTGAACGGTGGAACATCCAGTGTTTTGGAATGGTATACAAAATTTCACCAAAAAAAAATAATACTTGGACACAAATACAAACAACATATGAGTCTCAAGAACTAAAACAAACTAAAAAACACACAAAAAAGGTAACAAACAAAGGAAGAGGTGCGTGACAACTTCAGATCAGTGAGGATAACGTTCAGACTAGTAACAATGAAATTCGAGGCAAGGACCACAACATTTGGAGCAGTGACGAAGTAGAAACAAAGCAACGCTGGTTCACATAGCAGCAAGGAAGAAAACTATAGATGAGTATGTGACTTTTTGCACAATTTTAACCCTAGAAGCACATATTGCCTAGGTTATTTTAATAACTGAACAGGTCTATGATACTAATTTTACTAATAACTGCCGCTTAAAGCTTGTCGAAAAAATTAAAAAAATAAAATTTTTAATGACAATTTTAAAATTTGGTTCAAACTTTTGGTCTTGGTCAAAGCATAACATCTCTATGACATATTGCCTAGGTTATTTTAATAAGAGAAGCCACAAGCCTTCAAGAGAGAATTTTAAGACCTATGACAATGATTCTGCAAATAACCAAAAGCATAGATCTTATTTAGACATTTTTTTTTTTTTTAAATTTGTGCTTATCCCCTTTAGGTTGGTTGTTTTTTTAACTAAGGTGAAAAGTTACATATAACTTTATTTTTTCTAACTGAAACCTATATGTTCGTGAAAATTATGAAAATGTCACCGTGAGTTTCATCAAAATCAAAGAGTAATAGGCGCATTAGAAGCCCTTTCCTATGCTTTTAAAAATGGAATAAAAATTATCATTATTTCATTATTTATTATCTAGAATGACTATATTCAAAGAAATCCTTGACCTTTTTATGTTTTTGTCCAAATTTATGAAGAATGTTTTTTATTGTTGAATAGCACCCCAAAAGAGATGATTACATTAGCCAAGGAAGAATACCTTCAAGGGTTTTAAAAATCAGTTGCGGTCTCATTATGATATTGTTGAAAATTGAGTAAATACGATTGATACGGTCACATTTTCACTATTACGGCTGAAGACACTGGCATCGCAGAATGTTTTTAAAACGCAATACTTTAGAGTCTAGGTTGAGCAAACAGAACAAAGCTCAATTGATCCATAATCAAGCAACTCTTGAATCATCTGCTCTATGTGATCATCTTCAAGAACAGGTTGAAATTGCTGATGGGAAACTTCAACTTGGCCTGCCACGCTAACCCAATTCCCTTGAAGCCACCTTAACTCCTCGTGTCTATTCTCTGTCCATCTAAAACCAGTTTCAGCGCTTGACCCAATAATGACATTGGCAGAGGCAAATGGATTGGACCCTTCTGAGGGTTGAGGCTCTTTGTTTTGTGGTGATTTTTGCTTGGCCATTTGAAGTGAAAGTGAGGCCATGTGACACTTGTGTAACTTAGCCGTTAAAGTGGCAGAGAGAAGCTTGGATGAGGATGAGTGTGGTTCATTGGGGTTGTATGGGAAATTGGTGCGTGCATTTGGTCCACACATGAGTCTAGCTGCTTCATCATATGCTCTCGCTGCATCTTCAGCCGTTTCAAAGGTTCCAAGCCAAATTCTAGTTTTCCTGTGGTCCAAAAAAAAAAAAAAAATTAACATAAACCGTGTGCAAGACTAAGCACGTAATGCAGTAGTAAATTGCTATAACACACGTAAAAGAGTTGAAAAGATCTTTAATAAAGAATAAAAGTGAAGTTATGATATGGTGTGATGTGATCACAAGTGAATTACAATAAAGGGTGGCGAATTTCAGAGACCCAAGAGCCCCAGTGCCTTTGGCGGACTCCACGATAGCGTTGTTGGGGTCTGGCCATGATTGAGAAAAAGAGAACGTGAAATTTAAATACCGAAACAAGCTTGTTAAGTGTCCTTCAGAATGGGAAGCAAACATACAGGAAGGTGACTGCAGTCAAGTGAAGTGAAGGAGAAGGAGCTCTATTAGATTATTTATACACTGCTTTTCAAGATTTATACAAAATTCTTTAGTCCTTTTTGTCCTCTATCATTATAAATGACCCACACATAATGTTTCACCCCTTTGATGCAGGTAAAGTTCTTGGAGAAGGACTGATATTATTCTTTTATAAACATAATATCATAATATCTATTCTTTTAAAAAAAGAAATCATTTTTATTTATTTTGGTTTTGTAATGTTAATTTAACAATATCCATTTGTTAATAGTTAATAACTTTCAGTGAAGTTTCTTCTTAATTATATTTCAGTTTATATTTTTTATTTTCATCAGCAAAAGACAAAAATAATATAACAATGAGCTTCCGTAGAGTATGTCGTGGAGTATGTTTTCCGTTGCATGCAGCCCAGCCAATTTTATAATGTCACGTGACGAAAACATTTATATATATATATATATATATATATATATATATATATATATATATATATATATATAATATGTCACTCCAACATTTTTCCCGTCATCTCTATCGTAGTTCCAATTGAAAAAAATCAGAAACACTGGTTGTTAAACAATTTCTTACAAAAAATGATTTTATAATGAGTTTTCATTTTATAATTTTTGTCTTATCTAATTTTCATAAGCATAATGACATCAAAGGAATTGGTAATTGGCCTGGAAAAAAATTCAGAAACAATCGTTAAACAATTTCTTACAAAAAATCAATTTATAATGAGTTTTCCTTTTATAATTTGTCTTATCTAATTTTATCTAATTTTCACGAGCATAATGACATCAGAAGAACATCAGATGATGAAATTAGAGAAGTCAGTGAAAATGATGAAATTAAAGAGATCTTGAATGAACATTGCGTGAAGGCGAATATGTCATTGACTCAACTCTTTACAGAGATAAATTGTTTAACTACGAATATTTTTGATTTTTTTTTAGTTGGATCTACCATAGGATGATAGAGAAAATTTTGAAGTGAAAAAAAATGAAAGAAGAAGGATTGAGAAGAATGAAGGAAGTGAGTAAGGATTTACACCGTGTTTTAATCTAACCATAAATACCAATAATTTTGATAATTCATGAAAAAATATTTATTTATTTTATGTTGTAGGCATAGTCAACGGAATTTTCAAAAAACAAATAATAAAAGAATTGGCCTTACAAGACAATAAAGTTTCTAAGATATTATTCTGCATTATACGCCTCTCAGATATTGATGGGTCTCTACAGAAAATGAAAAGACACCGTAAGCATTGATAAAATTTAGGAGCCAAATGTATGATAAAGTCATCTCTTACTGTTCGTTGACATGGTAAATAAATGCTTTTATCTAGCTTGGTTGAAACCATTGCATATATAACAGATTCCTTGATGCAAAACTTTATTACATTATTTTATTTTCTCTTTTTTTATCAACAAAAGATAAAATTATTAAATGTTCTAACTCTTTTACATAAAACACAAAATTCTTCTAACTAAAAGACCCAATAAAAAGCTCTAAGATGTATAACAACAAGGAAACGCACATGTAGTCAGAGAATAAAACACACTAATTACACTAAGAACTAAACAAGTCAGCCATCGCGGTTGTGATGGATAAAAATAAAAAACTTCGAAAAGATAAATTAGGTTAATAAAGGAAAAAAAATTACCGACATGAAAATAAGTTTTCGCTTGTATATAAACATGTGTTAACTTTTCCTAAATGTAAAATTTTAATTTGTTCAAAATTTTGATATAATTTAATCGTTAAACTTAAAAAATAATCAATATAGTTTATTTAATTAATTATGTGAAAAAAAAATTTAGGAAGAAAAGATGATTTTATTGTGTATCCATTATGCATGGATATATATATATATATATATATATATATATAGGTTTGCTAATTTACATAAGGGAGATTTTCAGTTGATATATTTTAGCAAACTGTACCAAATTTTAGGTTACAAAAATGTCACTGTTAAAAAAGAAAACCAACTTTAAATCCAAGGGTATTTTAATAATTTTAAAATTTAATTTAAAATAAAAAAATAAAAGGTAGTTATTAAAAATCCTGATTGGTCCACGTGTACGAGAGAAGTTATTAACTTTTATTTTATTTTTAATTTTAAAAAACAACTACCTTTTATTTTATTTTTTATTTTAAAAAATAACTACCTTTTTTATTTTAAAACCGTATGGGTTTAGGGTTTAGGATTTATAGAATCCGTCTGGATTTATAGAACCCGTCCCGTCTGGTTCTATATACCCAGACGGGTTCTATATACCCTGACGAGTTCTATAAACCCAGACGGATTCTATAAACCCAAACGAATTCTATAAAAATTATATCTATTTAAAAATATTATAATTAAAAATATTCGTTAAGTCATGGAAAATAACTACCTTTCTTTTTATTTTTTATTTTAAAAAACAATTAATGAATAACTACCTTTTATTTTATTTTTTATTTTAATTAAATTTTAAAAGTACTAAAATACCCTTATATTTAAAGTATGTTTTTTTTTAAATAGGGATATTTGTGTAACCTAAAATTTGGTACACTTTGCTAAAATGTACCAACTAAAAAACCACTTTACGTAAATTAACAAACCCTATATATATATATATATATATATATATATATATATATATGTATGTATGTATGTATGTATGTATGTATGTATGTATGTTATCTAAATTATCATGTCAAATTTGAATTTTTTTTATAATCAAAATTTTGATATAATTTGGTCATCAAACTTTAAATGCTTACTTCGTCTCCATGTTAAGAAGTAAATTTCTGTTTATTACCCGCACTAGTACAGCGAAGAGAAACGACCGCGGTTGTTTTTCATTATACGTGGCGGTTTATGAACCGCAACATATCCAGCCGCGATAAAAAGTCTGTGACTTTAGGTCGCAGTTCTAACCGCGGTAAAAAGCGGGGGAATAGACCGCGATTGTAGTAGGAACCGCGGCCAAAACCCTTTTTTTTAAAAAAAAAAATCGTTGCACTATAGGCCGCGGTTGGACTATAGGTCGCAGTTCTCTTATTTTCATAATTTTCATAAATGGACATTTTTTTTTCTTTTTCTCTTTTTGGTTTGTTATTTATGTGAAAGTCAAACCTGAAAGATGAAATTGACAAAAGAAGACAGACAGAGGTGGAAGTGCAGGGCAAAGGCATCCATGGCGGAGGAAACAAAAAGGTACACCTGCTCCAAGCTTCTCATCCCAAATGCTCACACTGCAAAAGAACAACCCATTTTTGTGAAGGCCACTTATTTTCCCACCCACTTCCACCTTACCGTCACCGACGACCTCACCGCCTAGCATTGCCACCGTACATCCCTTTTCGCTCTTTTCTTATTTTTAGCTACCCATTTCTGATTTCTTGTAAAAACAATCTTCAAGATCTAATTTTTCTTTTCTTTTTAATTTCAAGCATCGAAGGAGGAGGTGAAACAGCGCGCTGCTCAGTGGGACTTGCAATTTTAGAATACCTAGACTTCTCTTCACAACCGCTGTTCAAGCCAGACTCATCACCCCTAATCTTCTGCGCGAACCAGTCGCACGCCTTTCTTCTCCCTCGCAGCGCCATAAAAAACGTGAATAATCTCCACAGCAGGGCAAGCAAGTCGCATCCTCATGACAACCCAGGAGAAACCCTTTCTCCCTTTTAACTTTGATCCAGGGATTAAGGGTTTATTTTTGCTATTTTGTTATTTATTGTTGTGAGATCTGGTGATGGGTTTCAATGTTGAGAAATTTCAGTGAGTATGACGAAGCTATGATTTCCACGACGATGGACTTGACCATGACGTGAAGTAAAAGGGTAGTGTTGAGGGACTTAGGGTGGTGATGATGGAAGTGGTTGAGTTAAAAGTAATGTGTAGTTTATGGAGGGTCTGGAATTTTGATTTAGCAGGGATTGCAATATGGGCATGGGTATTGGAATTGAAAAATTGTGATGAATTGGTTGAATTAATGGCTGAGGTTGAATGTTTCAAGAAGGCTCTTTGGGTGATAGAGATACGAAGGAGGATGAAAAAACCTTGATTGGGGAGAGAAAAAGATGGCTGTAACAACAGAGGAAAGAGACAAAAAGTGCAGCCAGGCCAGCACGGAGTTAACTTCGTTTATGCTAATTTAACGGAGGGGGCTTGATTTATACAATTTTTACAACTTTAGAACTCAATAGATTCATTTTTAAAACCGGGTACTAAACACAAATTCACCTCTTAACATGGGGACAAAGTCAACATTTAAGCCTAAAAAATATAGAAAATGTTTACAAAGAGTGTAAAAAGGGGGTACAATAGGTGTATAAAGAGTGTTCAACGGGTGTACAATAGGTGTACTTCCCGGAAGGTCACCCATCCCATAATTACTCTAGGCTAAGCACGCTTAACCATGGAGTTCTTATGAGTTAGGCTACCGAAAAACAAATACATTTGTTGATATGAGTAGCCAAATCAATTCCTTTAAGCTAACCTTCAACTGTATAGTCCCATACCTATACAGTCTCCATATCCCTCTCATTCCTGTGTATGTTCAATTCATCTATGTGCCCCTTCCACTCAAAGCCTGCCAGGAGCCGCTCCTTGTCCGTGCCTCCTGCACCATGCCTCTTGCACCGACGATCACTCCCCGGCCTCGTCAGTCCCGGGTGTCACATGCCCACCAGCTTCCGTCTGGTTCATCCTCGAACCACACCGTACTGGGAGAGGCTAGGCTCTGATACCAGTTGTAACGCCCCGACAACTTACAAGGACTGCTGACTGCCCCCACACATCAACACGAGGCTTTCCAGTGTGCTTTGTCCTCACTCACACACTTTCCGAGAAAACTTCCCGGAAGGTCACCCATCCCATAATTACTCTAGGCTAAGCACGCTTAACCATGGAGTTCTTATGAGTTAGGCTACC
>NC_028359.1:7302632-7329606 GCF_000741045.1 Vigna radiata var. radiata | reverse complement strand
TATTTTTTCAAAATCTCTACATTAATATTTCACTCATTTCTTTCTTCCTTATCCTATTTTCCCTGTATCAAAGATTATTTTTTAAAATACTAAAATCGAATGAACCAATTTAACGAATTTATTTTTATGTAACGCGTTATACTTATATTGTAAATATAGTAATTTACTTTTGAAAAAAAAAATCATCCTCATATAAGTTTTTTGTAATGTGTGGAAGCTATCATCTTGATCTTGATTACAATCTCTAAACTTCTAATTACGATAGGAATAGCTATTCAACAAGTGACAAATCCAACTTCAACTATATCCTATTCTATTCATTGAACTCAAACTAATGCAAATCAATTCCAAGAACATTTGATCACAAGCAAGCAATCAAGCATATATTAAAATCAAACCAGTTTAGTGCAATACCTGGTTTTGGCGCGGCGGAGAAGAAGGGGTGTGGCAGAGAAGCACTAGTCCGATTGGCACTGGTCGCGGAGAAGAAGGGGCACTGGTCGCGAAGGAGAAGTCTGGCACCTAGACGATTTGGGCTGGCGTCAATGTGGCGGCGGCAGAGAAGCACTGGTCCGACGGGGACGATGACGATTCGGGAAGCAGACGGAGACGATAATGGACGGAGAAGTAGAGTCCAGACGGAGAAAAGCTTGCAGCGGTGGGAGTTTCGTTTCTGTTTTCTGAAAATCGCGTGGAAGAAGAAAACTGTACAAAGTTTTTTTTTTAACTATCAGAAAGAGAATCTGCCGCGGTTCTACACTTAACCGCGGCATAAATAGGGAATAGGTTGCGGTTCTACACTAAATCGCGACCTATTCATTTTAAAAAAATAAAACAAAATGACATTTTTGAAATTTTTCTTAACTTATATGCCGCGGTTCGCGGTTCAGCGCCCAACCGCGGCATATACTCTGACAATTTTAAAAATTTACTCAGACCAGGGAATAGGCCGTGGTTCTCTGGCCAACCGCGGCCTATTCCCCAACGTTCAGAATCCCCTTAACTGCCTCCCAACTGCCTTTTGGGGAATGTCAGCAGGTAGCAGGGGGAATAGGCCGCGGTTCTCCAACCGCGGCCTATTCCCCAACGTTCAGAATCCCCTTAGTTGCCGGGGCGTTACAGTATAGGCCGCGGTTGGTCAGAGAACCGCGACCTATTCCCCTGTCATTAAATTTTTTCCCCTGACGTGAAGTCAAACGGGTTGGTGGACATGGGTATATGTCGCGGTTAAGTGGGGAACCGCGGCATATAAGTTCAATTTATTTACAGAACTGCTACCGCGCAACATTATGCTGCGGTTTCTGGTGAACCGTGGCATAATGTGCGCTGTATAATCCTTTTTTTTTACTAGTGATGACAGCAAGATCCTTGCCAACACCACTGAAAAACAGAACCAGTGGAAGAATAATCAGGGCTGGAATCTTAAAAATTCTAACTCTTCCCACACAATCTTCAAATCAGTAAAATACTGGCTTTCACCTTGCTTAATAGAGTGGATTTCTTGGAGTAAATCTGAAAATTTAAAGTGATCACCTTTAGAAAATCTTTCTTTCAATTCTTCCCATAGTTCTTGTGCATTCTCCACATATATCACACTCTCTGCTATTTGGGGTAAGAGAGTCTTGGTGATCCAAGATAGCACCATCATGTTGCTTCTTTCCCAAGAATCGAAAAGACTATCATCCTTTCTTAGCTTTGTGATTCCTCCATCTATGAATTTCAGTTTGTTCTTTGAGAGGAGGGCTCTCATCATGTTTTCTACTCCATGAAATGTAGTTGGATTCATTTAGATCCTGATATATGAGGGAGGTGTATGGGTTCTCCCCTGGGTGTAGGTAGTAGGGATTGGTGGGATTGTTGGTTTGGTCCACCTTCTCCATAAGAGCAAGAAAAGTTTAAAGAAAACAAGAGTGGGATCAAGAAGAAGAAGAATATGCAGCGGAATCAGTGGCAGAACAGGTCCAAGACCTGCTCTAGTACCATGTAGAAAAATCTGCCAGCCTAGAGTAAAAAAAAAGAAGGCCCAAAACTTGTGGCCCAAAACTCGTGTGAGACAAAAGTCTCTCTGGAAGTCTCCAAACTTCAGAAGTTAGGTGAGAAAAGCTTCGCGTGTCTGTTTGCGAGAGCAACGCCAATGACCATGGTCGGTGGAAAAGAGAAGTCAGAGTGGGCCATTGCGTAGCCAAGGTAAGCTCTTTTACCGAACAAAACATCTAGATAGAAAATAAAGTGATGTGTTTTATTCAGATTGAATGTTGTATATATTACAAAGGTTGGAATCCCTTATATAGAGTTCCGATAAGTATACAAAAACTATCTGACCGACTAACTAATAGAAAACAACAAAATCTCCAAAACAGAAACCCTAAAAACAGATTACTGTTCATAGGAACAGTTGTACAAAACAGAAAAAGTGTAAACAGAAATATATAATACATTTAATAATATATATATATATATATATATATATATATATATATATATATATATATATATTTGTGAAAGAAAAAACGTGTTCCCGAAGGTTCGTGCATTGTCCGCGCAAATCACCGTTCAATTTCAAAAAACATAATTCCGCATCGTATCGGCGTATTATGTGGCGTCATCATCGCAGTAAAATTTTGCCGCCGCGGAAAGTCAAAGTCCGTAGTCATAAAGTCAACACACGTTTAAAAAAAAAAACACGAAAAGAACTTAATAATTATCCCTCACGCTTCCTCGTACTATCAGAATAACAAGTTCCATTACTATAAAACAAACTTCACCCCTCTTCTTATAACAACAAACATAATTAGTTATATAACACTTATATTATATTAGATTAATTCATTGTTTATGGGTACAGTGTTAGAGATCACAGTTATATGTTGTGAAAACCTTCGCGTGAAGGAGGACCCCTACGTGGTGGTTCGAGCAGAGTCGTTAAAGTGTTGCACCACCAAGATGGCCAAAGACAGTGGCGCCACCGAAAGGAGTCTGTTTTCGTGGAACGAGAGATTGATGGTGGGCATGCCTTTGCATGCACGCTCCATCACGTTCGAGGTTCAAAGCAACAGCTTCAAGGCTCTTCGACCTGTTGGGGTCGCCAGAATCTCACTTTCCGATTTTCTTACGCCGGAAAATTCTATGCAAGTGTTTAGTTACCGCTTGAGGGACTGGGAAGGGAAGAGAAACGGGGTGATCTATTTCGCGGTTAGAGTGGCGGTTCCGGAACCGGTGAAGGGTATGGTGGTGAGTAAGAATTCCGGTGATGAGTTCGTGGAAATTGAACAGTCTGATGAAGTTGTTGTTGGTGTTCCACTTTGGTGGAACTAATTCTAGGATATTAACGTAATAGATTTGAGATTAGAACAATGATTTCGTTTATGGATAAAAACTTTCTTAAATATATTTGTTTTGCTACAATTTAAGCAAATATTGTCCTTTAACATTTTTCGTAATTATTGAATTATTTATTAAAAAATCGTAATAAAGTTTTAGATTTCAAAACAATAATGATCTCATATGTTAATTGACATTCATGGAAAAGTAATGTTTATAAAAATATTAATTCGAAACAAAGACATCTGAATTGCAATTATTTGCCTAAACAATGAATCTCGATATACTTAAAATCAAAATATTTAATAAAAATATTGTTATAATAAAATATAAAAAATGAATAAATGGTCAGTCTTTACTAAATTAAGTGTTGATAAATTTTCTACATATAGATTTATCATAGGTGTTTATCAAGAATTGAACGATGAACTCTTAATAAGATTAAGGTCTAGATAGTACCATGTCAACTCATAAAGTTATGTCAATTATATATCGGGTCCTTTTTTTTCATAGCCACACACGTTAATGAAAGGAAAATTTTTTTCTAACAATTAATTTCTTACAACATTTATATGATAATTTGTGATTGTTTCGTTTAAGATATTTTTTAAATATAAATTTAAACAGATCAATAAAATAATAACATATGTTTTGTTGTCAAAAAATTGTTAAAAATAGTATCAAAATATCAGGATCCTTCATAAAATCTCTCAAAAGGATCCGTGGATTTGAGATGAAACTGCGAAAAACAAAGAGAAATTGAGAAATTGGATATCATGATTTTTTTTATACTTTCCTTTCATGTACAAAGAAAAGTAGGGAAACTCTTCAACATCAAAATATTGTACTTTTATATAATTTGATATAGTAATTTAATAATAATAATAATAAACATTACAATTAATATTAATATAAATAAATTTATAGTTTAATAATATTAATAATATAAATAATAATGTTAGTACTAAATAATAATTATTTCGGTAATGGATTCGATACCAACTATCCTAAATACAAAACTCCATATTAACTTCAAACAATTTTCAAATTGTTTTGTTCTCTGAACCTTTACTCCACTACTCCTTTATATCGTGTAAGGATTATTTGGAAAAGGTATTCCAAACCCTTAAGTCAATAAATGACCGTTCAATTATTAAAGTTAATTATACAATAAACGTGATTACCCACCTATTTATCTTAAATTGATATTTATAGGTTTCAAAATAGATTTTTAATTAACATCGGCCTAATCACGTCCCAATAGTGTTGGAATTTAAGAGTATTAGAGATAGTTTTCATATTCATGCATGAAGAGATATAATTATTCATGAAGAGTTACAATCATTCATAAAAAGTTACAATTATTTATGAAGAGTTACAATCATTCATAAATAAATGCAACTAATCAAAATTTGGTATCTCTTGGATTTAATAGATGCTTGATAAACATCTACATAAAGGGATCATGTGCTCTATTGAAAGGAAAGACTTTAGTGACTTTTTCTCTACATTTTGTCGTTTAACACAAATCAATTTGTGAGAATTTTATTCTTGTTTGATGTTAATACTAAGAGTGAGTATTATTGTTGTATTTCTTCTTTGTATCTCAAAAGCAGATTTCGTGATCCCCTTCACTCTTATAAGAGACGAAATATTGTTTTTAGGAAAGTGTATATTCATGCCTAGAATATTATATCTATATTAGGAGAATCATCGTTCGGTTAGAAATTTCCATTAATGATCGTCCGATCTTCGAAAACTACCTCTAGGTGTGAGAGGATGATCACCTAGTCAACTCCTAATCCACACAATCATACATTACATAGACTCCCAAAGTCCGATCTTGGGACAACTTACAAAGGGGTTTGCTAAATGGAAAATGATGGTCGTTCAGTCTAGTGGGTATTAAAGATGTCTGAGACCGTTCATCCCCTGATAAAACGTGACCGTTAGAAAAGGATGCGAAACATTTTGTGGTTCCCACCTGACATAATCTGCATGGTCACATGATATGGGCCATGAGATCCCGACTTGATCCAACGATCGCTACCGGTAGAAGGGAGGATGTTTGGTTGACTATAAATAGGGGTGTGTCTTCCCCGTTATTTTCACCATTTTCTTTAACCTTCTCTGCCTACCGGGTGATATCTTCTTTTCAAGTAATAATGTTGATGGTTAACTTGTCTTCATCTCAGGAGTCTTTTGAGAGGGGGTGGTTGAGGATACAATGATGATGCATCTTCGTCAGCGTCAGGATTTATATCTTCCTCCACCTTCAAGTCAATCCAGTAGTATGAGAGTCTGGTTGACAATGCGGCTAATGTAGATAATAATAAGTCCGCTCACACCGGACTTACAAGTTTCATGTTTGGTGGCGTGGAGATCAACACAACCAACCAGGGCGTCTAAAGATGTAAAGTAGTATGTGACGTGCTTCTGAATGAAGAGGGAGCTGGGGTATTGGACTGCATGGAGCTTCCTTCTAAAGACTCATGAGTATGACTTTTTCATTAAGTTGATGGTATATAAGAAGAACAAGTGGGTGTTCCATGGAAAAGAAGACAACCATAACGACTTCTTTTTCATGTACACCTTCATATTCTATAAAATATATGTGCAAGTCCCATTTAACAACTTTCACATGAATATGTTGAAAAACTTAAATAATATTAATAATATTAATACTAAATAATAATATCCAAAATAATATATATATGATTTAATGTTTCGGTAGATCCCTATTTTCGTTCAGAATCTCAAATAGGTCTTCTACTTATTCGGTATCTCAATTGAGTCCTTATTTTTGTAAAATTGAAACAAATAGATGCTTGCCATCAAAATGGAAAAATGACGTTTAAGATGGCTTTACGTGGCATGCTAAGGGTATTGTTTAATCTGACGTGACATTAAAAACACGTGTGAAGTGTTTTTTGTATTAAAAAATGGAGTGCAAAAAGGGGAAATCAAACTTAATTAAGGGAAAAGTGAACAAAACAAATTAAATTATGTGCAACCCTTTCTCTGCAATTGACAAATCGAAATCGAAGATGAACAAGCCTGTGGCTTCTGCATTTGATTATCCATCTCTTCTAATTGAACAAAAACGACCTTTTTTTCTCTCCCATGAACTCTAATACGAAGCCCCAATCTTCTTTCCCCAATCTGATTTCAATTTGTCAATTGCAGAGAAAAGGTTGCACTTAATTTAATTTTTTTTGCCCACTTTGTCCTTAATTAAATTTGATTTCCCCTCTTTGCACTCCATTTTTCAATACAAAATACACTTCACACACGTTTTTAATAACACGTCAAATTAAACAAAACCCTCAGTATGGCATGTAAGGCCATCAAAATGTCGTTTGTTTAATTTGACAGCAAGTCTCTATTTATTTCAATTTTACAAAAATAAAAACTCAAATAAAACATCGAACAAATAAGGAACCTATTTGAGATTCTGAGTAAAAATAGGACCTACCAAAACATTAAACCTATATATATCAACCAAATTATTTGTAAATTTTTATAAACTTTATTTTAATTTCTTTTCATTTTTCATTATATATCTTTCTCTTAATTCAATCAATATGATAATCATTTCTCTTTCTTTTCAAATTCACTCATTTTTCATATCTTTAAATTCATCCTCCAATATAAACACCAGCACGAATTTATGAACTTCAAACATGATTTTGGCTTAGCTGATTAGAAAACTTTGAACAATGTGTTTGAATCTTTTAATATATGTTTTTCTATTAAATGAGATCAGTAATAACTTTTTTAAAATTTGTACAAATATATAAACGTTTAGAAAATTATACAAATGGATAATTTGAAAAAACGATTTTTTTTATTATATGACTTCTATGTTCAAAAAGAAATCGGATACACCATTTTTAATTTTAATTTTTCTATTGGAAAATGATATTTTGACACCAATTTTTTGACATTATTTTGACATTGCACACGTGTCAAAATGTGGTTGGACGATTTCAAATTAAAAAAAAAAACTTTGGTTTTTCTCTTCTAAATATGTCCTTATCTCAACTTTTTTAATTTGAAATCTTCCAACCACATTTTGACACGTGTATAGTGTCAAAAATTGATGTCAAAATATCAATTTCCTTTTCTATTTTAATGAAGTCGTATAAATTTCAGTTTCTTCACTTTTTTTACCTTAAAACTTTATTTATTTAATTTCAGAATAAAAAAATATTATTTTAATCTTTTTCAATTATTTGATTAATGAATTAACATTTGAATATGAAAATATTATCATTTTTGTGACACCCTGGCACTGACGAGGGCGGGGAGTGATCGCCGGTGCAAGAAGCATGGTGCAGGGGGCACGGACAAGGAGCGGTTCCTGGCAGGCTTCGAGTGGAAGGGGCACATGGACGAATCGAACATACACCGGAATGAGAGGGATCTGGAGACTGTATAGGTATGGGACTATACAGTTGAAGGATAGCTTAAAGGAATTGATTTGGCTACCTATATCACCAAAATGCATTTACTTTTCGGAAGCCTAACTCATAAGAACTCCATGGTTAAGCGTGCTTAGCCTGGAGAAATTTTGGGATGGGTTCCCGGAAAGTGTGCGAGTGAGGACAAAGCACACTGGAAAGTCTCGTGGTGATGTGTGGGGGCAGTCAACAGTCCCTGTAAGTTGCCGGGGCATTACAATTTTGCTTCAAAATATTCATATATATATATATATATATATATATATATATATATATATATATATATATTCTTTTGATTTATATATTTTATTTTCAACTTTGCCTTTTAAATATTTGTTTAAATCAAATATACACACATAATTTCAGGTGAAGGCACATGGTCTCTAAATTTCTTTATTGTACAATCTTCAAATTGTTTAACTTCTTTCACATATTATATAATTTAGTCGTTGAAGTTATCTCTGTCTTGACAATTTTTGTTTTTTTAATCCATTTCACATTGGAAACCAAATAGGTGAAAAGAAAAAAACTAACAAGAGCTATTTTACTTTAAAAAAATATATAATCAATATATATTATTTAAAAAACTATTGAAATTAACTTATTTAAAAAGTTGAGGAAATTTATATAACAAGCAGATTCCACATGAAGAAGATATATAAACATTGAAATTACGTGTGGAAAAAGTCTTCTATAGTACAAAACTGTTGGTGGAAATTAATGACTCGGCAAAGCACGTTTGACGTAAATTACCACAACAAAATTCAAGGTCAACATCTCTTCTTTATTAAATTGTACACGATTTCAAACAGAGTTAAATTTTCAGCCATTGTTATATACAACAAATTCTATGTTCTTTCATCCTTTCTTTCCTCATATTTTCCTATAAAACTCTTGTATTTAAGGCCCTCACGGTTTTCCTACTCTTTCATCTCAAACAATCTTTCCTTAACGTACAAACACATACGTAGTTACGTAGTCCAAAAGTTCTCGTAGATATGGAGGCAAACCAGAAAAAACGCATGTTGGAGATCACCGTTGTGTCGGGAGAAAACATAAGACTGGATCGAAATTCAGTTTCCGAGGTCTGTGTTGTTGTTCGTGCTGAGTCTTTGAACTGTTGCAGGACCAAAATGGTGAATGGAAATGATGGAGTGCATGCATGGAATGAGAAATTGGTGTTGGAGGTTCCTTCGTATGCAAGGTCTGTTACGTTTGAGGTGCAATGCAAGAAATACAAAGAAGCTCGTCCTGTCGGAGTAGCAAGGATTGCTCTTTCGGATTTAGTTAGTGTCAAAAATGACAGTGTTTTGTCTGAAAATGTTCCTCAAAGTTTTTGCTATGGTTTAAGGGGCTGGGATGGTCGACGGAACGGAGTTATTAATTTCTCAGTGAAGATGGTGGATAATTTGTGTTTAGAAACGGAGCAAGAGAAAGACGTAAAGATGGTGAACTCTACAGGAATTGAAAGGGAAGTTACAGGATTTCGTATGAACCCTAACAAATCAAATCGTGTTGTCATTGGCATTCCAGTTAATTGGTTTGCTAAACTTTTGAAGGTTGAGGGTTGATTTTCTTTATATAGATTATCTTCAAACATGGATTTTAAGTTTACTACATAGTTTGTTTACGTCCTTGGTTGCTTGGTGTGCATGAGGTTATCTGAGTTGATACTAAAGCTGCCACAAAATATACTAATTTTTCTGATGGTATTCCTTTGCTTGCAAGCTTTATCTTTGTTGTTACCTTATCCATCATTACCCTTTACGCTAATATTTGTGTCTTTAGAATCTCATTTAAACTTCACAACATTTTTAATGCTTAATTCTCCTTCTTACCTATATTACCTTGTAGAGTATTAGTGTATGCAAATCTTCCGGAGTATGATTCTTCTTCTTCCTTTATTTATATTTAGAAATGACAACGAGTATGATTGGATACTGATAATATTTATTTACTATCTAAATTGTAATAAAAAAATCTACTTGTTACGTGTCTCGATATCTAACAATTACTTTTTTAAAATTTATCCACAGGTATTTTAAAATCTTTGATATCTACAAATATTTAAAAAAAATATTTTAGAATTTTTTAAAATAAAATCTTAAAATTAAAAAAAAAAAGGGTTAAATATGTTCTTAGTCCCTATACTTTGGGACGGTTTTAGTTTTAGTTTCTTTTTCAAACTAAGGTACAATTTAGTCTTTCAACTTTAGAAAACTCTGGTTTTAATCATTTTTACCAAATTTTTTTAACTTTATTTGTTGTTTCAAGCATGTTTCATTATATCATTTGGATTGTTTACACTATTTGACACATGTTTGCTTCAATGTTAATTGAGAAACGCGTTTAAAACAGCAAATAAAGTTAAAAAAATTTGATAAAAATGACTAAAACCAGAGTTTTCTAAAGTTGAAAGACTAAATTATACCTTATTTTAAAAGAGAGACTAAAACCAAAATTACCCTAAAGTATAAGGACTAAATACATATTTAATCAAAAAAAATATATAAAATATAATATTAATTAAGTTAAATATAAATATAAATATAATTTTAATTTTTTACGAGTAACCGATATGCAGTAATAATAATATGATACAACATCTAACTATTATAAATAAATATTAAAATAATCTCTACTTGTGGATAATAAATATTCACTACTTGCAAATAATAGATACTTACCAATTCCAATTAACTCTTATAAATTTTATCCACAAATACTGGTAAAAACAAATATTTTTCTTATCTCTATCCATATTCAATAATCTACACAATTACTTTTAGGAGTTTAGCCATTTAAAAGTTTCAATAATTATTGTTGGTGGATTGTTTTCCACACTAGTCTTGCTCTTGTCCATGTTAAGTTCTTTCACACCCATGTGCTATGTTCCCAAACTCCCACCTCCCCTCTCATTTTATTCTTAAAAATAAGATAGTACCTATATCCACCTCATTTATATAATAATATTATTATTACTATTTGTTATATTCAAACTAAGATGATATACCTATCCTCCTCATATATACATTATTATTATTATTATTATTATTATTATTATTATTATTATTATTATTATTTTGTTAGATTTAAAATGATCCACCAAGCAAATGATACAAATGTGTAATCTCCAATAAGTTATGTTTAATTTCTTTTATCTTGGTTGAAGCTGGTTGGTTCATACAATAGTATATGTTGGAAAAAATGATTTTGTGATTAAATATCTTTTGTCATTATATATTTTCTCTTACAAAACACCATTTACACTCCTAAATATGCTAAATAAGTTATGAGAGCTTGTCCTAAAGTTCTTAGGAAGCTTGAGTGATAAAAATGCAGTTGCTATAAACATTTGATGAAAAAACGGTATCATTATAATTGTCATGTTTAGATATTTGTCATGAACAAGATCTAAAAACATTTTTTTTTGTCTTGTAGTTTATTTTATATATATATTTTTTTTGTTTATTTGCCCTTGAACAAAAGAAAAGGATTAAACTCTACAAAGTTCATCAACGAAACTAAAAAATAAAAGGTAAAATATTTGCGAAGTTTGAAGAGTCATATAACTATTAATAAATAAGATATTCAATAGCCTGGGTTATTTTGAAAATAAATTATATTTAATTAAAAACATAGATTTATAAAAATAAATACAAGTTTTTTATTATTTTTTTTAATAAAAGTTCTTAGTTGTTGGAAAAAAGTTTCTGAATGAATTGTAACATGCTGGTTTAACTTTTCATTTGTTTATAATTATATTATAGTTGAACGAATTATATAATTTTATGAAAAATTATGTAAATCCTATCTCATGAAAAATTCTATAGTTTAAAGAATACTAAATTTGATTACTGTAATTAAGATTTTGAGTTAGATTTTGTGGATCAAAAACATGTTCATGAAAATACTATGTAATTTACACAAAGAGTAAGCTTGAATAAATATGTTTCACATTGATATAGAAGTTGGTAGTGGTTGTGTTAGATCGAATTGAATGAGTGGGGTTACAAAGTCTCAGTTCCAAACATGCATAGTAGTGTTTGGAAAATGAATAGAAAGTACTAAATCATGTCACCATTTTGTTTACTTTGAAAATATGGATTTATGAGTTAATAAGTTTGATCCATCCAATATAATTATAAATTTGTTGGCCGATTTGTATAAATTTAAGAAATTAAAAAAAAATCAATAAAAATTTTTGTATATAGTTTTTTAATTTCAAATTTAACTATTTTATCATATAACAATTATGAAAGTTTGAAGGTTAATTACTTACTAATTATTACAATTAAATAAGCTAGAATTAAATTAGATTATAAAATAAAATCTATTGTATGTATAAACATACATAATATTAAAGAAAAGGATAATGATACTTAGACAACATTTTTTTTGACAATATTTGAACATTATCTACGTATCATTCTGTAATTGGTCCAAAATTACTCCACAATCAATAATAATAATAATCATAAACATTATCATGAAACAATCATAAAATAACACGTAAATAATGTTAAAACGTTATAAAAAAAATATTGTCTAAATATTATTATCCTTTGAAAAAAATGGAATCCTCGTCCTATGTCCGAATTGGGTCAGTGGTCCGTCTGGGTTGGCAACGGGATAGATGAAGCGAATAAATTAGAGATCGTGGGATATGAAAAATGAATTATTAGTTTATGGGTATCAACTTTCCATTTTCAAATCCAAATTGTAAGCAACAGTGCCTCCTCTCCCATATTTTCCAACTTTTTTTTATTTTTTTTAGATAACTTATATTGTGTGATGACAAATATTTCTTTGTATACTTAGTTAATTTTTCTTATTTTTTCAAGGTTTTTAAATAATAGTTTAATTCAGTTCAATTTGTTACAGCAAAAAAAAGTTTATTTTAGTTGAAACGAACTATTTTTGGTTTAGTACAAAATTTTAAAAATTCAATGCAATTCATAATTTTGTCACATATCTATGTGTGTTTAATTATTTAAAATTGTTTCTTAATTTTTTATTAAGAACTTAATTAGAATAAGTGAATGAAGCAATTATAAAAACATTTAAAATAACTAAATTTCAAATTGTATAAGTTGATTAGGATAAAAATTCAATGAAATCGAATATGGTGAACTCAACCTAATACATTTTTCAATCAATGTTTTTTTCTAATATTATTCTTATATTTACAACAAGTAGTCCTAAAGAAGAGTTTTAAATGTAAAAAAAAAAAAGAAGTTATTTTCTTAATTTTTATTAACAAAAAGATAAATTGTTATTATTAGAGACAAATATTTTTTCTTTACTTAGTTTTATGATTTTTTTTTTTTAGATTTATGAGAACTTATATAATGAATATGTGTTAGAAAAGAAGAAAGAATGAAATATTGTATTTCTCATTCCATGATAAAGAGATAGTGCAATTGATATATATAATTGTTCAGAGCAATATAAAAAAGGAATATAAGTATAAAAATATATAAACATAAATGCATAGATATGAATAGAGAATAAAATAATTCTAATATCCCCTCAAGCTGCAACATATATATCTTTAATGCTCAGCTTCTTCGACAACAAAGATTGAAATTGTGCTGGATGTAAAACTTTAGTAGGAATGCCAACGGCACAACCACCAGGCACCAAATTCACCAGTGTCTTGATTAGGAAACAAGTCAAGGAAAAAGAAGAATTCAAGAACACAAGATTAAGTAAGAGAAGATTCAAGAAGAAGAAGAAAATTCAAGAATAAAAAGATTCCCTAACAAGAAAGAAGAATTCAATAACACTAGATTAAGCAAGAAAAGATTCAAGAAGAAGAAGAAAATTCAAGAATAAGAAGATTCAATAACAAGAAAGAAAGAAGACTTCAAGAACACTAGATTAAGCAAGAGAAGATTCAAGAAGAGGAAGAAAATTCAAGAATAAGAAGATTTAATAACAAGAAAGAAGAATTCGAGAACATTAGATTAAGCAAAAGAAGATTCAAGAAGAAAAAGAAGATTCAATAACTAGAAAGAAGAATTGAAGAAGAAAAAGATTCAAGAAGATAAAGAATAAGAAAAATTCAAGAAGAATTAAAAGAATTTATCAAGAACAGTTCAAGAAGATGATTAAAGATTTAAGAAAAAGAATTGAAAAAGATACTCCATAAAAAGAAAGATTTAAGAAGAATTCAAGAAGAAAAAGATCGAATAATAAAAAAATTCAAGAAAAAAGAAGATTCAAGAAGACAAGAAAGAAGAATTCAAGAAGAAAAAGATCGAATAAAAAAGATTCAAGAAAAAATTCAATAAAAAGATTTTTAGGGACTGAAGTCAAGACATTGGTGATCCGAGGGGTGAAGGTTTGGTGCATCAGTGGCACAAGTGGCGGAGACGACGGCCGGAGACGATGGTCGGTGGCGAGCGGCGGCAGACAGCAACACCGAACAAATGCGAGATAGAAACTAGAGATTGTCCATTGAAGCATAAATGCACAGGTTGAAAAAGAAACTTTTAGGGGCTGCCGGCAACTATGGCGGCCGACCGCCGGCAGACAACAAAGACAGTGGAAGCGGATCAGACAAGCTCTGATACCATGTTAGAAAAGAAAAAAAAAATGAAATATTGTATTTCTCATTCCATAAAATATAAAAAAGGTAAATAATTATAAAATATATGAACATAAATGCATACATATGAATAGAGAATAAAATAATTCTAATAATATGATGTAGGTAAATATTACCTTTTTTATTTTTAAATTAAAAAATATTGTAGTTAGGCTAAAAATTAGTGTAGTCCGATTAAGAAACAGTATAATTCAATTTTAAATTAGTACACTTTAGAAACAAGTTAAGATAGATAACACTTCAATTTAATTTATAATATGGTTCAATGCAGTTTAGTTCTGCGCAATTTAATAAAACAAAAAAAAATAGTTCAGTTGAATTAGTTTAAACTAATTTTCAGTTTAATTCAGTTTAGACAAATTAGTTTTTGATTCAGTAAGTTTTTATTAGTGTAATTCATTTTAGTCATACCTAATTAGTCGTATATAATCATATTATTTTTTCATGACATCTATATATTAAGAGATATGAGTAATTTTATTTAATAAATAAATAAATTAATAGAAATTTTATTATACATACAAATTTAAGAAAAAAGTTAAAATAATTATAAAATAAATATTAGTCTAATTCTCTTACACCAATAATCATTGCAATGCATATCTTATATAGTCTTGTTTCGAATTTACTGTTTTTGAGAGAGCAATTTAGAATGACACACTTGATCTTTTTGAAAAAATTTTGTTAATAAATGAAAAATAGTAATTGAGAGAGAGATGAGATTGTATCTCTCTTAACATGAGATGATTTGAGGGTATGAAGAATGCAATTAACAAATGATCCTTGATTTTTTCAAAAAATTACTATCATTTATTTATTTATGATAACTAATAATCATAATAAAAATAATAATAATAATAAAATATAAAATATTAAAAAATAATATAAATGGAAAAAATAATACAACATTTAAATAAAATAAGAATAAAAGTTATAATGACAAAATTAATTAGTAAATAATAGTATTAATTATTTTATAATTCAATATTTCATTAAAATTACTTTTAACCAATCATATTTTATTTTAAATTAGTTACACTATTATTTTTTTTATAAAATATCATTCATGTTTTATTTTAGATTAATTTTAACTAATTACATTTTATTTTATATTTTCTATTAAGAACAAATATACAATGTTACTACTTGATCTATTAAAAATTTATCTCCCATATCCATCAAATCATTCACACACTTTTACAAATCTTATTTTAAATTTTTTTTTACTTTCACTAACATATATCACAAAATAACATCACTTTGTCCTCTATTCTCTCTCAAATCTATCCTCTCACTATTCCTTAATTTTTCAAAAAAAAAAGTAATTATATGATTTTTCCTTTTTAGTTAACCCACAAAAATTAAATAAAATAGTCACATACACTGTTCAACGAAATTTCAAAAGTCTTTCACGTGTTTAAAAGTGGATAATTTGTAATGAGATTAAGTTGTTGACCCATCATCTTATTCTTGACTAATATGAAAAGTGTTAGTTACGTATGTAACTTACATATCAGTAAACTAATTTTTTTATCCATATATGTAATTAGAATATAATAAAGGACGTCTTATTTTAAAGGATATCTTATCTTGAAAATGACATAAATTTTAATTAAAAGTTAAGACTTTATTTATCATAATCAAAGTTTATCTAATCTCTTCCAAATTCTCACGTAATTACTTACCTTTTTAATTTGTATTTGGTTTCGTGACGTGCATGCATGCACAATCAACCTTTCTAACTCCTAAATTTCTAATACATTTTTCTGTAATTTCCTTTGAAGTGCATCGTTCAAATTCTATGTATAACAAATACCTTCTTTTATTTATTTTCTTTAAGACTTTTAAAATTTCTAGAATATTCAAGGGTCAAATAAAAATGGACAGTGAAATAATTGCAGCCTATTCTGCCAAAGACAAAATCAATTCGAGTAGTTACTCTCTCCCATAGCTACACGAGAAATATAATTACAAGACTAATTTTTCTGCAAATGTTTTTACGTGACTTATTAAAACTATATAGTTTTTAGCACTAATTAATATTCATGTGCTATGTAATATTATGGTTAAATTTTTTCAAATCCCAAAATACGTTGCAAATCTCCTTTTAACTAAAAATAAGAAAGATTTACGATAAAAATGACATATAAATAAGTTGATTTTGTACTATTGAAATAGATTTATAATTTATTTCTTAAAATGACATTAAAATTATATGAAACTTATTTAAAATAGATTTGTTATTTATTAGATTTATTGTGTTATATTATTAGATTATTTATTAATGTCTACTTCTAATTTATATATATATATATATATATATATATATATATATATATATATATATATTTTGGCACAATAATGTATTAAAGATATCACATCGATTAAAAATAAGATATATTTATACAATATATAAATGTTGAAAATTCAAAAGTAAATATAAGTTTAATATTAAGTAAAAGTGATAAAATTAAACATCATATAAGAATAAAGATTTATAAACTTTTATGATCTTAAAGTTTTAAGTTAAAAATGATAGATTCATATTTCATTTAAATTGTGTCTTCTCAATGATTTTTCTTCGAAAAACTTATCAATAAATATATTTTATAAGATTAAACTAAGCTTAAAAATTCACTGCGTGAAAAACAATTTATGAGAAACAATTATCTATATTAATATAAGTTGGATAATATAAGTAAAAGGTGTATTTTCTTTTAGTTTTGAGTTGAGCATGACTTATTGAGTTTATCAGAATTAAAATGTGATTTTGATTCTTGAAATGTGAAGATGGTCAAAGATATGAAGATCGCAACTGAGTTTGTAAAGGAATGATGTTTTGCCTTATTTAAAAACTTCACTTTTACTTTGTTAGGTACCATTGAACCTTCTCACATTGTTAGAAATTATGTTCATATCAGTCAAAGTTTTCTATAATCATTTCTGAAATCAATCTTCGTATGAAAGAGTCCTTTAACTACATAAATTTATATTTTTTTTTTTGGAAATTAATCTTTAAACCAATTGTAAAATTAATCAAGATTTACCAAAATTAAATACATTAGCTCCTCATATACAGACACTAAAAACAATGTCTCCGACAAGATACATACATATTATTCATATGATATAATAATGCACGACTAGTATAATATATTAATATTTTTATATTTCCTCTAAACTTAAATATAACTAAAATCTAACAAACTTTTATACTAATCATAAATTTGATAATATCATTCAGTTCTACTTATCATATTTAAAAAATATTTTTTTCTTTTAACATTTTACTCCAATTCAAAACAAATAAGTTGCATACAATACAATCTTAATTAAATAAAGAAGATTTTTTTTGTTATATTTTTCGTGATATAAATAAATTAAAATTAAAAAACTACAAATATCTTTAAATAAATTATGAAAATTTAAATTTAAAAAATAACATTTTATAGAAACGAAAATACAAATGAAAGTTTCAATAACTAATCAACATAAATTACGTAAAATTAAGATAAAAATATCAAAATTATAATGTAAAAAAATGTTTATCCATAATTTCCCCTTTTTAATATAACACTTGATGTTATACTCATTATTTAAAAATTTCAAATATATTATGAAAAATATTTAAAATCACATTTCTACATAAATTAATAGTAAACATCAATCTGACAACATGTGGGCACATCAAATTGATTTCCACCGAATAAAAAAGAACAAAATGGAATTGCTAGTTGTCAAGTTGTTCCACCAAAGGGATAATGCGACACAAAGATGAATCGTTCACAGTTGTGTGAAACTATGCATCATTTTCTTTCCAGTTGTTAATCCACATGCATGATTTTCTTTCCAACTATACCACTTGAATATGCATGTTGCTTCTCTTCTTTTTCTAATGAACTTTTTTAGATCAAAAGATTGATGAGATTCAATAGAAAAAATCATAGGTTATTTTTATATTTGTATGTGTCATGTTCAATTCAAAACTGTTTTTGAGTTTTTTTTTCCTATAAAAATGATAAAAAGGGCCAATTTCGATAAATTATTCCGTCAATTCAATATAAAAAAATAGATTAGAACTTATTTTTAAATTGAGAGTTAAATCAATTCGATTTGTCAAACCTGAAAGCTCAACAAGTTAGTTTCACGGATCAATCAAACTAGTATGTCAGTCCAGCTTCATTAAATAAATTTTTATTCAACAGTTTGGTCGACATCTAATAGTGTATAATCAAGATCTGACACAATCGATCGGGATTTGATATAATTCGATTAAGATTTGAAACAACTCAAACAATAACTATCAAGATAACAGATGAAATGTACCAGACAGAGGAGACTTGTTGTACCAATCAATCAATGAGAGAAGTAAAGACGCCATACCTGATAAGAGAGCATCCGCATATCTTCCCTAGCACAGTGAAGCAGAAGGACGGGAGCGAGAAGAGACGCACACAATGACGTGGAGAGCACAGAGAAAAGGAAAAAGCAAGAAACTCGAGAACAATCCAGAAAATGAAAAATATTATTGAATGTATTATGTGTCAGTCAATACAAGAGAATAAAAATAAAAGAGGCTTGGGTCGTTAGCCATAAGGCCCAATATTATACATTATCATCCCCCCTCAAGCTGGGAGTAAATGTTTGTCATTCCCAGCTTGGAATGAAGATACTTGAAAACTGTAGGGGGAGAGGTTTAGTGAAGTGGTCGGCAGCTTGTTCAGTGGTTGAAATTGGGAGCAGCTTTAGGAGGCCAGTGTTGAGCTTGTCCCGAACAATGTGGCAGTCGATTTCAATATGTTTGGTGCGTTTATGGAAGACTTGATTAGAGGCAATCTGGATAGTTGAGCGATTGTCACAATAGACTATGGCAGGTTGAGTGGTGATAATGTGAAGATCCTGAAGAACATAAGTCAACCATTGTAGTTCACAAGTGACAACAGCTAGAGCCCGATATTCAGCTTCAGAAGAGCTTCTGGAAACAGTTTGCTGCTTTTTGAATTTCCATGAAATGATAGAATTGCCATAATAAATGGAGTAACCAGTGACAAATTTTCTGGATTCGGGACAGGTGGCCCAGTCTGAATCACTATATGCTTTGAGCTGATTGGTGTTCTTACTATGGAGGAGGATGCCATTACCGGGACTTCCTTTGAGGTATCAAAGAATGTGGTGAGCAGCTTGTTGATGTAAGGTGGTAAGAGAAGAAACAAATTGGCTGAGATTATTGACAGAGAAGGTGATGTCGGGTCTGGTATTAGTAAGGTAGATGAGGCGGCCAATGAGTCTTCGGTAGGATGAGGCATCTTCATCATTGAGAAGATCACCTTGACTAGTAAGACGTGAAGAGTGGGCAATAGGAGTGGGCATAGGGGCGCAATTGATCATTCCAGCTTTTGTAAGTAGGTCGAGTGTGTACTTACGTTGACAAAGGTGGATTCCAGAACTGTTTCTAGCGACTTATAACCCGAGAAAGTAGGTGAGATCACCCAAGTTTTTTATATGAAAGAGACTATCAAGAGAAGTAGTGATTTGTTGTATCTCAATGGCATTGTTGCCCGCAAGAACAATGTCGTCCACGTAGATCAAAATGGCAGTGGTGTAGCAAGTATCATGTTTCAAGAAGAGAGAATGATCAGCATTAGATCTAGTGTAATTGTTAGATAGAAGAAAAGTGGAAAGTTTATCATACCATTGTCGTCCAGCTTGTTTGAGCCCATATAAAGATCGTTGAAGTTTACACACCTGATTGGGGTTGTGATGGTTGAAGCCAAGAGGAATTTGCATATAAACTTCTTCATGTAGGTCACCATGAAGAAAAGCATTGTTGAAATCAAGTTGTTTTAGAATCCAGTGATGAGATGCAGCAACGGCGAGGAGAATACGCAGAGTGGTTAATTTAGCAACAGGAGCAAAGGTCTTGAGATAGTCTAATCCTTCAAGTTGGGTGTAGCCCTTGGCAACAAGGCGGGCTTTAAAACGATCAATGGATCCATCAGACTTGTGTTTGATTTTGTATATCCATCAGCATCCTATGGCAGTTTTGCCACGGGGAAGGTCGGTGATGATCCAGGTGTTGTTGTTGGTTAAAGCGTTGAGTTCATCTTGCATAACTTGAGTCCACTGTGGTATTTTAGATGCTTCCTTATAGGTGCGGGGTTCAATGGTGGATGAAATGGATAAGATGGTGTGCCTGAAATCAGAAGATAATCTGTCATAAGAGAGAAAATTAGTAATAGGATACCTGCTAATGTGATTAGTGTGAAAATATGAAAGATGTGCAGAAGGACGTGTGGGACTAGTACAACGTCTAACAGTGTCAACGTGCTCATCTATATTGGAGACACCATCAGTGTAAGTGTTGGGTAAGGGAGTATCTGCAGTGTTGGTAGAGTCGGTTGTGTCACTGGTACTGGTGACAATATCACTAGCAACGTTAGTTTCATTTCAATAATAGCAGGCACATAGACATTATTACTAGGAAAAGTAATATCATCATAATTATGAGGGATAGGCAGAGAGAGAGAGTTAGAGCTAGAATTATTGATAGAAGTATAGGGAAAGCAATTTTCATGAAACAATACATTGCGGGATATATCAATCTTCCTGTGAAGCAGAGGAAAATGCCAGGAACAGCCCTTGCATCAAATTTCTTCCTGTGAGCAGTCAAAGTGCTAATATAGCATAAACAACCAAAAATACGCAAAACGGAAATATCATACAGATTCCCAAATAATTTTTCATGAGGAGTAGCATCATCAAGTAAGGGAGTAGGTATGCAATTGATCAATAAGGTAGCATGTTCAGCAGCAAAACACCAAAAATTAGTGGGCAAATTAGCTTGAAACAAGAGAGAGCAAGTAACATTTAACAAATGTTGGTGTTTACGTTCAACTATGCCATTTTGTTGAAGGGTTTCATTACAAGTCGTTTGATGATTGATACCTTTAATGGGGGGAAAATTGTGCATAGCAAACTCGATACCGTTATCGGTATGTATGGTTTTGATAGTAGTAGAAAACTGATTTTCTATGTTTGTGATAAAATCAGTGATGATTTTCCTAACAACAGATTTGTCAGTCATAGGTATTAACCAAGTGTAGCAAGAAAAGTCATCCACAATAGTGAGAAAATATTTGAAACCACGCATAGAAAGAATGTTACAAGGACCCCATATGTCAATGTGAATGAGATCAAAGATTTTCACAGTTTTAGAAGTACTGTTAGAGAAAGGTAGCTTTCTTTGTTTAGCACGATGGCAAGCATCACATATGTATAGGTTTCAAGGAGTGCAATCTAATATCAGACAGATGTCCTAGTCTAAGATGCCATAGGCTAGTTTTGTTTACAGCATTATTGGCAAACTGGGTAGCAGAAGTAAGTTCGTTGAAGGAAGAATCTAAAATGAACAATCCAACAATGAGTTTAGCTATAAAAGTCTTCTCTCTGGTTTGAGTGTCCTGTATAGTGCAACCATAAGAGCAAAAGGTTAATTCATAGTTATTAGAGGAAACCAACTCAGATATAGAAATAAGATTAAAAGAAAATTGTGGAACATAAAGAACATTCAAAAGGTGAATATTATTGTTAAGGGTAACAGTTCCAGAATACTCAGAACGAACAGTTTCACCATTAGGTAAAGCAATCGGAATAGGTGTGATTCTTTTATATGATGAAAAATTTTGGAGAGAAATGTTTATATGGTTTGTTGCTCCAGAGTCAAGAATCCAATTGTGTTTAGTATGTTTGGAAGTAAAAGTAGGATTGATATTACCTAGAAAAGATTGGTTGGCCGAGGCAGAGCCCATGTGATGAATTTGAGCAGAAGCAGAGGCACCGTTGAAATTGTAGTTTTTGAAGAGCTCTGCCAGAATTTAGAATTGTTGAGATGTGAGGCGTATGTCATCAGTACTGCCAGTATTGGTATCTTTGGCATTCGCATTGTCTTCTTGAGTAGACGCATAATGAACCTGGACATGCTTGTTATGAAGCTTATGTCCAAAAGGATAACCGTGCTAAAAAAAATAAGCATACCAATCTCACAGTAATCCAAAATAATTTATAAAATTTAACTCATTTTTAATTGATAAATTATTATGAACCAACTTTTTTACAGGTTAATATCATACCAAACTTAAATTAATTGGATTGTTTTATTTTGTCACTTAACATTAATTAGATATAAAATCAATTTATAATATTTAAATCAATATAAATTTTACTTATCACTTAATTTTAATTTATAAGATACTATATATTAATTATTTATTCATTTGTCTTTTTAATGTTGCTAAACGACAATCATTAAAAATTAGATATTATTATAATTTAAAAATTATTAATATTTAAAATAATTTCTATAATTTAGTCTGACTAATTATTTTATGTCTAAATTTATTTATTATTTATGTTTTTTAGTACGTATTTATATTTTTATATTTTTCCTAGGTAAAACTGCACTTATTCAATCACTGGTGAAACTGCACTTTTTCCTAGGTAATATATATTTTTATATATTATACAATGTTCATTATAATTTCATCACAATGTTGATTATACAATGTTAATTGTAGAACTTTTGGTGAAACTGCACTAATTCCATCACTTTCCATTTCAAGTTTATTATACAAGGTAAATAATATAATCTCATTGTTCTAAAATGTTAGTTTTAATTTAAGAAAATAACATTTCCATTTTTATATGAAATATTATTATTTTTATTTCAAAATGGTATTTATATAAGTTACACTGATGTTATGTTTGCCGAAGATAGAAGTGATATATGTATTTTAGAGATGAAAAGTTTTTTTTTTTTTTCTAGGTGACATGTTTATTATCGTTCTTGAGTAAAAACTAAAACTAATGACCATCGAATTATTAAAGCATAAGAAAAATGAGTTGTAAAAATGACGGAAGAAATGTTTAAGAAATTAACATAATATCAAAACAACGTTACAGATAAAGATTATAACAAACAATTATAGTGCTATTTTTGTTTTTTTTTTTTCTAATTTAAAGGACGGTACAATAATTGAAAAGTTTGATTAAAATTGAGAAAAAGATATACAGTCCTAACCGATGATTCGGTTCCTCTAATTTTAAGATAGACATTAATTTTTATTATGATGTTAATAAAATAATACAGACTCTTTAAATTTTTTAATAGACATACATCTTTATTATATATTTAATAAATAACATTCACATCTTCATAATGTTTTTACTTTTTTCTGTCTTTATCCACTTTACATTATTCACTCTCTTTTTTATCATGTATCATTTTCACATCTACAAATAAGTTAAATATAGTATATGAATCACATCATATTATAATAATGTTATAATTTATACATTCTTTTTATTTAAGGTATTATTTGTTTTAAATGCTAAAATTTTATTATAATTTTATTCTTAAAATTGGTTTTAAAAAATATTTAAATTATCTTCAATTTCAATTAAATAATGTGAAACTATCAATGTGTAGTATAAATATTATATTATTTCAAAATCTCTCATTATATATTTATAAAAAGACTATTATACACAACTAAGGAATTCACATCATAAATATCACATAATATATAAAAATATCATACAAATATATTTCCTTTATCAAATCATCATCAATAATAATACAGTCTTATCAGGTCTCAATGTATCATAACTCATAATATCTTGTATAAACAACACATTCATACCTCATCACTAGAAACGCATTGCTTAAATTTGAGCGAAAAACTTATTCACTAGAACAATTTGTATAAACAATATCTACTTTGAAAAAGAAGATTGATAAAAATCTAAGTGATCTCAAATAGAAAATGATATTGAATGTTATAATTTACATTAATTATGTATTATTTAAATATAAGTAATGATGTATAATCAAGATCTTATAATTATGGTAATATAGACAAATACGCTTTCCTAAATAGGATGCTAATGAATAATTACAGTAATTACTATAATATTGCATTACAAAAGAAACTTAATATTGTGAATCGTCAAAATCAAAAGTCATAAATGATAGGATATTTGACAAAATATTTGATTCTATCTAACTCCCCCTCTCAAATTGGTGGTAACATGGTCATGCCAAGTTTATCACTTAGCAAGTTGAAAGTGAGAGGTTTAGTCAATTTGTCTACAATTTGATCAGTAGTAGGAACATAGAACACAATTACTTCATTTTGTAGGACTTGATCATATATATAATGCACATTTATCTCATTATGTTTAGAATGTGCGTGCATGACTAGATTTGAAGCAATTAACTTGACACTTAGGTTATCACACACATAATTGCTTTTCTGAGCATGTGTAGTTTTAGTTCTGTCAGCAGAGATCTAATCCAAGCTACTTCAGCAGTAAGACCAGCTAAGGCTCTGTATTCTGATTTTGTGCTTGATCGTGACACTACCTTTTGTTCTTTCGAAGACCAGGAAACAAGAGTTTCTTCAAGAAACACACATTGTCCTACCATGATTTTTCTGTCATCAGTACTACTTGTCCAATCTACATCAGAATACCACATTATGTCATGATTATTTGAAGGTTTTATGTACAAACATAGGTTCATTGTGCCTTGAAGATATCTTAGTATTCTTTTTATTCCTGGTTAGTGATCCATGGTAATTGAGTTCATGTATTGACTGAGTATTCTAATCGCAAAAGCAATGTCTGGCCTTATGTTAGTCAAATATTACAATGCATCTATGGCTTGTCTGTATAAAATAGCATAGGTCATTAGTTCCCCTTCTATAGTGAATTATCTACCAACCACCATTGGTGTTGGACAGGCAAAAATTGTCTCCATGTTGAATTTCTTCAAAATATCTTTTATGTACTTAGTTTGCCTTAGGTACATTCCATTATCATTCCTTTGTACTTCAATGCCGAGAAAGTAGTGTATATGTCCTAAGTCTTTCAATGAGAAAGCAACATTCAATTGATTGATGAATGTTTCTAAATACTAGTGGTTGTTTCCTGTTACAATAATTTCATCAACATAAATGAGAAGGAACGTGGTATGATTTGTATCTCTAAGAATGAATAGAGAAGAATCACTTTTGGTGCTTTAAAAACTCCAATTCAAAAGTGTCTCTTAGTTTTTCAAACCAAGCCCTTTGTGTCTGCTTCTAATCATATATGACCTTGGACAATCTACATATATAATTTAGTTTGGTTGAGTCTATGTAGCCTTGATGTTGATGCATAAAAATTCTTTCCTTCATATTTCCATTTAGGAAGGCATTGTCTATGTCAAGATTCCTAACATCCCAATTGAAATATACTATAATGGCAAATATGATTCTGACAGAGCTAGATTTGACAACAAAACTAAAAGTTTCATTAAAGTTTATGTTTGCTGATTGTTGGAAACCACTTGCAGCAAGTCTTGTTTTTCTTCTTTCGATTGAACCATCTGCATTATACTTGGTTTTGAAGACCTATTTGAGTCTATGATGTTTTCTTAAATGGTATTAATGTCCAAGTTTGATTACACATTAGAGCCTTGAATTCTGCATCCATGGCTTCTTTCCATTCTGGCTTGATTATAGCTTCCTTGACATTTCCTAGTTCTTTGTCATCTTCATTAACCCCTCTTAATCCTATGTATGGTTGCTTGTGCTTGTAAATTCCAACTTTGCTTCTAGTCACCATCCAATGAGTTTTGGTGTTAGGTTGATTACTTTCAATTTCAGTTTGACTATTGTTCTCTACTGACTCTACTGATGTTGAACCTTCTTCTTAACATTCTCTTGATGTATCAATAAAAGATTCACTAAGATCTCCTTCATTTGTACCATTGTTGGCAGGATTATCACTTGTGATTTCTTTTTGATGACTTGTAGTGTTGTTAGTAGTACATGCATGTCTTGAGATGAAAATTCTCCCACGAGAGTTAATACATTTATATCTTTTGTGAGTTACTGTAACGAAGAAACACACATCTAATTGTATGAAATTGGAGTTTATTTTGATTGTATGGTTTGAGACAAGGATAACAGACATAACCAAAAGCTTTCAAGTTTCCATAGTTAGGTTATTCTTGTAATCAGGGAGTATGGACTTTTGTTTGGATTTATTGATGATGGTAGTCTATTGATTAGATAAACAGTTGAGAAGGCTTCTCACCAATAGTGTAGGGACATTTTTGCTCGTGCTAAAAGGGTTAGGACAAGTTATGTGTTTTCTCTCAATCCTTCCATTTTATTAGAAGTGTAGGGACAAAACATTCTAAAAGCAGTTCGTGATTCTAAGACAATCCTTTGGACAGATTTAAATTCATCTTTCCATCATATTGAATGATTTTAATTTTTCTATTAAATAGACATTTTCCTTGGAAAAAATAATATATATATATATATATATATATATATATATATATATATTTCAATTTGTGATGTTGAATTAAATTTTGATATTTTCAAAATAAAAGTTCCCTTTTAAATGAGAAAACTAACTTCAAATTTTGAACTTTTAAGTGATGAAAAAAAAAGTAAAAAGAAAATAATCATAAATAAATGTAAAAAATTTATATATATATATATATATATATATATATATATATATA
>NC_028359.1:7299948-7302602 GCF_000741045.1 Vigna radiata var. radiata | reverse complement strand
ATATATATATATATATATATATATATATCATTTTCTTTTTTAAAAAATGAATGTGAAATATAAACTAAAACTTAAAAGAGTAAGAAAAATGATATTTTAACACTATTTTTTTATATCATTTTGACACATTTTGAAATATAAACTAATACATATTTATATTTATTTAATTTGACACATTACAAACTTAAAATAATCATAAAAACGTGAAGTTTTATATTTTAAAAAAAATAAAGAAAAATAATATGAAATGAGAATAAAAAAAAAATGTGTATATCAAATCATCATCTTTAACTTGAAAATAGAAAGTCAGAAGAGAAGGAGTTAAAAATACATTCAAGTAACACCTAGAAAGCTCCTACATATTCAAAGTCAAATAATCACAAACAAAACCCAGAAGATACCAAACATTGCAACCACATTCAACCAATCAAATATTGCTACTGCTACTTCTCGATCACTCCTTCAACCAAACGGAACGCCGGTGACAACTCCACCCAACGACGACCTCAACCATTCTCGGCGGCGGCGGCGTGAGGCTGTGGCGATGCTACCACTCTGACGGAGAAATTAACGGTCCCGTTTTCTCTCCCATCCCAGTCCCTCAACCTGTAGCACAACTGCAATCTATTGCCGGGCACCGACCTTTCTAGAAAATCCGAAAGCGCGATTCTTGCCACGCCGACATCTCTCTCTCCCGCTCCCGTCCTGCACTTCACTTCAATAGTCAGGCACCTCGCGTAAGGCCCGACCTCCAACGAAAACGTCTCCTCCCAGGACAGCGACCCGTTGCTCTCCGTGGCCGTCGCCGTCGTGTGGCTGGCAATGGAGTCGGCGCGAACCACCGCGAAGACGTTGGTGTTGGCCGGTTTTCCTCTGACGTGAAAACCTTCAACTGAGAGAAGGGTGAGCTGGAGAGTAGTTGATTGGGTCGCCATGAGAAGTGGTTTTGTATGTTTGGATAATGTGAGAAAGGAGCCTCTTTTATGAACCCAAGGTTTATGACATGTAATTTAATATCAAACTGCCGACCGTTGCGCCGCATTTCTTCCTTTATATATATATATATATATATATATATATATATATATATATATATATATATATATATATATATATATATATATATATATATATATATATATGACAATGATATTTTAACACCATTTTTTGACACTATTTTGACATTGCACACGTGTTAAGATGTGATTGGACGATTTCAAATTAAAAAAGTTGACACAGGGGTATATTTAGAAGAGAAAAACCAAAGTTTGTTTTTTAATTTGAAATCGTCCAACCACATTTTGACACGTGTGCAGTGTCAAAATGGTGTCAAAAAATGGTGTTAAAATTTTATTTTCCATATATATATATATATATGNTTTTTTAAAAAAAAAAATTGGAAATAGCTAAATTTACCGGCAAATTAAAAGAAATTGGGGTAGTTTATCTGTAAATTATAAAAATGAGATAATTAATTTAAAATTACATATATTAAGAGTGAGTCACCCTTTTTCAAATTTATTATAAATTTTGATGATTATTTTATAATATTATAGAAATGTGAAATCGTAGAATGATTTCTTTGTAAATATGATAACAAAACTCTTATGAGTTTGAATTATTTTGATTTAATTAAAAGTTGTTACTAATGACATCTTATAAATGAAAAATTGTTATTATTTAACTTTCATTTTATATTTTATATATTTATAAAGAAGTTGTCATGAATTATAATTATTTCATATTTTTAGAATTTTATTAAAAGGTTATGAGAAGTCTAAAAATTTGAATTGATAAGTCATGATAACTTACATTTAATTTCTAAATTTTAAGTCAATTATTTCATTTTTTTTAGACATAACATTCATGAACATTTTCCTACCTAGATGTCCGAATCTTTACAACTCTAAAAGTGTATTTATTCATAATCTTTTACATGTCCTTTCATTTAATTATTCTTTGTTTTATATAACTATCTAATTGTAATTTGATAGCATTAATTGTTGTACTAACTCGCTCTAAAAATAAATAATATCATATTATGAACATAGGGAAACAAAATAAGAAAAAAAAATGTCTGTCAGAATATTTGTTTTAATTTGAAATCGTCCAACCATATTTTGACACGTGTGCAGTGTCAAAATGGTGTCAAAAAGTGGTGTTAAAATTTTATTTTCCTTTTGATTGATGGGTCCGTTTTATCATTATCTGAACTTTTAACATTTTTTCAGCTTTTGAGTAGTTGATGACTCATTCAGCTAAGTATGAATGAAAAATAAAAAAGCTTTTCCGTCTTCTCTTTAAATTGCTTTTTACATTCCCATTGTGTTTACCATGAATCACAACTAAAATATGATTTTGCATCTTCAGTCACTAACAAATGTCCAATTTATATACCAAAAGTGTGATAAACATTGTCTCAAACATATTTTCAAATAACTTACAAGTTGAATACACTAATGTTATTTTATTATGTGATATAAGGGTCAAAGTTTGACACCTAATAACAATTATTTATGTCCTTTGAAAATAATACTTCCTTCTAAATCAATATTAATCTTTGGGTAAGTAATGATTTTAATATTTATGCTTGCGTATGGATTTCTAGATATGTATGCTTNNACTATACTAACGTTTTACTAAACTTAAAANNA
>NC_028359.1:7287493-7299941 GCF_000741045.1 Vigna radiata var. radiata | reverse complement strand
ANAAAAATGAAAAAAAAAAAAAAAAAAAAAAAACTCTTTTNTGATGTGTTTATTTCAAAAATGAAAAANAAAAAACATGAATACTATTAAAATATTGACTATGCAAATTAATAAAAGTATTTATTAAAATTAAAATACATTATAAGATAAAGTGCTTTGTAAATATAATGATTACTTTCATAGCTTTTTAGTATTTAATTATTTACGTACGAATTTTATTGAACGTGAAAATTTTAATATTGGGTGGACGTGATTGTGGTGTTTGGTACATTATAAAAAGCAATTAGTTTCCTTAAAATTTGAAAACAAGAATTTTTTTTATATGTTTTAAAATTTAACATTTAGAAAATGTTCTTCAGTAATATTTATTAATCTTGTTTCCAAATTTTAAAAGAAAATGAATTTAAATTAAAAATAATAATTTATGACTAAACAATACACCTTAGGTTTAAATCATTTTTTGATTCCTAAGTTAAGTTTTGATGTTCACTTTAGTCTCCGCTTTTAAAAATGTCAACCTTTTGGTCCTTATGATATGAAAAATGTATCGTCCTCATGACAGCCCTTAATGAACAACAAATCACAAGTTTTCGTACCTAGGTATCCAATACTTTGTGATTGGTCGGAAAGTGTTATGAACAACAAATCACTTAATGAAAAACTTGTGATTTGTTAACAGAAAAAACTGATTTGATACATTCTTCATATCATAAGAACTAAAGGTGACATTTTTAAAAGTGATGACTAAACTAAACATCAAAACTTAACTTAAGGACCAAAAAATGATTTAAACCTTATTTTTAATTCATTTTCTTAGAAACTTATTCTTGAAAGAAAAAGAAAAAACACCAAACACCAAGCACCTTTTTTCCAGACTAGGGATAGCAACGGATCAGGTCGAGCACAAATATTGTCTACCCGCAACCCGATGAGCATGTAAACAACTGTATCCGTTATCTGTCCCACTACTCGCCGGATATCCACATAAAAAAAACTCGAGGATACTCGTTTTCCAACAATCTATGCATTACCAAGCCCAAATTCTAGGCCAAGACTCTATAATCCTTTATTATTTAGAACTCACAAACCCTAAGGTTTTCAGTTCAAAGAGAGCAGTTGTCCCCTCCTTCACTTGCAGTAGCCGACTGTCCTCAATCCACCTAGTAGCGTTGCATTCTCCTCCGACTGGCCCAAATCGTTGCCAGTCACAGTAGGTCCCTCCTTCATTCCTCCGTTCACGCACATGAGAGAAGCTTCACTGTTCCATGGGACGTCTTTCCACTAGCACGATCCAAGCAGGTCGCCCTTCGCCAACACTCACGCTGGGCATTCGACACTCCATGCCGCCACCTCTCGCCATGAATGTCGATATTGATGGTGGAGTCGTTCACCTAGGGTTAAACTTCATTTTCTTCTTTTCTTATGTGACAACAATGCTAGTGAAATGAGGGTGTATGGAGAAAAAGAAGTAAGATTTAGGGTTTTGACAGCAGCCTACAGGTAGATGGGAAGGAATGGGACAACTCCTTAGGATTTGACGGCAGCTTGCAGATGGGAAGGAATGGGAGCAACTTTTTTTCCTTATTCTGATTTGAAGAAGAAAACCCTAAAAAAAATTTAGGCTTTGACCCATTTTTACTAAAAATTAAACCGTTAAAAAAAGAAACTAATGAGATAAAATTATAATATCATCATTCAAACGAATAATAAATATCCGTAAGTACAAATAGTATTATACCCAAACTTGACCCATTAACAAACGAATATTAAAATATCTGCTACCTGTGAGTAACTCTTACTTACAGGTAAGAAATTCCCGTATCTACATTTTACCCATAGATACATGAGGGTACAAGTTTTTTTGCCATCCTTATTCTAAACTTTCGTATGGCCCTATTTTTGTACAACCTTTTTCTGTTCTTCATTCACCTACATATCAAGCACTTTCCAAATTAGCTTAGGAACTAAACCAAAAAATGTACATCATTTTGTTTCATAAAATAAAAAATAACACGCTTATTTACTTCGTATAATTAAATTATTTAATTGCACCTAGTGAAAAAATAAAATTATATTTATAAACAATAAAAAAGTTAGACTGTTAAAAATGAGAAAAAAAGAAGACTACCATGACTTGGACTTAGCCTCCAGAAACTCAATCCTAGATCACTTGTCAGCATATAAATAGGAGATTGTTCAATTTCTTGCCTTATAAGTAAATTATATGGTAAACCAGATTAACCATATGGGAGTGTTCCATATCCTTGGTTCGGGATAAGAGAATGAGCGAAAATGTGTCATGTGTAAATGTTTATGAGAATGATGAGTAAAGAGACAAGAGTCACGCTATAATTATACTATACATGTTTTAAGGGGTATGAGCACCCAAAACGAGTGATTAATTATACTATAATGATTTATTATGTAATTCTATCTTTTCGGATTGTGAGATCCTATTAACATAATTGTGTTCTTTTGTTTGAGAATGAGATTATTGTAAATTTTTTAATAAAAGTTTTGGTATTAGTTTGGGATTTGTGCATGTAAGATGTGATTAAATATGGAGCCCCAATGGATGATTTAGGATTTTATGATTTATTTTGTAATTAAAATATACCAAAATTTAATATTTAGATTACCATAATAATAATAATAACTCAATTAAAAATATATAATTTATTATGATCTTGAAACTAAATTAAATCTAAAAGAGAATATATATTCCTTCTTTTCAAAAGAGTTATTATGACACATTTATTCGTTGGCATGTGCATCCAAATTAAAAGGGAACTTACTAAAGTCAGTACCATTGTGTCATCACAAAAAGTCTTCTTGCAATTGATGCATGATGGAACTTTCCTGGAAAAAATGAACCAACAACTCAACATCTCAAAGTAAAGCACCCAGCTTTTGGTTTACACAATGCTCTACACAATAACGTGTTGATTTCAAAAGTCATCGTGAACGTTTCATTGTTCAAAATTGTCAAATATGTTGTGTATTTACGAAACAGCTTTGGAGTTGACGAACAAACGTCAATGAAGCTTAATTAATATAGTCTATTTAAAACAGCTAAGCAAATTTGGGTAACTAAGTTCAAAAATTTGTAGTTAAGCGTGTTATAAATTTCACTAAAGAGTATGTACCTCCACCAATTGTTGGTTCTCAATAGAGCATCTGTATTTAGCAATGAACATTATTGGAACACCAGGAATCTGTAATACAGAAATCCAAATATCAAAACAAAACAAACATGAAAAGTAAAAAATGACTTTAGCTTCGAATTCTACTCTTCAAGTCCCGATCACATGTTGCAACAATTAGCACTTGTGCCTGTTTCCTAGAAAATAGTTTGCATAAATAAATGGGGGAACACAATAATAAATAAGCAGCAAATGTGTTTTAATTAACAAAATGGTTCACTTAAATGATTATTGAATATACATTGCAAAACCAAAGGATTTGGGGGAGTTCCATTACCATAAAGAATGAAGAGAGTAATCCTCACTGATATCTATGTCTTGGTTATGAATTCAATATTGTGATAAAAAAAATTGCTATATTTTTCATAGTTCCAAATCACAACACTGGAGAGCAGATATAAAGATATGTTATTACTACCAATTATTCAATTTACATCTCAGTGTAGAAATAATCATTTGTTTACTGATGTAGATGACCATATACTGTTGAGATTTAAAAATATCACAATCCCAAATGGTAGGAAATTTACAAGGGTCAGAAAAATTTACCATCATCTTATTATGAAGGCCCTTGCCTTCACTATTGAACAAAAAATAAATGAAAATTTGCTTTTCCATTCCTCATGATCGTAATTCAAGTAAAAAGAACAGTAAATAGACTATTTCTCATCCAGCCTGAAAATCCATTTATCAGTAATCAAATTGCTACCAGGTGCTTCTGGAATTTAGCTCAAAAAAAGACACCTGAGTAAAACTCTAAACAAGGCCGTTGTCAGCATAGGTACACTTATTAGTATTCTCTCAAATTGAGGATCCTTGGCAATCATGTTATGCATAAAAGGGACAAATAAATAGATAGTAATATAACTTCTTTCCTCTACTAGATTAAGAGACAACCTTCGTAAATTTGTTTAAAGGGATGTTATTCCTTAGGTGATTTATTCAAATTTGTACCTGAGCCCCTACAGATCTAAAGAGAATTTGATAAAAGATTGTGTGAGAAACAGACAGACACTACAAAAATCTGCCATACGTAGCTGAAATGCTTTAGTATTTTTATCTCGTAATAGTGTTAGTGTTAGATCATGAACGTCATATGCATTAGCGCATGCTATCCACATACAGTTGTAGACATATCACATACTGCAAATTTGAACTGTGTATTCCATGGAAAATTGCGTATGTATAACCAGAATGATCATTTGTTTAATTGAAAGAGAGAAACAAAAGGTATATATTAAGGCAAAACAAAGCACACTCACTCTAATCTGGATTTAGAAATTGGTATCCACCAAAATCCGGTACGGAAATTGCCGCAGAATGACTAGGACTAAATAATACAAATTCAAACCAACGGAGAAAGGGAGAAAGCAATAAATTCAGAACCAATTAAAAGGGGGTGAGGGCGAGGGGCCCAGGAGTGAGAATCGAACCTTATTTGTCTCTGGGTAACTTTTCCTTCATAAGATTTTTCTTTTGAGTTCAAAACATCTTCTTTGTAGCTGAATTAGATAGGATTTCAAGAATTGATAATAGAACAAAACCAAGAACAATGAAGGAATCAGCATTCGGTGAGAGAAAGAAAAACCTAACCTATAGATTTTCCTGGAAGTGACAACCT
Source organism: Vigna radiata var. radiata (assembly GCF_000741045.1). Lineage (NCBI taxonomy): Eukaryota > Viridiplantae > Streptophyta > Magnoliopsida > Fabales > Fabaceae > Vigna > Vigna radiata. Next base: position 7,295,117 of record NC_028359.1, on the reverse strand, counting down.
TTTTCACAACAGCAAACTTTGGTTCCTTTTTAGCTTTTTACCCATTATCAGCGCAGAGAGAGGGCTATATTATGCAAAACCCAGGCCAAAACCATATATCAATATCAGATATTACGTTTCAATTCACAAATGTAACCACCTCCCAAATTACCTATTTTATTAAACACCATAAAAATTCAATTGAAATATCAGAATACAATGAATAAAAACACAGCAGATTCAGTTTCTTAGCATAGCATCGAAACTGAATGAGCCCACTTCATGAAATGATGTTCATGATCAGGTTTCAATGAATTCACGTGCGTTATTGAAATTGAAAGAATATAATTAAAAGCAACAATAAAGTTCGGAATTTGGTAAGATGGATGCTTCTAGTGCATGGGTAGAGCATCCAACAGAACAGGAAAAAAAAAACAAAACAAAACAAACAAACAAAATAACATCAATGAAAAAAATTCAGTAGGCAGAAGCTTTACTTGAGAGCTGAAGGAAGAGAACCTACAAGGGTGAGAGCATTGGCACGTGAGAAAGTGAGAGCGACTGCAGGTTTGCCATCAGGGGTGCAATAGATTGGCAGTCCAACGGTCCGTGGAAGAAGCAAAATTGACGGGGAAAATATAATGAAGGACCAATACTAAACCGATTCACTTGTTACAAAACAAGAGAACGTGATAAAATATTGAAGAAAAATATAATAACATAATACAAATATAAAAATGGAGAGATCCAGTTCTTACCTTAGTTGTAATCTAAGCTCATAGACGCAAATGGAAGAGCCAAGAGAAACAACAATGGTAATGCAGAGGAGTGTAGATTTTAGTAGATACAAGTAGGTCATTTTATGAGCATGGCTAGGCATTGGTCATTGTGCAATAGACTGTTCTAACGATAGACTAACATATATTACAATAGATAAAGGACTAAAATAAACCCAATAGTAGGGAGGTGTTAACAAAATAAAGTCGGTTTAGATAGTAATTTTTCTAGATATTTTGCATAAATGGTGTTAACATCGCAATCTTGAACTCCAAAAACCAACATACTTGCAAATAATGATTTTGGATGATTACATAAAGTTACTACAAAAATCAAATTTATATATCGATTAAATGTTAAGCATAAAAAATACTAAATAAATTTTTGTGGTGCCAATTTCAAAACAAATTAATATTGAAGGTACCCAAAACTAATAAAATCCTATTTTTAATCTCACAAATTTAGAGTAGTTTTAGTTTTTGTTCCCTAATTTAAAATTTGCCGATGGTAGTATTTCAAATTCACGAAATATTGTCTTTAGTCATCCCAAATGAGTTTGAAAGACTAAAAAGAAGCAAAAATATAACATTTTTTCCAATAGAGGGTCTAAAAACTACAAAATTTAAATTGAGGGACTGAAATAAAAATTGTCCCAAAATTTGAGGTACTAAATATATTTAAGCAAAAGCTTTAAGTCGCTTCTTCCTTTGTTTCCTAATAACCACTCTGAAATAATATTTTTCACTTCTTTTATATTCTTCTTTAACCCAATCAAACTATGGAACTAATTTTACTTAGGCTTAAACGTAAACGAAGTTAAAGGGTTAATTCAAAGCCAATCCTTTCCTCCCATGCTTCAAGCTATAACAAAATTGAAAGTAATGTATGCTAGTGTTCTGGAATTTGGTAGGCACCATTGTGTCATTATGACAACAATTATATCCCCTACCAAGTAAAGAAATAATGGCCTGCTAGAAAATATGTTTAACCATGGAAAATCTCAAGCAACATCAAGACAAAATAAAAGATCGTCTTATGATAGATTTCTGCAATGTTATAATAGTGTTTGGTATGGAGAAGTTGCACTCCAGAAACATGGATTATCTTTTGACTGTGACCTGAGATATTGTCAGAGTTGTGTGCATGAGAAAAAGAGAATTCAAGAAGAAAAAAAAATAAGAGAGCTCAGAAACATTATCTTCATTGACCTAAGTGCGATGACCAACAATTGACCCACAAATTGGACAGAATTTTTCATCAAAGCTCTTTTGAATGTGCACTAGACAGGAAACGAATCTGAGTCTAAACCGTGGCAGGGTTCTATTCTACCACTGGTACTTCTTGATTACATATTCTCGTCTAATATTTAATATCTCTATAAAATTGCAATGAACACAATGGTCTAGCTATCCTTTGTTGCCAAAGGACTAAATATACGAAATAGATTAATTTGGTAATTGGTAATACTAGGGTCCAAATGACAGGCAATGTTAATTTGAATAGCAAATTGATTAAGAATTGTCAATTGTCAAATTTGATCTTGTGTAATATTATGAAGCAAATTCATTTTGGTGTTGAACTTAGAGACTACAGTGATTTTAATGCAAAACAAAATGGGGAGAAATGGAATTTATGCTTTTGAAATGAAATATTTCTAAGAAATATACAACCCCCTTTACTAAAATTTATCAGAGGAGCTTGGTAAAAAATACATATCTGATATCTCCTTACACTTGACAAGCAGCATTGGCTAATCACTTTACACCAGTCAGAGTAGTTTCGGCGTATCCCTCATCTAGATGATTTTTGAGGATGTTCCTAAGGTACTCTACTTGTTCAAACGCCCCTTGAGTTTCCTCCCACTGCAAGAAAGAACACTGTCATCAATAAATTCTTTTGTGACAAATCAATATCCTATGAATAAAAAAACACTTAAATTGTCTGGCTGAGGAACAAGTCCTACCCTGGAAATGAGCGTTAAAGAGGTAATATGTTTTTGATACACAAAATGACAATTTAGGGTGCATATGGGGTGAACTTGATCGGTTATTCCTCAACAAAATTTAGAATAATGAAAGGTGTATATAGATGCAAGAGGTTTATGATAAAATGTTTCTGCAAGGTGCAATTTGGAAGATAATTACTCCAACAGTATCCCAAAAGGCATTTACATTGCTATGAATAATATTTTTCAAACAATACTTTGTCTCGTATCCCGCATTTGTGCTAACTAATAAAGATGTGAGTTAAACTATGACAGCTTCACAGATATATGTTTTTTCTTTTTTTAATTTTGTATGAGAAAAATACCAGGGAATTTAAGTAGATGAGATATGTTTGATCTATGAAATAACAGATCTTACCTCCAGATGGGATACAGAAGCGACTTTCCAACCACAAGCAGTGATGTATCGACGTTTTAACATGGTATGTCCTAATGGAACACCTAATAGGCAGAGATATCAAATAACAAACTTATTAGCTAAGATTCAACTAGATCTTATAGAACAGAAGGTTACAAATTTGACGTACACAAACCAAATACACACCAGTATTTCTCGAGAAGTGAGTTGGACCATCAATCTCCAAAGCAAGCTTCTTATCAACAAGCACAGCATCCAAAGTGTAACCATCCACAACATATTCTTTGACCCATTCAAGACCAGTGCTTATGAGTAGGCGTCCAACCTCTTTTTGAAATGATGAAGTTATTTTCTGATTGAACCTTTTAGTTTTTACAGCAAGGGCCACTTTCTCCTCAAACTCACCACATAATGACAACTGAAGATGTGGGAATTCAAGCTTCAAGCACTGGTTTACAAGATGAACTTGAGAAGCAAACATGATATCCTCCCTGTAAAACTCTGAAACCCTTTGCTCCTCATAATTGCGGAGAGTTTTCCAGACATGAGAGAAGAAACTCCTATCCATTTGTCCAAAGACTGCATAGGACCAAGCTATTGTCCCAAGCTGGTCCCTCGTTAAAGTGAGTACAGGAGAGCTCAGAGATCCATTTGAGGCACCAGTTCTGTCAACACTGATTTGTTCATCATTACTTGATGTCTTTTCATTTGTGCAACCTCTCAATTGGCAACTATCTTTGAAGACTATATCTAAAGAATCAAAAACAAGGTCAGCTGGCTCATATAGCGAAGAAAAAGCCCATAAAAGTTGAGCTAGCTCTTGTTCTTGAAAAGTGTGAATTATGTTTGAAGCCCTTTTCGACAACTCTGAGAAAAGATCAGGGGCAGAATGCTGCATTGCAGCAAAGGCACCTGCTATATTAGCAATGTTTTGGGAGTTGAAATCCCCAACCTTGGTCAGCGCAACCTCTGCAATTCTATCCATTTCTGAAAGATAAAGCAGTTCACCTCCAATTTTGGACAGTGCCCAAGATATGTTCGAGATTCCTTGCGCAGAGCACTCAGGTAGGGCTGTCATTGCAACACTGACAAGCATAGACATCTCTTTTTGTCGAGCAAAAGCCAATCTTCGAGTTCTCATCATAGTAACCTTCTCCATATTCTTAGCAATGCGATGAAGAGCAGTGGCAATGTTCAAGGGGGACAGAGGAGAAGGGCTCAGGCCTTTTGCAACTGCAACAATTGTTTCATATGTTATATCTAAAACATCATCTGCAGTCTGTGCTTCAGTGATTGCTTTGTTCAAATTGACTTCTTTTCTATGATCAGATGGCCCAGAGAATTGAGAAAGCCTACTGACAAATTCCTCCTTTGCTTTTTCCTTCTTTTCTATAAACACTCCATTGGAAAACATACTCACTCTCCTTTTCAGATCGTCAACATCATTCAGAGGTTTGATAGGCTGTGGGAACTCGTCCTCTAAGCTAAAGTCAAGATCTTCTATATTCTCAATTTTCTTTACTATTTTCTTCTTGCTTTCCAACTTCTTCTTGTCTTTCTTTTTCTTCTTAACAGTAACCAAATCTTCAATCAGATGACCCATGCCCCTTGCTTCAATTGATTTCAGGGCCTTCTTTCTCGCCCTCACACACCAATCCATTTCATCAGTTTCTTCAAGCAACTTTGACCTCTGCACTTTTTCCCTTTTTTTAGAGGGAGCCCGGTAACCCAACGGATCAACTTCCCCAAGAAACTCAGATTCCCACTCCACATTAGATTCCTCTCCATCACCACCATTATCCAGTGCTTCAACTCCAATCCTTTGGGAACTAGCGCCAGTGTCTCTACCCAATTGTGTGCAGTTACTTCTCAGTGTGCAGGATTCAGGTTTTCGATTTAAACTCCCAGTTCTAGTCGTAACCACTGGGAAAGTATAACCAAGTCTTGGAGTGAAACCAAAGGGTTTTAAGCAACTTTGGTTAACCAAGGAATTCCATAACCCTTCCATACGTCACCTGAAGAAAACAAATTCAACCAAATCGGTTTGACCATGCAACTAAACAAAAAAATAAAAAAGAACAAGTTTTAAACTGATTTTTGTCACTTAAAATCAGAACAAACTAAGTTTCCCCACTAATGAAGTATAGGGACAACCTAGGTATCAATCCATGGACTCGGTACAATTAAATTTCAAAATGTAGAGTTAGTCTTGCTTTTTATTCTATTATTTACTAATTATCTACTGCAAGGTGGAGAAGATAAATGAAAGAATTGAAACTAAAAAGGGAAAGAAAAGCTAAACTAAAATCTGTTTAAAGAAAGAAAAAATGAAGTACAAGAAAAAGAAATAGAAATCTAAACTACTACAAATAAACCTAAAATGTAAAGAAAAGACGGTACGAAACAAAAACAAACAATGCTATTTTCATTGAATACAAAAGCTAGGAAATCTAAATGCTAAATGACATGAACTAAATGAAATGATACAATTAAAGAATGAATCTAATCTGGACAGTTAAGGAATAATGGAATGAATTGAAAAATTAAAGTGGAATGAATCATGATTGAAGGGCCTAAAATCTAAGAAATTAAAATGTAAAATCCAATTATCAGAACTATCAAACAAAAATTATCAATTCAAAACCTGAAGCAATTAGAAAATGCTATAAATGGATAAAGAATTACTAAATCAGAATCTAGGACACCTAAAGATAGTACTCACACACTAAATCATTGATTAGATTCATGAATTGGAATCCAAAATGCAAAGATCATTACAGCACAGTATTTATTTCTATTTGTACCCTCTTTGGGGTAATTAAGTTTTGTGCAAATGCATACTCTCTCTATCGAACCACAACAATTTCAACTCTAATTCAATCTTCTAACCAATTCCATAAACAATTCACTATTCTAAATGTAACTAACACTTATTAAAACTCTACTGCAACTTTCCAATTCAGAATGAAATCAAAATATGTAGAACAATACCAAAACTCTAACATCACAATCAACACTTACTGTTTATTTTTAAACATGCAAAAATTCTAACTAAAATGAAATGACAGAAACTAAAACAATATTTTCTCTTGTTGAACTCACCCTGACTCGAGAAGACATCTCGGTCATACACGCTCTCTGTACTATGTCAAAGTTACGAGTTCAACTCGATTTCAGATCAAAACACACAACAGATTCACACATCATTGATCAAGAACACAGAACACAGAAAAATTCAACACAGAAAATATCAATTGCTCAACACAGAGAAACATCACAGAAATTTTATTAACAAGAACTAGAATACAAGAATGTACCGAAAAGAAATGAGCAAAAACACGAGAAATTGAATCTACCGGAAGTGCGATAAAACCCTAGAACTCTCGCGTCGCTCTCTAAAAACGTAAAAATTGGAAAATGTCTCTGTGAAAGTCTATCTGAAAAAGTCTCCAAGTTTCTATTTACAAAAGCCCCTTTTATAGGGTCAGAAAATGAAATAGAAAGAAAATCTGGAAAATGAGAAACCTTCGCCGCTTGATCGTTTAGCTCTCTGAATCGGATGGTCACCAATCCTCGCCTGTTTGATCTCTTCTTCAAGCCCTCCGATCAACTTGAACTCCGGTCAGCTCCTCAGAACCTCTGGTCAGCTCCAGGTCAGTGGCATCAACCGTTCTTCTTCTCCTTTGAACCCTAGCTCGAGGGGTACTTTTTTTTTTCTGTTCCTCAATTGCTCGATAAAGAGCTTCTGCCCCAAATGAATTATCGTGCCCAGACTCCCCAAGGCTGCAGCCGTGTCAAACGCTGCGTTTCACTTAATTAGAACCAAACCCAGCTGCCAAAACGCACCGTTTTACTAATCCACAGCCCAATTGTACTGGTCCAATTCCTTTGCAGCAGCTTCAGACCTTAAAACGGCAGCGTCCCACTGGCCTCCAAACTTCAATCTGCAGTAGCGCCCAATGCTTTCAATCATTCCAATATTTCATTCGAGAGCTTTGAAATAATGTTTTTGGAGAATGTAAGTAAAATGCCCACAAAATCTTTAAGGTTGATGGGTGGTGAATGTAATTTAGAAGAGACTTCTTCAAGTCATGCAACACAGAAATCATACCTAATAAATCTTGGGTCTCTTTTTGAGGCCTCCTTGCAATTTTCAGAGATAAAATCATAACCATTTGAGCTTTGAAACAAAAACAAAGACACAATGAGAATCACCGAGACATTCAAATCAAATCTCATTATTGCTTTTTTGTTTTTTTCTTTTTTCTATAATTCACTGTTTTTCAGAAATTGGATAAAGTTTGATTCATACATCACATAATATATAATAGATATTGACAAAGAGAAAGATCTATTTATTTAAGAAATAAGTAAATGTCTTAATTTTACGTTTTTAATTTATTTTAAATTAATAGTTTACATTAATTATATATTAAATGTATTTGATTTTTTATTATCAAATCATTAATGATTTTTCTGTAAATTAAATTCTTTTCTTTATTTTT
>NC_028359.1:7281962-7285143 GCF_000741045.1 Vigna radiata var. radiata | reverse complement strand
AGCCTAACAAAAGTAACAATTCTCAATTTTGGGACACAAAAGTGAAAATATAAAATTTATATACAAAACGTCTAAACCAAAACTTAAACTTAAATGGTTTAATACATCTTTTGGTCCCACCTTTGAAAAAAATTCACTCTGGTCCTATATTTCATTAAATTTTGTTCAAAATGGTCCCTATGGCAGACGGCGTTAAATTTCTAACGGTGCAGATACTGGCGTGGCAAACTATTATCCATGTGTGCCCAATTTATATGACGTGGTTGTGTGGACTATAGTAAGTTGACTTAAATGGCTTATAATTGGGGTTATTAAAAGGGGTGGGTTAGGGTTAGTTGAAGTTAGGGTTCTTTTTGGTTCTTTGATGTTCTTCAAATTTTGGAGCAAAGGTTGCGATAGGTTTAGGGTTCGTTGAAGTCAAAATGGCTTCTTCTCAAGCATGTTCGTCTTGTTCCAAAACTGGGTTGGAAAGAAATTCACAATCCGCTAATGATGGGGGCTGGAGGGGAGGTGGGATAATCCCTCATTGCAAGTGTGGTGATGCTGCTGTGTCCAAAGTGGCGAGAACTCCCCAGAATGTTGGGCAAAAATTTTGGGGATGTCGACATTACAAGGTTTTTTTATTTCCNTTTTGACTTTATTTGGTATATATTTGATGAGGAAATTTCAATTTTGGTGGCTTATTTGTTGCATATCAGGGTGGATCTTCAAGAGGGATTTACTGCAACTTTTTCAAATGGTGTGCTGAAGAAAATAATGAGGAAAGAGATGATGAAAGTATCAGACAAATTCAGAGGATTTCTGATTTGGAAATTTTAGTCCAAAACTTGTAGAAGGAAAAAGATGATGAAAGTGTCAGACAAAGGAGGAAGATTTCTGATTTGGAAATTTAAGTCCAAAGCTTGCAGAGAAGGATGAAATTGTTACTAGGAGCTATGTGTGTTGTTTTTGTAGTTAACATTGTCATTTTAAAGGTTTGTTTAGGTTGATCTTAGTATGTGGCTNNGTGTTTAGGTGAAGGTGAATGTTAAGGTTCATGCAATGACAAGGTTTTTATGTAATGTGAAGGTTTATGTAATATGAAGGTGTTAATGTGAAATGTTAAATATAGTACCTGGTTTCATTTTAAAATGTCCAATTTGGTCTCCAATTATATTTAAATTAGTTTAGTTTTGGTCCCAAATGGATATGAAGACAAGTGCTTGTCATCCCATAATAAACTCACACAAGTGCTTCTCATCACATTCTAAACTAACACAACTGCTTCTCATGATATAATAATCAAAGTGCACATAGACATAATAATACTTCATTAATAAATCAAAAAACTTGGTCACAAAATACATCCAAACTGTGTTCAAAATACATAATAAAATTGTGTTCAAAGTACATGCACCATCTTCATAATACATCCAAAGTTCAAAATACATCCAAAGTTCATCATAATGACTTCACAAGACATCTAATTGATTCTTCTTTTGAAAGGTAACTTCTTCCTCATGATTGGTGGAGTTGAATGTGTAGTGGACTCCTGAGTAGGTTGTGATGGTTGCGGGGATTGAGGATTGGGTTGTTGTGTTTGTGAGTCAGAGGGACATGTTGGTTCTGTGATGGGTGGACGTAAGGGGCACTTGCTTCTGTTGTGTCCCAGTTTACGGCATATGGTACATTTTTTCCTGTGCCCACCAATATTCATTTGGGTCGCATCCTTTGTTAACTCCCAGGCCTCCAATTTTCTTTTTTTCTTTGGCCTCCCAGGCATCTTTCGTATAATTGGTGGCAGGACATCCACAAATGATGTTTTTTCCCAAAGCATTTGGCCATTGACAGGATAAATCATTGCGGCATAAGTGGCTTCATATGTCGTTCTTGTGAAGCAAGAGGGTATGAGATTTTTGGGGTCTTCATTGCAATAGTTCATGGCTGCAATGGCATGACAACATGGAATCCCACTTATCATCCATTTCCTGCAGCTACACTCTTTAGTCTCAAGGTTCACCGTAAACTTGTTTGTTATTACTGCAGTGTGTCTGACCTCAAACAACTTACGTCCATACCAGCTGACAATAGTAAACAACATTCCAGTTAGGATATCAACATGTACAAAGATTTGATTAAATTCATATTTCATTACCTTGGAATCCAATATCTAGACAGGTTTGATTCCTTGATAAGCCTGGTGTTTATCTTTAGACAGATAGTGAATTCCATAGCTGCGACCTTGGTTCTGTTGGTGGCCCAACGTTTCATAAGATAAAGCCTTATCTCCTCTAGCATTGTGATTATTGGCTTGCCTCTGGCAAGCACAATAACACTGTTAAAGGCTTCACATATATTGTTATCAAGGGAATCACATACAGCTTCATATGAGAAACGAGACCTTGACCAGTACCTGCCATGAGCATGGAGTAAATCAACATTAAGGCTTATATAATTTTTAATTTGAACCAGCAAGATTAGTTTGCTGAATAACTTTGAACAATTAAGATTGTTTGTTGAATATAAATTGTTTTCACTGAGTTGTGTTGACAAATTCAAGGGACCATTTTGAACAAAATTTAATGAAATATGGGACCATTTATGCAAATATGGGTGTCCTTTATTTTCCTTAATTGCCAAAACTGTCGGGTTGGTAAATAACCACAGTAAGTTGTCCATGGAAACTTACCTTGTCCACCCATGCATCTAACTCTCACCCTACGCTTATCGTTTTTCACAAACTTCAAAGCCCTCCCAGTATGCACAACATAAGTTCTAATGGCCTCAATAAAGTGAGCCTTATCAGCAAATACTGTCCCAACTTCCCACTTATAATCTGTCATACTTTTTTGTTTCTCATATGTCTGAAATGGACCTGGTTGTGGTCTATCTTCACTCTCGTTCTCACTACCACTGTTTTGTGGACTTACCAAGACATCAGAATGCCATTCATCATCTGACAACCCCCTACAATTGACCTCAGCCATACACTCTTCATCACTGTCCTCCAAACCAAAACCCATTTCTTCTTCCTCCTCCTCCTCCACGTACTCATCACCACTAAGATGATCCATATGCCCTTCATCCTCACTCTCCACTTCAACTTCATTGTCCCCTTCACCATCACTCTCTACTTGAACCTCACTCTCTACTTCAACCTCATTGTTCAGTCCACACTCACTTTCTACTTCATTTTCAACTT
>NC_028359.1:7276773-7281152 GCF_000741045.1 Vigna radiata var. radiata | reverse complement strand
ACGTGATCTCCAATGGCGACAAATGAACAACAGAGCCTTCTCTCCAATCGCGACAATTGACGAACAATTAGGGTTGGGGTTTTTCAATTACCCTAATTTTCTAATTTGTTTTTAATTAGGGGTTTTTTAATTACCCTTAAATATTGTCAAACAGCCACGTCATATAAATTGGGCACAGATGGATAATAGTTTGCCACGCCAGCATCTGCACCGTTAGAAATTTAACACCGTCTGCCATAGGGACCATTTTGAACAAAATTTAATCAAATATGGGACCAAAGTGAATTTTTTCCAAAGGTGGGACCATTTTGAAGAAAGGCCCCAAAAGGTGGGACCAAAAGATGTATTAAACCAACTAAAATTAACATTAATAAGGTAAAATATGATTTTAATCACTTAACTTTCAATAAAAATTAGAACTTTCAGTAAAAATAAAATTAGTTTCTTTTTGAAACTTAAGATCAATTTAGTCTCTCAATTTTAGAACTTGTAGATTTAGTCCTTTTAATCAAATCTTGTTAAATTTATTTGATGTTTCAAACGCGTTTCTCATTTAACATTGAAGTGAAAATATGTCAAACGATGTAAAAAAAAAATCAAATGCTATCATAAAAGACATTTGAAACGCCAAATAAAGGATTAAATTTTCGCACTTCTAAAGTTTGTGGACTAAATTAGGTCAAAGTTTTGAAGAGCAACTATAAGGGACAAAAAAATATTTAATCTCTATTANTATTATCATTATTAAATAAGACATTTTAAGTTTTCGTCATAATATCGACGAAAGCAATAGATATCGAAATGAGTTGGTGGAAGATTTTGTATTCCTTTGAAAAAGGAGATAGCATAAACAATGCCAAGTGGCCATCTTCTTTAATCTGCAGCCCAAGATGTCAGGACCAAAATCAAATTCAAATCTAAAAGAAATTGAATTACAGGATTAAAATGCAAATATGAAGAAAAATTAAGAGAATAAAACCTAATTAAAAACAAAACAATATAAAAAAAAATTCAGAAAATCACTAATTCCCTAAATGTTAACAAAGACTAAAAATTACATCTAAAAATCTATTTTTAAGCAAAATTATACAAATATACAAATTTAAAGAAAAAACTAAAATTAATCTAATTCTAAATAATTAAGAAGAAAAAGAAATTAAGAAAGACCCTTGAGACTAGAAATTGATGCAAAATTAAAGAGTTATCAACAACACTAAAATTCAAATATCATACACTATTTTTCAAAGGACAATAAGACCAAGTGAAACAGGAAAAACAATAAAAAACAACCTCCGGTTAGAAATTATTTCCATGAGCAAATTTTGAGATGAAGGGAAGAAAAAAGAAAAGCAAAAAGAGAGGGATAACACATTCCCTACCTTCGTCGTTCACCTAGTTCGTGCTTGTCGTTCACCGTTCACCTGGTTTGTGCTCGTCATTCACCTGGTTCGTGGTCATGCTCTGTTCGCCTGGGTTGCGCTCTCCATCGTTGTCATGCTCTGTTCGCCTGGTTTGTGCTCACCGCTGCCGCTCCTGATCTTGCCGCTGTCGCTCCTGGTCTTGTTGCTCTGTATGGAGTGAGACTTTTCTATTTTAACGTTACAACTCGTTAGGATTTTATCCCTTCTACTGTGCATTTAAATAGTGTGTTTCAATATTTAATGTATATGTTTTTTATTTTAACATCGAAATATTTAATTATGGTGCTTAATTCATGTCTTATATTTCAAGATCATGATAACTAAATATAATTTAGAAGGTCCATATAAAATAGTATACTTTTCAAACAGCCACTCAATAGTTCGAAATTGTTTCTCGAAAGAAAGCAAGGTTTCTCTTACTGTGATTAGACCACAAACGTATGATTTCAGAGACTCAAACTAACGTATGCAATCAATATGTAATTACTGTTTTCAGCAATATATTCAATCTCTCCATTAAAACAAAATGCCTAAAATCACAATCTGGTACATGAAAACATAAAACTCAATTTACCTTGAAGTTTCTTGCAGAAGTTCTGGTGTGCGAGAGGTAAGGGCGAACGAAACGAGGTCTTGACGACGCGAACAAATGGCTAGGATTCAAAAGAGCTCTAGGTTTGGCTTCACGAGAAAAATTCACGAAATGTGTTAAACAAGGGTTACATGACATTCATGGAGGAAGTAAGGGGATAAGAATTTTGGGGTAAAATCATGAGATAGTGTGAAGAATTCCAGATAAGTCTTTCTGTTGTGGAAGTCACCAACTTTCAAAGTTAGAGTCAGTGCTCAAAGAGCTATAGTTCAGGGGTAAGTGTTCATCCTTAAAAACTTTGTCCTTATAACAAACTAACTAAAATACTTATATAATATGTAATCATTTATTAATGGGTTAAATATGTTTTTAGTCCCTATACTAACAAGCGATTTTGGTTTTAGTCCCTCTTTCAAAGTAAGGTACATTTTAGTCCTCTTTCTTTAAGAATTTTTTATTTCAGTCCTTCGAAATTAACACCGTTAAAAACATGATGATGTGGCTAACGTCTAGCAAAATGTATTCACAGCTTTCTTTCCTGACTCTTGCCACGTGTGATTGACGCTTGTTTCCGCAGGAAAGCCACCGGAGTTTCCCTCCTTTTCTTCCAAGCATTAGGGTTTCTTCCTTCCTTTTTCAATCTCTGCAACCCTAATCAGGAACAATAGAGGCACCATCACGGTCCACTCCAACCAGATTCGCCGCGAGTGACATATGAAGCCATCGGGGTGTCGCCAACATCAACGTCTCCTTCTTTGATCCGCACCGACCACCGCAGCTTCAATCCTAAAACACAAAATAGGCAAATCTTCCGATCAAGCTTTTCTCTCGCATCTCCCATCACCGGTCAGATGACCACTTTCATCAAAACCACAAACGCCAGCCCCGAGAAGAACACACACCGATACCAAAGGACTCTTCTGGAACCAGGTCATTGAACCCCGTTGCCGCCATGGCGGTCTCCCCCAATCTCGTTGCGAGGAGCTTCGGCTCCCCCAGGATGCGGGCCAGCACCAGGAATGCGGTGATGGAAAGCGCCACGCCCATGAAGACGATGAACTGTGCAAAGTCGGGTTCATCTCCGCCTTCAACTGTTTTGCGGAGGATGACGGCGACGCCGATTCCGCAAACGAAAGGAAGAGAGATCCCCACGACGGCGATGCTGAAGGCTCTTTTACCGCTCCGACGAATGGAATGGAGATTGAGGTCTAAACCTTGCGTTACTCTCTCTCTTTCTCAATCTATTCAGATTCTTCCCTCTGCATAACAGGTCTGTTGCTTTGTGATTGGCTAACTTAGATTTGTGACAATTTTGTTGATTTTTAATGCATTCCTTCAATTTTCAGGATCAAAAGCCATGTTTGCTGGTCTCGGGCACTTTTCTCACAGTGACTTAGAGGAGTTATCTTCATTGGAGTTTAACTAGACACATAAGAATTTCGCGATTAAGATTGGATTTGGAACACGAAGGGCTCTCATTCAGTAGAAAACGTGGTCAAAAGCTTATCCAACAAGTTGGAATCTTCAACTTTTTCATCCTCTGTAACATGTCTGGTTCTGGAAAATTCTGGAAAATAAAATGATACTCTAATTCAGTCAGTGCTCGTTTCTCCCGACCCCACCCATGATGTCGTGTTTTTTAGAATTTTGCACACCTCCTTCTTCAAAGTTCTATTCTATATATTTATCTTCTTCACTCTAGACCAAGGTTGTCAAACTCGAGAGTTTACGTAAACTCGTGAGAGTCCAGTAAACTCGACTCGTAAACTCGTAAGAGTTTACTTTGTATGAAAAAAAACATAAATAACATCCTAATTCAAATAAGATAACAAAATTATATAAATTGAAATACATAAAATATTTTTCATAAAAATATAATGTAAAACATAAATTGAAATGTCAAAGTCTTTATGTCTAATCCTCTAATCCTCTAATAATGGCATCATCATCTCCATCATCATCCTCACCTAACTTTTCCTCTGATGAATGTTGTGCATCCTCATTGTTCTCAAATGTTATATTATCAAGATCAATAACATCTAGAACAAGATCTATTGTTGCTCCATCTAAGTGAACATTTTCACTATCATTTTCACCTTCAACTTGATCAATCTCAACAACATCATTTGTCTCTTCAGCTATCCATTCATCATTTGATTCTATGTCATCAAATGGAAAAGCTATAGTTTTCCGAATTTGTCTACTTTTCAGCTTGGAGTTATACATCACATAAACTAAATCATTCATCTTTTTTTGATGCAAACGATTCCTTCTCTTTGTATGAACCTAAAATGAAATATAATATTTGTAGTGAAGATATAAACATAATAAAGGAATTTATAAATTAAAAATAATTTAAATTACCA
>NC_028359.1:7234508-7275643 GCF_000741045.1 Vigna radiata var. radiata | reverse complement strand
CTTCTCCAACAAACTCGACAACATCATCCAACATTTTGAAAACTTTATCAGCTGTTTTTGAAATGTCTGAAGTGTCAAGTGAATAAAGAAAAATCGTCCCTCTAGGACTATTCACCAAGAAGTTGCAAATAGAACGTCTTTTTCTATCCGTTCAACCATTAGACATAATTGTACATCCAGTTTTCTTCCACTCCTCCTTATATTCCTCAAGATTTGCATCTGTTTTCTTCACATCTTGTTTCAAGAGTTTCTCTCTAATATCATGATAAGATGGTGGTTTGTATCCAACTCCATACTTACCAATCATTTCACACATCTTTGCAAATGCTGGATTTCTAATTACATTAAAAGGAATGACACTGGTGTAAAAGAATTCAGCAACTTGAGCATCAACTTCTTCTTTGAATCCTTTTTTCATCATTTGATTTATAGTTGCTTGAACTCCCCCCTTACTAGTAGTAGTAACTTTTTCTTTTCCTTTAAAACCGAATACCTTGTGTCCTCCTTCAAGACTGTCACTTTCTTCCTCGTCTTCACCGATATTTATCTTTCTTTTCTTTAATGAAGCATTCTTAGCTTCTGCAACTATTTTTATCATCAAATTCTTAATTTCATCCGGAACAAAAGCACAAGGTTCAGAATCTTCTCTAGTTCCAGCAAGATGATGCTTAAATCTAAATATGCCTTCACTTACAATCTTTGAGCAATAGTTGCATTTCACCTTTCTTCCATTACCATTAACATCAAGTCCATGTTTCCATCCAATATCAGATCGATTTCCCGGAGCATTTTTACTTCTACTTCTAACTGATGAAGATACACTTGGATTAACTTCTCCGGAATTTGATGCGTTTCCCGACATAGTGAGATAAGCTTTTTCACTATAAATATAAAAAATAAAATGTCCAAAAGTTAAAAATATTGTGGAAGCACGGTTTTTTTAACAGTCCAGGGAGCAACGCTTTATTTTTGAAAAAAATAAAAAGAATGATGCACTGTAGTGTTGTAAAGTGGTGCAATGTTTTAAAAACAAATTACTATTAAAATATATGTTGCAATGCCCGTAACATCAATTATTAAAAAATTGATATATAAAAAATTATTAACCCCACATGAAATTATCAAAAAATTATTTGTTGCAGTGTCTGTAACATCAATTCAACTTAAAATATATAAAATAATATATGTTGCAGTGGCATGTGAACTCAAAGTAAAGTTGTAGTGCCATAAGGCCCGTGACATCAACTCATCTTAAAAATCAATAAAAAAAAATACATGTTGCAGTGTGAGTGCCAGTGCCAAAAGTGTTTAAAATATACTTTGTAGTGGTGCCCATGAACCCAAATTTCAGATTTTAGTGAAAGAGGGTTTCGACTTACAGAACCCAGAAGGATGAGAATGAAGGCGCGACGGAGGCTGAGTTCAAACGTCGAGATCGACGACCGGTGGACTACGAACCTCATGAATGAGGAAGCGACGAATGGCGAGATCGAACGAGATAGAAAGCGAGAGTGCGAGAAAGAAGATGAACAATGAAAACCAAGATGAACAGTGAGTGAATGTTTTAAAAAACCTAATCTGATGCGTCCTTAAAACGTAGTCGTTTTCTGTTTTCGAATTTTTTTTCCAAACTCGCACAATCGGAACCAAACTCGCGATTTTAGGCGAGTTTAATGAGTCAACAACCGAGTCTACCGATCCTACTCTAAAAACAAGTTTGCTTACGAGTTAACTCGAAAGCATAGTCTGAACTCGTAAACTCGACCGAGTTAACGAGTTAACTCGCGTTTTCGATAACCATGCTCTAGACCAACCCAGTTTAAGCCAGTGAAGTTCGTCGTGATGGGAGATGCGAGATCGGAAGATAGGACTGTTTTGTGTTTTGGGATTGAAGGAAGAGACTAGGGAGAGAGAGGGAAAAAGGCTGACAAACACTCAGTCAATATAAGAAAAAAAAGTTGTCTCTGTTAGCCACATCATCATATTTTTAAGGGTGTTAATTTCCAAGGACTAAAATCAAAGTTTACTAACGAAAGATGACTAAAATGTACTTTATTTTGAAAGAGGGACTAAAACCAAAACCGCTTGATAATATAGGGACTAAAAACATATTTAACCCTTTATTAATTAATTAAACTAAGAAAATCCAAATAAAAATATCGAAGTTAATTATTTAAAACTAAAATAGGTATTAGAGTGGTATTAATGAAATCAAAATTTATAATAACTACATTAAAGTATAAATTTTAAGTGTTTGATTGTATTGAATCAAATTATCGATAATTATATTGATATTTTAAGAGACAAAATCATATAAAATGCAAACTAAATCAGAGGTTCAAGTTTTTATGATTTTGCATAAAATATAATTAAACATAAAAATATAAAATGTAATTAAGTTTGGTTTGGTTTAAATTAAATATAAAATCTGAAGAAAAATATTTGGTTTAAATAAACTTTTTCATCATATAAAATTGTGAAACATGTTTTATAAAAAAAAAAAACATGTAAAGTAGTAAATATTTGATCATGAAAATACATATACTGGATTGTTTATAATTTCTACATTTTCTCTTATTTGTAAACAAACTAGATCAAATTATCAATATATAAAATGTTTGTAAGAAATAACAAGAAGCACCAGTGGTCTAGTGGTAGAATAGTACCCTGCCACGGTACAGACCCGGGTTCGATTCCCGGCTGGTGCATTCCGTTGAGAACTGTGATGAAAGATGCATATGATTGATGGGTCCATCACATGTTCATCTCAAAAACATAGATGAAACATATGCAGATCTGAGTTCTCTTTTTTCGTTTTCTTTTTGTTTACTTGCTGTTGCTTCAGAATCTGCAGCTAAATTCTATAGAGTTTGGTGGATCATTGATGAGCCATGCTGCATCTCAACTACATAATTTCTGCATGCATACGTGTAGATCGCAAATTCAGAGATATATATAGTTGAAGTAATGAATCGCTAACAATACATGAGAGATCTTTGAGCCTCAAATTTCATGTTTTGTAATACAAACAGTGATTTGGTGTAAGAAAAAATAATGAATATAACAAATAATAGTTTTCTAAAATTCTTATCTTCCAAAGATTGATTTTTTTTTTCTATTTTTCTGAATAAATTATACAATTCTTCTATATTTGTTTATGTTAGAATAAATAATATACTTTAACAATTCAAATATTCTGGATGCCCTTTTTCTTCTGCTTATCGTTTTGTATGCTGTCATGAAATCCTATAAACCACTACTTTTAATATAAAAGAATTTATACTTTCTAATACAGTTTTTAAATATTCATCTTAAATGAATTTCAAAACCAAAGGGTTAATTCAAAACCAATAACATTCCATAATTATAGATTCTTATGAGATATTGTTTAGAATTGTTTTGCATCCACAAAAGGAAAAACAAAAAGAGAGTTTCGAAACATGTTTTTTAGATAACTTATTGTGAATAAGATTATTGGTAAAATCTACCAGAGATGAAAGAAGAAGAGGAGACATTAATGTAGACAAATCATGGTAATGAAGAATATTACTTAAATGATTTTGATTCTTTTTAAGAACATGACATGTTATAAAATATAAATTGAAAGTCTAATATTAAATAGAAATGTGAAAGTCAAGTAACATAACAAGAATCCAAAAAAAAACACAGTATTAAGATTTTTTATTGGAGTACTGTCATATTATATTGCATTAATATAGAATATCCATGAACTACTCCTGTATGTATATATTCTCTCTGAGCTTCTAATGTTAATGTATTGAACATCCTTAATCTGTGTCGTGAAGTAAACTCTATAAGTGTTGTCTATAAGCTTCTAAGAATGTTGATGTTCTTAAATTGTATGAATTATAGTCCTACAAATTTGTTCCAACTGTTTAATTTGACAGATAAGTAACAGCAGCTGTGAATTATTTACTTGAAAATCAATGATCCACCAAACTCTATACTAATTTAGTACAATTTAGCTGCAGATTCTGAAGCAACAGCAAGTAAACAAAAAAAAAAGGAAAAAAGAGAGAACTCAGGTTTGCATATTTTTCATCTATGGTTTTGAGATGAATGAGTGATCAACCCATCAATCATATGCATCTTTCATCACAGCTCTCAAAGAAATGCACCAGCCGGGAATCGAACCCGGGTCTGTACCGTGGCAGGGTACTATTCTACCACTAGACCACTGGTGCTTTCTGTCATTGTATAGAAATATGTTTTCAAATTTTATATTTAATTTAAACCAAACCAAACTTAATTACATTTTATATTTTTATGTTTAACTATATCTTATGACAAAAACTTGAACCGGTTTGTATTTTATATGATTTTGTCTCTTAAAATATCAATATTTTAATAATTATCGATGATTTGATTTAATACAATCAAGCACTATAAATTTTAATTTTAATTTGGTTATTAAATTTTGATTTCACTAATACTGCTCTAATACATATTTTACTTTAATTAATAGATTATTAGATATCTATAAATAATACAATTAGAGTTGTCAAAAAAATTCTAAAGGTTAATAAAAACAAAAAAAAAATAAAAAGTTAAAAATTTAACTAAAGAGAATAAAACAGTAGTCTTTTGTTTTGCTCGATATGACTTCATATAACTTAAAGATAGCCAACAAAAAGTGTAAATGATGGTTATAGTTAGGGATAACAGGTTGGATTGGACACGAATAGTGTGATACCTGAACTCGATCCGCATGCAAAAAAAGTATTTGTTATTCGTTCCGTTACCCGTCAGGTACCTGTGTAAAAAAAACTCGCGGATTTTTTTCAACCTGCGGATACCCATTTTCAACCAATAAATATTTAAAAAAAAAAAAATATATATATATATATATATATATATATATATATTTTATTATTTTTTTAAAGAGATAATGCCACAATGGCTTCTCCAAATCTCACAAAAACCCTCCCAATCCCAAAGAAACACCCAAATTCCCTCCCGCAAAACCCCTTCCCCTCCTCCCTCCCCGACAACGACACATCAAAACCCCCAAATTCCTTTTCGTTCTGGTTTGGACCTGCAGGAAACATCTTTTTTCTCCAATCGTTTGGCTTTGTTTTATTCGCAACAGGTGGCACAATTCTTCCTTCTTTTCCCTGGTTCTGCTTCATTCCACATCAGGGAGGCATTCCTCTTTTCTCTTTTCTTTAGGTCTGGCTTCGCAGGAATGAGAGGCGAGCTCTGGTGACCCAGGCGTAGTGTTCTCTTTGTAGCAATGTGCGTTGTAGTGGCGACTCTCCGAGGCTTCGAGGGTGTTCTCGTAACGGTGGGAATCGCAGAAGCCTCCTAACCCATAAACGGCGGGTTGAGTGTGGACCTTGTCATAATGGCGAGCGAAGGCACCAGTGACGTGTTGCAAGGGGTACCGACGCGACAACAGAGTGAATCGTGTTCCACGTGCTGCTTCAACAGCGACTGCCGCTATTCGATGGAGTGGTGGATCTGGTGCGGTGCAGGAGTGTCGTGAACTGGTGGATCCTGGTGACGCTCTTGAAGTTTTTGTTTGATGCAAATAAGGTGTTGAGGGGTGGAGGGTACCTTTGGGTGGAAACCCTAGTTCTATGACGGCAGGGCAGGTAGAGTGAATGAGAAAAAAATGAGATTTAGGGTTTGCTTGAGTACTGAGAGAGAATAAGTATGAAAACAGGGATAAAATTGTAATTTTATTTTTCAAACAGGTAACGGGTACCTGTGGGTACGGATAGTATGATACCTGAATATGACCCGTTAACAAGCGGGTATTAAAATACCCGCTACCCATAGGTACCTCTTACCCATGGGTACTAAATACCCTAAGCGAATTTTATCCGCGGATACCCGCGGGCACAGTTTTTTTTGCCAACCCTAGTTCTAGTCCAGCTAAGCTCTTACTTTTAATTTATAATAAACTTAAACACCAGTCATAAATAGCAGGAAAAACCTTGTCGCAATTTCGGTAGGAGATAAGTTGAGCAAGAGAAACGTGAACACAAGCTTGAGAAGAGACTATCTTAACAAACAAGACTAGAGACAAGTTTGGTAGGACAAACCTGAAGACAAGTTCGGCCCAAATACAACATAAAGTCGACCCACCAAGATCTCATGCAAGCGGCCCCACTCGACACTCATATAGGCGATTTCATCAATTGTATGCTGCAAATCATACACCACCCATAAGGGATATAAAAATCATTAGAAACTTTGTTTAAACTAAAATTCTTTCACCACATAGAATTTTAATGACAAAGTTTAACCTCTCAAAAATACAGTTTCTATCACTTTCACACACACCATAGGAAGGGACATAATTGATTAAAATAAATTTAGTGCTATCAGAACTAACAAGAGACTTATTTTTACCCATATGAACCTTATTCATGGGATCTCCAATCACAAAGGTTGGGTTACCATCACTTGTTTGTTTGCAAGTGGCTTAAGTCTGATTCCCTTCGATGTTTCTAATATCATTTGTCTTCTCAGGGGTTTTGTCAGAGGATCTGCTAGATTCCATTTTGACTTCACATAATCAATGGAAATAGTTTCACTCTTTAGCAACTGCTTCACCAAATTATGTCTCAATTGTCTATGTTTATTCTTTCCATTGTAATTCTTGTTTTTAGCTATAACTATTGCCGATTGGCAATCACAGTGTATTGACACCGATGGGGTTGGTTTCATTCCTAGTGGAATGCTCACTAAGAAGTTTTTCAGCCACTCAGCCTCATTACCAGCCATCTCAAGAGCAACAAACTCAGATTCCATTGTTTATCTTGCAATAATTGTTTGTCTGGTTGATCTCCATGTAATCGCACCACCCCCAAGTGTAATACATAACCACTAGTGGATTTTGTCTCATTTGAATCAAAGATCCAGTTAGCATCACTGTACCCTTCTAGTATAACGGGAAATTCACTATATTCAATGGCATAATCCATCGAACCTCTTAAGTATCTCATAATCATAAGAAGTGCATCCCAATGTTCCTGATTTGGACATTGAGTGTACCTACTCAGTCTACCTACTACATAAGCAATATCAGGTCTAGAAAAGCTCATCAAGTGCAGTAAGCTCCCAATTATCTGGGCATACTGAGGCTGAGATAATGATTCTCCTCTATTTTTCATTAATTTAAAATTAGAATCATAAGGGGTACTCACTTTTCAGGTCATAAAACCCAAACTTCTTAAGAAGTTTCTCAATGTATTGTTCTTAAGATAATAATATACTATTTCCCTTCCTTATGATTCTAATACCTAAAATCACATTGGCTTCACCCATGTCTTTCATTTCAAATTTTGATCCTAGAAACAATTTTGTTCTACCGACAATCTTATTGCATGTACCAAAGATTAACATGTCATCCACATACAAGCATATAATAACACTATCACCATTTTCAGATTTAGAGTACACACATTTATCAACATCATTAAGTGAAAAACCATTACAGAGCTACACATTATCAAGTTTTTCATGCCATTGCTTTGGTGCTTATTTCAACCCATACAAGGATTTTAAGAGTTTACATACTTTCTCCTCTTGACCAGGTACAACACACCCTTCAGGTTGAGTCATATAAAATTCTTCCTCTAAATCACCATATAAAAAGTTGTTTTAACATCCATCTGATGGATCACTAGTTTATGGATAACTGTTAGAGCTAATAACACTCTAATAGAGGAAATCCTAATCATAGGAGCAAAAGTATCAAAGTAATATATGTTGTGTTTGTGAGTAAAACCTTTTGCCACTAATCTTGCCTTATATTTTTCTATGGATCCATCAGGGTGATATTTCTTCTTAAAGATCCACTTACAACCAATGACTTTTGTTCATTTAGGAAAATCTACTAAAGTCCAAGTATCGTTTTTCGAATTGATTCAATTTCAGTCCTGATGGCCTTATCCCACTGTTTTGCATCAGGAACACTAGTAGCTTCTACAAAGCTTGTTGGATCACTATCAAAGAGATAAGTATAAAAGTCATCTCCAATAGGAAGCTTTCTTTCTCTATGTTTTACTTCTTCTCAAATCCTCATTCATGGTATCATTATTATTATTATTATCATCATCAACATGTTGAGACATCTCACTAACCTTTAAGGGAAACACATGTTCAAAAAACTCAGCATTTGTCGTCTCCATTATAGAATTTCTCTCAAGAATGTTACTTTTAACAACTAGAAACCTGTAGGCAGTACTATGTTCAACATAACCTAAGAATATGCAATCAGCGGTTTTAGTGCCTATTTTCCTTTTCTTAGGATCAGGTAACATCACCTTAGCTAAGCACCCCCACACTCTTAGATATTTAAGGTTAGGTTGGTAACCTTTCCAGAACTCATAAGGAGTTTTACCGGTTTTCTTATGGGGTATTCTATTTTGTAAAAAACATGCAATAAGCAAGGCTTCTCCCATAAGGTTATCAGGTACACCAGAACTAACAAGAAAGCATTCATCATTTCCTTAAGGGTTCTATTTTTTCTCTCGGCTACCCCATTAGACTCGGGTGAATATGTTGGGGTCACTTCATGGATAATTCCTTGTTTAACACAAAATTAATTAAATAGTAGAAACTCATCACCTCTATCTGATTTAATCCTCTTAATTTTCTTATTCAATTGATTTTTTTCTTCTGCTTTATAGGTTAAAAACACATTAAAGGCTTCATCTTTATGTTCGATTAAGTAAACTTTGGTGGATCTATAATAATCGTCTATAAAGGTCACAAAATAATTTGTACTTCCTCTAGACATGGTTTGTTTCATATCAGCTAGATCAGTATGAATTAACCCTAACAATTTAGTTTGACGTTCTACAAAAAACATGTTTTCTTTGTTAGATAGATTCTACACATATATCACACTTACTACTCTGTTTATCATACATATTAATTAATCCTAGTCGTTGTAATTTCAAAACATACGACGAATTCACAGGTCTTAATCTAGCATGCAATATATTATACGAGTCAACAATATAAGCAGAAGAACTTGATTCATTAATATTTTCATAAACATTTAGAATGAAGAGTCCTTGATCACAATATCTCTTCCCCACGAAAACATTTTTTTTTCATAATGATTTTGTCAGACTCAAATGACATTTTAACCCCCACCTTTCCCAGTAGTGCTACAGAGATTAAATTAACTTTGATTGATCACACATGTAGCACATCACTCAAGGCCAAAGTCTTTCCAGATGTGAGTTTGAGAAAAACCTTTTCTTTTCCCAGAACATGAGTGGTGCTGGAATCACCGAGGTAGACATGTTATTCTCCATCCCCTACACTAGTGTAAGAGGTAAAGACATTTTTGTTTTTTTTATGTTATAAAATATAAATTGAAAATCTAATATTAAATAGAAATGTGTAAGTGAACCAAAAAAAAAAAGAAACACTCAGTAAAAGCATACTAATTTAGTACAATGTAGCTGCAGATTGTGAAGCAACAGCAAGTAAACAGAAAAAAAGGAAAAAAGAGAGAGCTCAGATCTGCATATGATTCATCTATGTTTTTGAGACGAATGAGAGATCAACCCATCAATCAAATGCATCTTTCATCATAGCTCTGAACGTAATGCACCAGCCGGGAATCGAACCCGGGTCTGTACCGTGGCAGGGTACTATTCTACCACTAGACCACTGGTGCTTTTGTTTGAAGTCATCAATAGATATATTTTTATATTATAAGAAGATGTTAATAAAAGGCTTTTTCATTTCTACTAAAAGGCCTTTTCATTTGTATTGAATTTACTTTATTTTAGTCATATCTAATAAAATTTTATTTGACTAAAAAGATAATTAAATGTCTATTTCTCTATGATGATGTAGAAATTTTAAATCCCAGATTAAATTGATAATCATATAATAAAAAATATTATTTAGCTTATTATCTTATCTATTTTTATTTACAAAGACGTAAATTTAAATTACAGTTTCATTAAAATAATAAATTAAATAATTACTATCTATATATGTTAAATATAATTTAAAAATCTTATATAAATTTTTATAATATAATTCAGTTAAAATTTATTTTTTGATAATTCTCATAATTTATAAAAATCATAACTAGGTCAATTCTTAAATAATTGTATGTATTTTTAATTAAGGTTCTCATTTAATCAGAATTAATGTTACATTCTAATATTGTTTAATTTATGTTCACCTCTACTAATTAAGTAATTGTTTAATTCTAATATGATTTATCTTATCATATCATATTTTATTATCTTATATAATCTCTCCTAAGCATGTTTCTCAAAGGCACTACAATAGTGCTGACCCCTTCAGCTTTGTGGTTTATGTTTTTTAACTTTATTTCAAAAATTGGTGGGAGACTCCAATAAAATCATGTTCCGGGTAAGTAATTTGTAGAAGTAGGTGATCATAATGAATAAAAGAACCTATTCAGCCTTGTTAGTTTTGTACGGATTGAAAATTTGAGACTAATGCAATTTTAATGTTGTTTTTTCAAGATAAAAAGTGGATTCTGTGTTAAAAATCTTATCTCGATTAGAGATAAAGTCGTATTATTATGTAAACTTTATTTTACAAACCAATTTTGTGAAGTTTAATTAGATTTAAATTTCGTTTCTATTATTCTGTTTTAAAATTAATTTAATAAGTTAAGAAGAAAAATCTGGAGTTTAAAGATTATGTTGAATTATAGATAAAAATTTAAATTATATATTTCATATTTTAGTAAAATATAAAATATTTAGATATTTTATAATCAAGTAGTAAATATTTAGTTAGATAATATACTATAAGTATTAAGGGCACGTGGTGCCAATTCTAAGCATTATTTGTTTGTCTGCTTATATTATCATCGGTTGGTGGTTTTATTGGTATTTGGGTTACTTTTACCATATATGGGTCTTATTATTGTTTTATTTTATTGAGATACTCCTAATGCATGAGTTAAATATTGTAACCTTCCATAATCATTTTAAAGATTTCCATGATTATACTACCATCCTTTATGATAACCATCGTACTAAACAAGGAGGTATTTTTTAACCTTTCTTTTTAGTTCAAAAATTCAGTTATACTATTTAATTGTTTCGCGAAATTTTGGTTGTGATTAATGTCTAATGGGATTTTATCATCATTCCTCTTCTACACTTTGAAGTCTATTTTTTTATATTCAGACTTTATGCGATGGGTTTAATATTTTATTTCTCTTTTTTTTTCACTTGAGTCTATTTGGCTTAATAAGTAGAAACTTGTTGGTGAAAAAGAAGATAAGAGTTGGCTTTGGAATTGGGTGTACGTGAGATCATTTATTTTTTTTTTTATAAAATCATAAAGTTATATACAAATTTTTTCCTATGTAATTACATACGAATATTTTCATATATAATTATATACAAATTCTTTTGTATGTAATTATATATGGACTTTACATACGGATTTTTCCATATGTAATTATATCTTGATAAATCTCTATTTAAGTTATATACGAATATATCCATATATAATTTAGTTACGATAGTTTTATATACGAATTTTTGTCCATATGTAAATCTTATATAACTTAGTGTTATATAGCATTTTGAGTCTTATATACGAATTTTGGCTGTATGTAATTCAATTTTTTCTTGCAATGCTTGGTGACGTAAGTTGAGTAGTACGACACAAATTTGACAGCATAATAATAATTTATCCAAAGGTGAATTTACATGAAGGGAGGTATCTCTATTTATAAGCTTAGGTAACCCTAAAGGTTTTTTTAAATCGTAGAAGCAAAACCTTAATGCTCTAACTTAGAAACCAAGGTAAAATCCTCTTCATTAGAAGGATGACACATAATCACTACTAAGAAGAAATCATTTGTATTAGGAGCATGACATATAACCCCTACTAAGGAGAAATCTTCTCCTATAAGAACATGACATATGACCATTACTAAGGAGAAATCATTTCCATTAAGAGCATGTCACATGACAATAACACGTGTCTCAAAAAAAGATAGCAACTTGGAGACTACTCTAGTTAATGACCCACAAGCTTCTAGAAGGTTTATTCTCCAAGCTAAGGATTTTAACCCAGATCCATGTGTCTCCATAGGGTCATCTCCTTTAGGCCTAAAACCCTACACTACAAATCGATGCTTGTTATGACTTTGGCAAGTGTACCAAATCGTTTCAAGTAATAAAACCGGTAAGACCGGATATCGTTTCCCAAGAGACTCGTTGCACTGGACAATCGTATAATTTCTAACTAACCTAGACTACAGAATGCTTCCACAAATTGAGTTTTGGTTCAATTAAAGTAACTATAAAACATAAATGATAAAAGTGATCTTAAGCACTCAAACACTTGGAAATGGTAAGATTAGAGATGATATGGAATGATATTGTTGGGGGTATGATTTCACCTACTTCACTCTTATGTATAGAAAAAAATCACTTCCTCTTCATTAATATGTCAATGTCAATCTACTAGTTTACTCAAACCCCAATCCTTTGGTAGAAAGAGCTTAGACTTCCTCATTAGACTCCAATCCCTTGGAAAACCTAACGATTAGTTCCGCATTAAGAAATGAGATTTTAAGACAACCAAAGGTCCTAGTTCTATCCCTAGATACTATTTCCTTTAGGTGTTTAACCCAAGTCAAGATTTACCCAACATTTTCCAATATCAAGTAAACCCTAAAATCATGTCATGGGTAGCAACTTCACAACAAGCATTAAGAGAAGGAATTAAACACTAACAATCAATGAAAGAGGTATATATTCATTCAAAACAAAATGTTTTACATAAGAGTTTAATGGTTACATTAATCCCCCAACAATAATGAAACTAGCTCTCCATGAATGGAGAGCTCAAGCTTACAACAATGGTGGAAATGGAAGAAAGAAGAGAACCCAAGGATGAAGAAGAACTGTTCCCACAGCTCCAAGCTTGCCTCTAAGAGCTCCCAAGCAGAGAAAATGTGTCTGGGTAGCCAAAGATGCAAAGCCCCTCGCGTTTTAGGTCTAAAAAGACCTAATTTTTCCACATCAGCATTGCCACCACTCAGCTGTACCCCAGCTGCAGACTTCCAGAGAGCTGGGCGCTCAGCTGCACCCTAGTTGCAGCCTTCCAGAGAGCAGGGCGCTCAGCTGTACCCCAGCTGCAGCCTTCCAGAGAGCAGGGCGCTCAGCTGTACCCCAGTTGAACCTCAACTACAACACTCCAGAGAAGAATGAGACTCAGCTGCACCTCAGTTGTACCCCAGCTGTAGCAATTATCTTTTCTCAAAATTTTCTCTTTTACATTCATTCAAACTTTGTGATTCTTCCATTCCTCGAATCGGCCAACAAGCTTCATGTATGTGATCTAACAACCAAAAAGTGGGGATCTGTGATGAAATTTAAATTAATTCAACTTAAGGTGTAACTACTTACAAACTTAACAAATTGAGGCATAAAGAAGGTGCAAAGTTAAGAAAGAGTTGACATTATCTCTCAATTCAATATTGAAATCATGGTAAAATATGTCCTTATCAATGCTCAAATACAAGGCTTAAAGGAAACCTTAGATTGCTTGACCCATTATACAAGGCCTAAAATAAACCTAATCTACTAAGAATTCATTGATAGTCCATGATGATAAGAGTTTGGGTCCACTTTCCACATATAACTCAAACTCTTCTTGAGTATGCTTGGCCATGATTAAGGGATATGCCATTAATAAGTGAAACATGTTATATCATTGATGTTAAGATCCATAAAGAAAGGTCTCAACTGTATAGTCTCATACCTATATAGTCTCCAGATCCCTCTCATTCCGGTGTATGTTCGATTCGTCCATGTGCCCCTTCCACTGGAAGCCTACCAGGAGTCGCTCCTTGTATGTGTCCCCTGCATCATGCCTCTTGCACCGACGATCACTTCCCACCCTCGTCAGTGCCCAGGTGTCACAAATTTCATTATGAAGAGTGGATTTGAACAGGATAGTGCCTTCAAATATGACCTTTAATGAAAACTTAAGAAAATATTTCATATGATTGAGTTGTTGAAAGTTTTATGTATACTCACCTTTCATTTACAATGGGAGTTTTGGAAGAGTACTTATGAAGTTGATCATTGAAAAGTTATAAATAAAATGAAATATCTTCAAAGAGCAAAGAATTATATGTTTATTTTATATATATATATATATATATATATATATATATATATAAATAAAGTGATGACAGATAAACTACTTTGATCTAAGACATCATTGATTGCCTTAATAATAAAAATCTACGTTTGGTTAGATTTTAACTAATTTGTGGAATTGTATTTTGTAGGAGTATAAAATAAGCCATGAGTGTTATTTCAATTATGACATAGAATTGAAGAGTTTTATGTTTAGATCTAGAATTTTGGACTATATTACTAATTATTAAAATTGAATTTTGATAACCTTGTTGAAATATCTATTGATAAAAATGACAAAGATGAAATCTAAAATATATAAATATAATTATTAGAGAACGTGTTAAAGAAAATAGGATGTTCATTAAACAAGTTAATATTAATTTAATGATTATCAAATCATTAAATTAAAAACATGTCACCAGATGATTTTAAGATCATGTAACACAATAACAGTTGATTTCATGATGTGACAATAATTATTTATATTTTTTAAAAAAAATATCTTATTTAATTTTATATTTTCTCTACATATATTTTGTTAATTTATTTTGAGATATATTATTTAATTTTAACTTATGATAAATATATGGTTTATTTATTAATGAAGAGTTAGAATTGTTGAAAGTCTCGTATCAATTAAAAATAGAATTAATTTATAATATATAAGAAAATGTTAATCTTATTTTACAATTTAATTTTGTAAAATTAAACTATATTTAAAATTTATTTTTTAACATAATATTAAAGCGATGAACTAAACCTAACCGAAGGAAGTTTGTTGTTTAATTTATTTATTGTTTCCTTAATATACTATGATGGATGAGAGATAATTATTCAAAGTAAAAGAATTTGTAATCGTAGTTGATGTATTTGGTTTATTGTTAATAGAATAATATACGTAGTGAAGAATTTGAATTTTTTCTCTCAATTTTAATAAGTGAATCCCAAATTTTTTGGACTAATTCCTCACTAAATCTTAAGAATTTTTCTCATTTTTTTACATGAGGGAATTATAAACTTTTAGCAATGTTTTATTTTCCTTATCAACACCGTCTTGAATTATAATTCAAAAACGATTTGAAATCCTTTTTAAACATGGTCTAATTGTTACATATATTGAATTCATTATTATAAAATATAAGAATTCTATCAGCCAAATATACTTGTGAATGTTTGAGCTTTTTAATAGATAAAAGTCTATAAATATTATGTAAAACAAGA
Organism: Vigna radiata var. radiata; assembly: GCF_000741045.1. NCBI lineage: Eukaryota > Viridiplantae > Streptophyta > Magnoliopsida > Fabales > Fabaceae > Vigna > Vigna radiata. The sequence continues at coordinate 7,260,269 of NC_028359.1, read as the reverse complement.
ACAATAAAAAAACAAAAGCATGAATAAATTAGATAAAAAATTATATGAATGACAAATTAATCACAAATAACGTAAATGATATTCAAATTATTTAAAAAAATATTGTTTAAATATCATTAACCAACTTTTATAACCTTTTTATCTCATTTTATAAAACGATTTTGGTTTAAATTACTATTGTCCCTGTAGTTTTTTTAATTAGTATTAAATTTATTTTATTTAATAATTTTTGTAACGATGAAGGCATTTGAACTTTCAAATATTCAAATGTATGATTTTTTATATATTCAAATATTATTAAATAAAAAAAAGTGATCTTTAAATGCTAAATTTAAGTGATAAAGATATTTGAATAAAAATAGTTTTTAGTCTCCAATAAAAAAAACTAAAATAATAGATCTTAAATTATAGAGAACAAATAATTTATTAAAAGATTAGACTAAAATGCTATTTATGTCAAAATTTAAGACATAAGAAAAAAACTTTATGTAACAAGGACGTTTATAAAAATTTCAAAACGACGTCACTTCTGCTCACTTTATCTTCTTCTGGTTCAGTGAGCTGCTCAGAACTCAGCGGTTGCAGAAATGGCTACCTTTTCTTCTTCCCTCGCTCGCTTCTCCGTTATCTCGCAACCTTCCTCCAACTCACAATATATCCTCTTCAACGTCGCTCCTCGAACCGGAACCCCCAATTTTAGAAACGGCTCGGCCCGGTTCAGGTGTTCAGCGGGACAGACCGGGTTCTTCACGAAACTGGGGCGTTTGATTAAGGAGAAGGCGAAGAGTGACGTGGAAAAGGTGTTTTCGGGATTTTCCAAGACTCGCAACAACCTCGCCGTCATCGACGAGCTTCTGCTCTACTGGAACCTCGCCGACACCGACCGAGTCCTTGACGAACTCGAAGAGGTTCCTCTTATTCATTTCTAAACACATTTTTTTTTTTAGTTTTATATATTTTATTTAGAATTTAATTTTCATGCATTCACGTTGTCCTAAATACTGTGTGTGCAACGCTGAACGGAACATGTTTGTATTTTTAAGAATTTCTTTATAAATTGATATTAAATTAAGGATATAAATTCTCTCGACTAAATTCTTTTATGGATTTATTTTTAGTTCTTATGCATAAGTTAATTTTTTGGATCATAGTAAAACTTGTTTTATTTTTTTATATGTAGTTTATGGAAAAAATTATCCAACCTTATGAATTAACTAGCATGTAATTCCTAGCTCAATTAATGGTTTCGAGTTCAGGTGCAAGTTTCTGATGTGCAGTTGCATTGATCACTCTTATGGAGAATTTAAACTTTGTTGTTTAAAGTAGTCTTACTTCGGTTGATCCAAATTGATTCTCATGCAACATTAAGTGATATCATAGTAAAAAGATTATCCTAATTATAAGAATTTTCACAAAAGCTATCATAAAACTCGACAATCTTAAAATTCATGTAAATACGCATTGCATGCTAATTAAATTATTTTCTTTATGAATATAGTTTTCATAAGCTACAGAGTTAGGATTTTACCAAAAATTTTGCATTTTAACTAAATTATTTATTTATTTATTGCAGGCTCTTTTAGTGTCTGATTTTGGCCCGAGAATCACTATTAAGATTGTAGAGAATTTGCGCGAGGATATATTTTCAGGGAAGCTTAAATCAGGGAATGAGATAAAGGTATAAATTGAAAAGAGTTGATTGAAGAGAGTCAGTCTTTGAATTTTATTAATTGCTAACACGCCTCAAATGTGCTTCAAATGGCATAAAGGACTCAAGGTTATGTTATTGTTGTTTAGCACGTGCTTGAGAGTTTGTTGGTTGTGTGTATGAATTGGATTCTATGGAGGGAAAGAGTTTTTGAAAATAAATTAGATTTTGAGAAAAAGGGTTGAAATGGTTGATGAACATTTAATATATTAGAGGATAATTCTTTATATATGTTTATTATTATTGGAAGATCACTTTTGTGTGCTCCTAATGTACTTAATGCTTTACTCTTTATTTAGTTCTTCCTATTTTATCTTATATTGTGAGTTTGTAATTTTGATTTATTTCTGTCTCGGAGTTTAACAATGCTTGATATGCTGTTTTTGCTGGGTTGTGGTTGGGCCTTAACATGGTCAGAACTAGTTACTGAAATCTCCCTTCCCCTATTTTATCAGGTCAGTTGATAATATATCAGGCATTTTCTAATTTTATGATATGGAATGTGTTGTGCATTAATTTGAATGGCATTAGGAAGCATTGAAGAGGAATGTTTTGGAACTGTTAACCTCCAAGGGAAGTAAAACCGAACTTCAACTTGGATTCAGGTGTGAGCATTTTCTACTTTTGCTATGAGACTAAATTTTATTGTCTTCACTTTTGTTCTTTATATTGGGTTAATTTTTTTTTTTTCGTGTTTAGGAAACCGGCTGTAATAATGATTGTTGGTGTTAATGGTGGAGGGAAAACAACATCTTTGGGTAAGAAAAATTCTTAAGTTGTTGATTCCATTCCGTGATAATTGAAATAAATAATTGAGACATTAGACAACATGCTGTTTTTTTCTTTCTTTATGTTCCACGTCAGATTTATTTCTCCAGAGTTCATGAATATGCCTACAAAGGTTATATTGTGTCAATTGGAAGTAAAATTATAAAAGAATAAAACTATGGATCACCGTGACTATTGTTAGTGTTATTATGCATACATTATAAATTCATAAAATCATTTGATGAAACTCTTCCTCCCTCTTCCAATAAGCAATCAAATTCTCTTTGTCTGTTTAGATATCCAAAACCATGCCAACTTGTTCAGCTTTTATTTGCAGGAAAGCTGGCCTATAGATTGAAGAATGAAGGGGCTAAGGTTAGATTATGTATTATACTATTTGAGTGTTGCTTTGGTCTTTGTTTTGATCTCCAACTGAAAGTTTGTTGGTCAACAGGACCTGCTGGGATTTCTCTTCTCTGAATTTTAAGAGCTTGTATAGTGATGTCATTGGGGAATCAATGAGTACCTATCAACTATTCAGATAAATATCATAAACAATGACTTGACCAAGAACCTTTTACACCTCTCTTTGGTCTTCTGCCCACTATTTTTTTGAGGTTTCCACTTCTAACTTGCAGAGAGATTAGCCCATCCTTCATAAATATTAATTTTCTCTTTCCTTCCATTTCTTCAATTACATTTTGTTTGATTGTAGAAAATACCTTGCCCTTATCCAGAATGACTATTTCTTTTATTAATTCAGGAGTCAGGAGTAAAACTTTCTCTTTGGATTCTTGAAAGATGCCAAGTATCTCAAATAAGAAAAATGGATCATAAGGAAGAGAATGCAAACACAAGGGCATAATGAAGAAGAAAATATTTGTAGAAACCATTAAAAAAAAATACTCTTCTTAATTACTTTCCTGAAATTTGGTTTTTAACAGAAACCAATGGAATTAGTTTATGATAGGTTCAAGGGAAATGTTTATATTAGGAAAAATGAAAGGGACAAACAATTATAACTGTATGTGGGTAGGTTTTGTTGTATCAGACTTTTATAAAGTCTGTGTAGACAGTTGTTTTTAACAGTTTTTTAGGAAGTTTTGTAAAGAGAAGGCTAGGGAGAGTCTGGTCCTCTCGAAAGATCAGGGCTAGTGTAACAATTTAGATTACTGTGCTTGTGTTTGTTTCATTGTTAATAAAGCTGTCTAATTTTTCTGGGTGAACATTCAAGAACCTGTCTTGGAAGTCTTTAAAAATCTGGGTACCTATCAGTTTATCAGACACTATCTTATGGGATAATGTTTGGTTGTGATCATACTTCCAAATTCCCCAGGGAAGTCCTTGAAGATTGTTAGTTGCTTATATTTAGTCCTCCGTGGTTTGATATTATCAAAATATATGAAGTTGGTCCTAGTTGGTGCATGAAGATTAATCCATGATCTCCTGGTCACAAGGAAGCAACTCTACTGTTGCCCCAAGGACCAACCTCTTTTTATTCAGAGAAGAGAATGCATTAAAACTCCTTGGTCTACTTTTTTTAAATATAGAAAAAATGTTGTTTATGTTCCTATGTACCTGTTATAATTTTAAAATCAATTTATCGTTTCAAGATTGAAAGGAATTGATGGATTTCGGTGTTCTCTTGTTTGAGCTATAATATCTTTTGTTGTACCATATTACCTTTTGTCACATATTTATGCTTCACAATTTAGGATTTAGACTTCCATGGTGGTCTTCCTTTCTTACTTTTAAAAATCTTCCAGATATTGATGGCGGCTGGTGATACATTTAGAGCTGCTGCTAGTGATCAGTTGGAAATATGGGCAGAAAGGACTGGATGTGAGATTGTTGTGGCTGAATCACAGAAAGCAAAAGCATCATCAGGTACAAATGGAGTTAAATTTGGATCTTGGATCTGCTGTTGATCACTTTTAAATTTTATAGCATCTTTATTTGGATATATTTTGCGTTGGCTTTGATACTAAATTTTCTTCCTACTGTATTACTTGCAGTGCTTTCACAGGCTGTAAAAAAGGGAAAAGAGCTCGGTTTTGATATAGTTTTATGTGATACATCTGGTCGTAAGTACAAGTTACACTTGCTCTTTGTGTTTAATGAACTATCTAGATATATTAGCAATGGGGATCATGTTATGTTCTCAGGTTTACACACTAATTACAGCTTAATGGAAGAGTTGATTTCCTGTAAAAAATCTGTTGCTAAAGTCATTCCTGGTGCACCCAATGTAAGCCAAGTTGTTTACTCTTTTTCACCCAACTTAATCTTGCTGCTGGTAAATGTTTGGGAACTGCTGAGCACTCGATCATCTATGCTTGTTTTTTGTATATGCTTATGGTTAAATATCCTAAAAACGTTTTATCTTCTTTTATTTTCTGGCAACTTTTTGGAGTAAGCTTTTAGACCTCTTGGTGGAAGTTGATGAATAATTATAACGTGGATGGTATTTTTCTTTTGTCTGTTTTGGTGAGATGGTGTCAAAGGATTTATACTAATACACCTACTTATTTTCTGTTAAATTTATTCTTCATTCGATAGTTGAACAGCATTATTAAACCTGACAGAAACTAACACCTTTTTTTCTTTATTATTATTATTATTATATTATCTTTCACCTTTTTTTCTTTACTATTATTATTATATTATCTTTCTGTAGCATCCTTTGCTACATCTCTTAATATAACTACTGTGTATGTTTTATGTAGTACTTATTTATTTGTCCTTAGTTCTCTTAGTAGTTTAGTAAATCTTGATGTGTGTGAATAAAAACGTCTTTCCTTGAACATGTTTTCCATTTCTCTTTTTCATTCTTGCCGAACAAACTCAGAAGTATATCATAAAACGAGGGTTTTGACAATGATTGCAGGAGGTCCTACTGGTTCTGGATGGGACCACTGGTCTGAATATGTTGCCACAAGCAAGAGAATTCAATGATGTAAATTCTACTTCTGCCTTTTAAATTTTATATTTGTTGAGTTTGGGGAAAATTTTCTTCAATCCCTCCTATCAGTATATGAGAATACCATTTGATATTTAGATTGTTTCTTTGGGAGAGTTATTGGATCTTTGACATTCAAACTAAAGATTGCATTTCAATATTGTAATTGAAACAGAAAATGGGAAGAGATTGTAGAACAAATCTAGATCAAATCTTGCAACCGGTAGTCAATGAGTTGTGCTTTCTTTGTACCTAGAGTTAAATATATACAAATTCCTCGGTAGTTTCACTGGATCATTTGATGCATATGGGGGAACATTTATGTAGTAATGGAATTCAATTTCTTAATTTATTTCTAAATGCCAACTTTTAACTTTTTTTCCCTCTTAAAACTAGGGAATATAAAATATGTATACTATGATACCTTCTGGTCCTTCTTGTGCAATGCTTTCTGAGGCCAAATCACGGTTATGGTTTAAACATGCAATTCTGATATTAGAGTTAATAGATGTAGTGCACAATTCAATCTGGAAAGATAAAGTATAAACACACCCTGAAATGGGTACAAAAGGAATACATTAGAATATAAAGCATAATACATCTTTGAAAAAAAATATCAGTAAGGGAATGAAGATTTAGTGGTGGTCAGTCACAAATATGTTGTAAGTTTCAGGTATACGAGTTCCTCTCAGTCTTATTATTCATTGCCTTACATATTTTTAGATATTCTCGCTCATAGTATCTCAACATTTAGTATTATATTTGCCTTCCGTATTAACTTGCTGTGAGCTTTATTAAAAAAATTTCTCTGAATCCTTTGACCTTGAGACAGGTTGTGGGTGTCACTGGTTTAATTTTGACCAAATTGGATGGCTCTGCAAGAGGTGGCTGTGTGGTATTCTCTTCATTTTCTTTTTCTCTTAATGGATATTTAATAGTTTTTGGAATGATTTTTCACTATTGGTAGTACTATTCGTTTCTGGGGTGGGGTGATCATGCTAAGGAATAATTTATGTTGGCAGGTCAGCGTGGTTGATGAGCTTGGAATCCCTGTAAAATTTGTGGGTGTTGGTGAAGGTGTTGAAGACCTTCAACCCTTTGATGCGGATGCCTTTGTCAATGCCATTTTTATGTAAACCAATATTGTGGCTCTGGTGTGTGCATCACGACTTGTCCTTTTCATTCTTTTCAGAATCGAGTTTGAATTATTTTCGAACTTTTTTGCAGTTGAATGTCATCCATACAATCTTCTTTCATAGCAACACCAGTTCATAGGCAAAAATGGCACTTTCTTATGGAACACTTCTTGGGAGTGGCCAGGCATTGCAAATTTGTTGACATGATTTTGAAGTGCCAGAGCTATTATGGCTCTCGAGACACGCTGAGTGTATATAATCTTCCTTTTGCATGCTGTGGCTGGAAGCAGTTCTGACAGTGCAATTGGGACACGAGGTTTATATTCACTCCTTTTATGAACCAAAGCATTTCATTGTGGTGTGCATGTATAGATTATGCTTGAAGGCAAATGTAAACAGTAAACACATCCTCCATTGTCTGTCAACACAAGCATCAACCAGGTAACTAATAAATAGAATTGAATATTTGTTATTTTGTTTTACATTTCAAAATCTTAACATGTTGTCACCCTTTGATTGTGCTTAGCATCTGACATTTAGGCGAGTGTCCATACGAGTACATCCTTGAGAAACATGCATGTTTGTTTTTACATTAAATAAAAGTAAACCCGAATCTGAGATCTGCATGATAAAACTATTTTGAGTAGTTTCTATGACTCTAATTGTTAAATCAAATCTGCACTGTTTTGTGTACTTTTTCTATAAATTTTTTATTTTGAAATACAAATTATATTTTAGACAGTATGTTTTGAAATATAAAATAGAAATTGTATGTATAAAATAAAAAATGTAATTTGATTTTTATAGTTTTGAGAATATAAAATTTAGATTTTGAACTGCATAATCTGAAATATAAGAATTTATGGGGTGTATTAAAAAACGTTATAGAGAAACAGGAAGATGTCCTTTTATATCTTACTAATCATGTCACGTGGGATAGGATAAATATGGGCAACAGAAAAAATATCTTAGTATTTAATAAGATGTATGTTAATTAAGTAAAACAATTTGATGATAAGTTTATTCACTCAGTAATAATTTTATTTGATGTCTTAATTTATATATAAATTTTACTTCATGTCTACCGAATGGTGGGTTAGGAGTTTGCATATCATAAAATTGATAATACAATATATCTAGGGGACGAATCTACTTTGATAGTGTAGAGGCTACTTTTAAAAATGACTAGAATACTATACATTAAGATAAAATATTAAATAATATTAATATAAAAAGGTTTAAATGAAAAAAAAAAGTATTAATGAATAGACATATTTTAAGTGAATTAGACTCAACGAGTTTTTAATTAAGATTGAATGAGTTTTCAACACTTAACAAATTTAGAATGTTATTTTAATTTTAGTGTTTTGAATGATTTATTGATCTAAATAGTCTCTTAATTTGTTCATTACCCCAAGTTGAATAGCTTGTGTATATAGATCACATACTTCTTTATTAAAGGTACTTCTATAATTCATTGATTGGAATGATTTGCATTTACCATAAAACCAATTGTTTTGAAGAATTTTTTATGGTATTCCAAACGAAATTCATCCAAATACATTTAAATTAATTTGAATCATATAGTATTGTATCAATTTCTTAATTTTATATCTAATATTAGATTAAATATGTTTTTAATTTTTAAATTATAAAACACTTTTTATTTTTACTTTTGTTTAAAATTTTATTTTTATTAGGTTTTCATACATGACCTTTAAATTACTGATACATGTATCCTCCTTTCCTCGTCTTTTTCTTCCATATCCGTTCCTTCTCTCCCAGTCTCCCTCTCATTGTTTTCCCAACGCAGTATTTGTTGCTCTCTCTTTCCCCCTTAAACTAAGTATTTAGTGTGAATATAATGAGATAAAAGAATTATCTTTATTTCTTATATATATATAATATTCTTTTCTAGTTTTCATTTAGAAAATGATAACATTCTTTCCTTTTTTTTTCATATTCTTTTTGTGAAGATAATTTTGCTCTTCTATTGTGTAAATAAAATCTGGGAATTTTTCTTTTTAACTTTAATACTCTTTCTTATAATTAGTTATGGCTATTTGAGAATAATATTATAATTTATTAGCTTGTGCTTTATCGTATTTTTTTCATTATAATTTATTTAAAATTGCAGACTAATTATGAACTCTTACCATGTGAACATATTTAGTAATGCTATAGAAGTGATTGCCAACTTGAAATGAAGTATGATACATTTTCAAGTAGACATGAATTGAAATATGTTCCATATAAAACTTTGGAGAACCAATCCTGTTAGATGGACAATAACTTTGATAAAAAAATTCTTTCAAGGCCATCATAATATTTTTTTCCCTTCTTTTTAACCATCTAAAAGTAAATTATTTTTAAACAGTAGTTGGTTATCAATGTAAAACAAATAATATTATATGTAAAATAATATATTATACTTTAGTATACTTTTAATCGGTTTAAACTGAATCCAAATTATTCATAAACTGGAAAGAGGCATGTTATAGAAGGTAGCACGAGTGCTATATGCCATATTCCCAGATTTCTTCAATTTGAACTCAACTGCGACTACAGTCAAATTTCTGCCGGACTTCACTACGGAGGCATTTGCTAACACTTCTTCCTGGATAAACGTACAGTGGAAAATACATTAATCAAAGGATTCAAGCATGAAGATGGCTTATGAACATGAAAATGGCACAGTATAAATAGATGACAAAGTTGGCCAGAGAAGCATCATGTGACATGAGTAGTAAATGATATTGAAGGATTTGAATGCTTTAAAGTGCAAAGCGCACTCGAAAGTAAAGTGCAGGTGGCAATTACTATTGAAAACAACCAAGGCGTTATTGATTTATAAGTTATAAAAAAATTGAAGTTTGTTATCCAAGCACTTTTTATCTTTTCAATCAAAATTTAAATTTGATTTCTAATTGGTTCACGTCTAAGCCGAACCGTGCACTACATAGGATCTTCATCCAAAAATAATATCTCAAACTCAAGGGCAATCCAAGAACCTTAATATCTAATGTGTATCGTATGCCTGTCCGGTCATTTATAAACTAAATTGTTGACCATTCAACAACAAAACGACTGGAATAGTCATCGGTCGGACTATAAACAAGATTAACTATAAAAAATAATTAGGTTAATTCTAGATCAAGTTATGAGTGCATGAGCCGTAATTGGAACAGTTCTAATAATAAGTTCGTCACAAAAGTTTATAAATACAGGTTTGATATTCAGGTAGTTGGTTATTTTCCTGCGCATTTATTGCTAAATTACCCAAACAAACACTGAGTTGAACGTCAGAGTATCTTCTGCAGATGACGCCCGATCGGACCAAACGATGCAAGGAAAATCAAGGACAAAACTGTGACCTAAGCTTGGAGTCAGAAGATAAAATGTGTAAGAAGACTTTACCCTCAACCCCACAAACCGAAACACAATGTAATAGTCATCCACCAAAAATGTCAATGCAACTCACCAACATCGTATGGTAGGGAGAATAAAAAATCCAAATTTTTAAATCCAATCCATAATTATCCAAATTCATTTTACTTTAAGTTTATTTTAATATGGATTTTAAGTCCAATCCATTTAATTGGACTTGGATTAGATATTATAGATTAAATAATTTTTTCAATTTTGAAAATCCAAAATTAAGATGAGTCTATGTTAGTTTAAGTTATGAAAAGTTAGGTCAAGGAAGACAAGACCATGTTAGGTTGGATCCAATTCATGCAAGGTAGAGTGCTTGAGCCCAAGTAATGCAAGATTAGGTTATATCGAGCCCAAGTAATGCAAGATTAGGTTATATCGAGCCCAAGTAATGTAAGGTTGGGTTGAATCGGGTCAAAGACAAGTCAAACTATATCATGCTAAAGTTAAGCTAGACTAGACCAAACCCAAGTTAAGCTAAGCTAAGACAAACCCGAGTCAGGCTGGCATGGGATGGCATGAGATAGGACAAGCTTTGGATCAAATCAAGTTAGCTTGGGCCTAAGGCAAAGTTATGGATGGACCCATGTCAGGTTGGGTTGAGTTGGGCCCATGTCAGCCTGGATCTAGGTCAAGTTGATCGAGTTAAGCCTAGGTCCACGTTTGATTGAGTCAATATGAGCCTAGGTCAGAATAAGTCAGCTTGGATCTACATTAGGCCAAATCGGCCAGACCCAATTTAGGTTGATTTAATACGGGCCCAAATTGGATTGAGTCAGACCGAGTTGGCCTAGATTCACATAAATCCAAGTCAAGGTGGGCTCATGTCATGCCCAATAGAGTGGGCCCTTGTCGAGTTGAGATGGCCTGAGTTTAGGTGGGTTCAAATTGGCCTAAGTCCATGTCTGGCCAAGCCTACTTGGGTCTCGGTTAAGCCGAGTCAACCTAGGCCCACATCTAGTTGGATCCAAGTTAGTAAAAGCCAAATTGGACCAAAATCATCCAAGGTAAGGTTGAGCCAATAAGTCAAGTTGACTCGAGTTGGGTCTAGACAAGTTAGGTTGGATTAAGGCTAGGGCCCAAGTCTGGTTGAATTGGGTTGGGTCTAACCTAGGTCGGGTTGTGACTTAGTTAAGTTGAGTCCAAATCAATTTTATTCTAGTTTGACTAGGTTGGGTTTAGGTCAAACCCATGTTAGACCTAATCCAATAGGGTTGGATCTGGCAGGGCTGAGGCCATGTTAGGTTGGGCATGGCCAAGTTGAATCCAAGTCATACCAATGCTTATCTAAATTTTGAATCTAGTTTGGAAAAGCTAAGCAAACTGCAATTAATCCAATTTAAATTAGATTGTAGAAATCCAAGATTTAGTTAAAGTGGATATGGATTGAATTTTGAAAAATCCAATTCATGATCACCCCTAACACATTGAATGAATAGGAAACTTGTTCATTATGTGGCAGAAGTCCTAAACTTAATGCCTTTTTACTTCTTGTCGGGGAATGGGAATAATAATCTAAATTGTTGGAACGGTACTTTTAAGGTTGATTTTTCAAGTTCTCAAGAGTTTAGAGAAACACAATAATAACAAGAAATTCCAGAATGTTAGATCAGGCTTTGATGGCTGTAGTTGTTGTCTTAATAAAATTAAGTTATCCAATTGTAGGCATAGTTATCTTCGAAGTATAATCAGGGAGGCCCTAATCACACTAATCGAATGCTAAGAAACTGAGCAACAGAAGTTGAATGATGCTGAGCAACATTGTTTATAATTATAAGAGTCCAAACATCTCAAACTAATCACTTAAAGTTCTAACTGGTTTGCTTTCTTTTCTTATGTCCTCAAGCTTTGCTATGCTGTTTCAAAATACAATCAAATAAAGCACTGCATTTCCTCATGCAGAACACCACCGAACGGACTCTATCATTTATATACGATGTATCTCAATAAACAACCATGGAAAGCATAAAGACTGATTATATACTCACATTTGCTGGAGTGGCAGACATGTAAGAAATGCTAATTTCCCCAAGAAAAAGTTCTTTATCCTCAGGAACTACCGTTCTAGCACAAGCAGTTGACAGAATCTCAGTCAAAGTCCCAACAGAACCCCCATGCAGAGTTCCAAAGGTATTCTGCAATTCCAGTAAAGAAAATGAAATTAAAAAAATGTTAGTTTCTACCGAACAAATTACGAGGTACAACCCCAGCTCCAAGTAGTAATTGGAGAACAGTGCTAATAAAATCGAATCTTGAATCTAAATTCGGTGCTTACATAACGGTTTACATACACAGATGGGAGGTTTGACGTGAACGGAGATCGAAATTCGTCCTGGTTGGATGTGAAGGATTTTGAAGAAGTTCCGAAAGAAGGGGTCGTAGGAGCCACGCGCCTCCCACTTAGGGGGAATGGCGGTGGAAGCTCCCATGCGATCAACGAAGCGCAAGGCCGCAGAGGCAACTGCAGGGTCAACTTCCTTCGAGATTTTCAGCCATGGCGACGCGCACGAACTTTCTGCTTTCTCACTTCCCATTTCTCAGCTTTTTCCCTACAACCGAATTTTTCTTTGACAACACCATGTATTCAAATGGCTTTCATTTCCTTTTAATAATAAAATATTAAATTAATATCTTTAATAAAATATAAATTAAATTATTTTAAAAAATATGGTAAATAAATTATAAAGAATAGTATGATTGTATAGTTATCATTCTAATTACACATTATTTTTATTTACTGACTAATATTCATGTCGTTTAGTTTATTAATTATTTTTTATTAATTGTATATTTATATTATTTAATTTTTATCAAATTTATATTTGTATTATATAATTTATTTTTAATATGTTTCTATTAAATTTAAATTTATGTCATCTGATCTATCTATTTAATTGATAACTTTTTATGAAATTTGTAATTATATTATTTAATCTATATTTATTTACATAATAATCTTTTTATTTGGATCATATTTTATGTATCACTTCGATTATGAGAATAGATGAATTTTGGTAAATTTCATTTAATTTGTACATTTGCAAAATGTATTCAAAAAATTAAATTTTGGTACTATTCCTTTTTAGGAAAATTTCAAATCGACTTTTTTTATTTTTATTCGTATTAGTTTGGTTTCGATTTTAAAAATGTTGATACTGTATTTTTTTTTTCTAACGATGCTGCATCAGGTGTCACATGTGAGTTTCTTTCTTCTTCTTTTTTTCTAAATACTACTTTAATTATTTTCATTTTCTTAAAAAATATAAATTTGTCATATATCAAACTGGAATATGTAACATTATAGTATCACGTGTCATGTCACTTGTGTTAATTTACATTCTTATATTTTTATTTTATCTTAATTTAATCTCAATTTCTTATTAGATGAACCAATTTTATCGTTCTTTAAATTATCATATGATTTTTATATAAATATTACATAAATATTTTTATTAAAATTAATATTTTTATTAAATATTTTTAATAAGATTAAATTTATTTAAATTTATATTTTACATTAAATCTTATTTAAAATTGAATTAAAGTTATAATAGAAAATAAAATTAATAAAAAAAATTCAAAATTAATTTTAAGTTGCCTCATTTATCAATTGTATTTCATAAACTAAAATAAATTTATCAACTTTTTCAAATTTTTTAAATCATAGTATATTTTTAAAATATATAAAATTCAATAATTTTATACAGTTGTTTGAGTTGGTTTAAAAATAATAATTTTACAAATTTAAATATTCAATTTTAAAATAATTTTTAACAGTTTTATAACAATTTAAAAGAAATAAATTAAAAATTTAAAATTAACTTTAAATAAAATTTAATCTAAAATATAAATACAAATAAATTTAATCTTATTAAAAATATCAATTTTAACAAAAATATTTATATAACATTTATGTTTTAAATTTCATTTATTGTTTCATTTTAATATAGTTGGAACTGCATTAAAACAAATTAAAAATAAATAGAATAAATTAAGACTAAGCCAATATCACTAGGATGATAACGACAAATGGAATTATTTAATTTATTAAAAAAACTTTGATAATAAAAGTCTTAGAGTTGATAAAGTTAACTAATGAAACGTGTGATTAAACGAACTCTTTACCAATGAGAATATATGTTACGTTAAACCTTATTTACATTAATGTGTTAAGTTCATTAAGTTAAAAACTATCTGTTTATACTTTTTTTTTCCTCACCATTTTTCATTTTCAATAGCACATTAAAATAGTTGGCAAGTGAGACACTTATCTTCAATATCTCTTATCTCTCGGGCTAACTTTTAAACCATCTATTACTCCTTTGAACATGGAAGAAAATTTTAGATATCTTCTTTATTAAAATAAAAATGTATAATTTAGTACCTATAACTTTTAATAAAGATGATTGTTTTTATAATTAATTTTTAATATAAAAATTTTATTATTGAATTTAGCTTTACTAATATAAATTATTCTATTAATCGTTTTATTATTTGAATTTGTAATTATTTTTATAAATGTAATAATATATTTATTTTAATAATAATTAGAAAAACTAATTATTATTACTATTATCATAAGATATAAGTAGATGCCATATACTAGGAAGTTGATGTATTTCCATCAGTACTGCTATGTGTTTAATGTATGATAAATACTTTGTAACGAAGAATAATTTATATATATATATATATATATATATATATATATATATATATATATATATATATATATTATAAAATAGAGTTTTAAAAATTGATAAAATATTTTAAATAATGAGACTATGTTATTTTAATATTAAAAGTTAAAAGTGTAATAAAAATTCTGAGTATAAAAACTCATTTTGTGAGTATTCTTTCTCGTTTCTCCTATAGTTATAAGTGTTGGGCCATATATTTGAAGATCACGGAAATCACGGAGTATCTACGTGATCACAGTGGTAAGGTCTTCCTTTCTAATCTATCAATTCTTGTAAAAGAGTAAGTTAATTTCTACTTGTTTCCTTTGTTTTCTCTGTTTTCCCAATGTATGTGATATAACTTTATCGCATGTATAGTTTGAATCTTCTATTAGGTTTTTTGTAGATCAATGATTCTAAGTACATATCGTGATCATGATTTCGTGGTGTGTAGATTCAGATAGAATTCTGAGTTGAAAAAACGGTTTAGACCCTTTTGAGCTATTTAAGCTTCTAACGTATAAGGAAAACTAAATATTGTTTCTAAAGTTTTAGTAGTTTGATGAGTTGAGTTAGTATGTTGGAATTGTATTAATTCCTTACTGAAACTTGTTTGAATTCTATGAAAGCTTATTGTGTGACATGTTGAAATTGGTAGTTGGTATGGTGAATTCTCGTTGTGGACAAGTTGTTGAACTGTATTTGGTTTTTGATGATCTATGAATGTTTGATTTATGCTTTAATTGGCCACTTTTGTTGAACTTTGGTTTGATAATAGGTTAGAGTAATGGTTAGTTGTTTTTGGTCTAAAATTGGGGTTTAACAGGTGAAATTCTAAAAGGATGGTTCTTTGAGTAAGTTTGACATTTGGAGTTTCTTATTGTGTCAATTAAGACTTGGTTAGTCACTAAGTTTGCTAAAATTTAGTCTACATTATGTTAAATCTGTTGTTTGTGTTTTTTCAGTAGTTGGTTTGATCAAGTAGATTCAATTCCTGGCCAATTGAGCAAATTGATATTCAATATGAGTTATAAATATTTTTTCAAATTAATTAATGTGCCAAGAATACCAATTTAGTCATTTAGATAGGTCTTGAGTGCATCCAGATCAAGTTTCTAAGTTACTATCTTGTATAACACTGAGTAGTCTTGTGTGGCATTAAAGCTGCCAAACTCGATAGCCACTGAGCTTCAGGATGTTGAGCAGCCATCTTGGGCATTAAGCGCTGCAAAGTCAGTGAGCTCTCTGACTTATGAGCGTTTCATGGTGGTTTAGGGCATTGAGTGTCATTTCTCCCAATAGGTCTGGATCTTGTTTTTCTCAGTAATTTGTTGGGCAAGGAATCTTGCTCATTGAGTGACCTGCTCTAACAACATTGTGATTGTTTTCTCTAATCTTTGATTCATGTTTGTTTAAAATATGTTGTATAAAATTTCACCCTTGTTTATATTGGAAATTTTGTTTATTTGTAATGGATGATACATGTGGATATGATTTCAAGTGGTATGTGATGGGTTTATGACTGTGAATTATATATGATATTATAAGGATTATAAGAAGAAGTCCTTAAAATGGTTATGTATAGTGTATTTATTAATATAGACGTTTTGTATTAAGGGTTATTCTAACACTCTTAATAACTTTCAATCTCAAGTAGAGAAGGATGATTATATCGTGGAGAGTAGTAGGAGATCCTTAGTCTAGTAGTCATTTATTGGTCATAGATGTTTGATAGATTAATATTAGAGTGTGGTAGCTGGTATGGGTGAATTCAAATATGTTCCATATAAACTTTGGAGAAGCAATCCTATTAGATGTACAAGAACTTTGATAAAAATTGCTTTCAAGGCCATCATAATATTTTTACCCTACTTTTTAAAAATCTAAAAGCAAATTATTCTTAAATAATTGTTGGCTATCAATGTACAACAAATAATATTATAAGTAAAATAATATATTATTCTTTAGTATACTTTTATTCGGTTTAAACTGAATCCAAATTATTCATAAACTGGAAAGAGGCATGTTATAGAAGGTAGCACGAGTGCTATATGCCATATTCCCAGATTTCTTCAATTTAAACTCAGCTGCGACTACAGTCAAATTTCTGCCGGACTTCACTACGGAGGCATTTCCTAACACTTCTTCCTGGATAAACGTAAAGTGCAAAAATACATTTATCAAAGGATTCAAGCATGAAGATGGCTTATGAACATGAAAATGGCACAGTATAAATAGATGACAAAGTTGGCAAGAGAAGCATCTTGTAATATGAGTATTAAAAGATTTGGATGCTATAAAATGCAAAGTGCACACGAAAGGAAAGTGAAGGAAGTAAGTACTATTGAAAGCAACCAAGGGCTTATTGATTTATTACAAATGTAAAGTTTGTTATCCATGCACTTTTGTCTATTCAGTCAAAATTTAAATTTGATTTTTAATTGGTTCACGTCTAAGCTGAACCGTGCACTTCATAGGATCTTCATCCAAAAATAATATCTCAAACTCAAGGGCAATTCAGGAAACCTTAATATGAAATGTAATAGTCATCCACCAAAAGTGTTAATGCTACTCACCAACATCACACATTATAGTGTGGGCAAAAAATTCAAATTTTCAAACCCAATCCATATTACTTTAAGTCTACTTTAATATATTTATCTCAAATCCATATCCATATTATTGGATTTTAAGTCGAATCCGTTTAACTCGATTTGGATTAGATATTATACATTAAATAACTTTTTGGTGAATCTAGGTTAGTTCAAGTTATGAAAAGTTAGATAAGATAAGGCAAGACCGGGTCAAGTTGGCTCCAACTCATGCAAGGTAGAACCGACTTGAACCCAAGTAATGTGAGGTTGGGTTGGGTTCAGTCCAAGACAACCGAATTGGGTCACTCTAAAGTTAAGCTAGTCTAGACCAAACCTAAGTTAGCACAAGTCAAACCCAAGTTAAGCTAGGCCAAGCCAAACCCGAGTCAAGCTAGCCCGAGACAAGACAAGCTTTGTCTCAAATTGGATCAGGTTGGACCCAAGTCATGTCGGGCCATATATATGTCAAGTTGGTAGAATTGAGCCCATGTCATGTTGGATTGAGTTAGACCCAAGTTAGGCTAGGTCAAGGTCAAGTTGACCGGGTTGAGCACTTCAACCGCCTAGTCCATACAGAGAAGGTTGAAACAGGTTGGGTCCATATCAGGCCAAGTTGAGGCATGTCCACTTCATGTTTAATCGAGTTGAGGCCAAGTTGGCCTAAGTTGAGCTTAGACAAACCCAAGTCTAAGTTGAGTCAAGTAAGGCTCAAATCAAGCTAGGTAAGCTAGGTCCATGTCTAGTCTGAACTCGCATCGGGCTGATTCAACATAGGTTCAGATCGAATTGAGTCAAACCGGGTTGGCCTAGGTTCACATCAAGCCATATCAACGCAAGCCCAGATCATGCATAGTAAAGTGGGGCCCTATTGAGCCAAGACGACCCCGGGCCTAGTTGGGACCCAATTGGCCCCAGTTCATGTTGAGCCAAGTCAACCTAGGCCCTAGTTAAGCAGAGTCGACCTAGGCCCACATTGGGTTGGATCCAAGTTAATAAAAGTTGAGTCAGATTGAGCCAAAGTCAAGTTAGCTCAAGCTAGGCCTAGGCAATTAGGTTGGGTCAGGCATAGGCCCCAAGTCTAATTGAAATGGTTTGAGTCTGGCCAGATCAAGTTGGGACTTAGTTAGATTGAGCCCAAATTAATTTGAGTCAAGTCAAGCTAGGTTGGGTTAGGTTGAGCCCATGCTAGGCTTGTTCGATCAAGCTAGGTCTAGCGGAGCTAAGTCCATGTTAGGTTAGGTATGGCCTAGTTGAGTCCAAGTCATGCCAATTCAAATTTAAATTTAACTTTAAATCTAATTTGGAAAAACTAAACAAACTGGAATTAATCTAATTTAAATTGGATTGGAAAAGTCCAATTCAATTCCATTAAGTTAAAATGGATCTGAATTTTGAAAAATCCAATTTATGATCACCTCTAACAACACATTGAATGACTAGGAAGCTTGTTCCTGATGTGCCAGAAGTCCTAAATTTATTGCCTTTTTGCTTCTTGTAGGGGAATGGGGATAATAATCGAAATTGTAGGAGCAGTTCTTTTAAGGTCAGTTTTACAAGTTCTCAAGAGTTCAAAGAAAGACAATAATAACAAGAAATTCCAGAATTTTGGATCAGGCTTTCATGGCTGTCTGTAGTTGTCTTACTAAAATTCTGTTGTCCTATTGCAGGCATAGTTATCTTTGAAGTATTGTCAATGAGGTCCTAATCACACTGATCCAAAGCAATCCCTTAAGCGAATGATGATAAACTGAGCAACAGAAGTTGAATGATGCTGAGCAACATTCTTTATAACTATAAGAGTCCAAACATCTCAAACTAATTACTTAAAGTTTTAAGAGGTTTGCTTTCTTTTCTAATGTCCTCAAGCTTTGCTATGCTGTTTCAAAATACAATTCAAGATAAAGAACTGCATTTCCTCATCCAGCACACCACCGAACCATTCTACTGGCCGGACTCTATCATTTATACAGCATCTAATTGTTTGAAGGAAAAAAGGTTGTATCGCAATAGAAAACCATGGAAAGCATAAAGACTGATTATATACTCACATTTGCTGGAGTGGCAGACAAGTAAGAAATGCTAATTTCCCCAAGAAAAAGTTCCTTGTCTTCAGGAACTACCGTTCTAGCACAAGCAGTCGACAGAATCTCAGTCAAAGTCCCAACAGAACCCCCATGCAGAGTTCCATAGCCATTCTGCAATTTCAGTAAAGAAAAATGAAAAAAAAAAAGAAAAAAAAAACACATACTAATGTGTTAGTTTCTACCGAATAAATTACGAGGTACAACCCGAGTTCCAAGTTGTAATTGGAGAACAGTGCTAAGAAAATCCAATCTTGAATCTAAATTTTGTGATTACATAACGGTTTACATACACAGATGGGGGGTTTGGCGTGAACAGAGATCGAAATTCGTCCTGGTTGGATGTGAAGGACTTTGATGAAGTTCCGATAGAGGTGGTCGTAGGTGCCACGCGCGTCCCACTTAGGGGGAACGGCGGTGGAAGCTCCCATGAGATCAACGAAGCGCAAGGTCTGCGAGGCAGCTGCAGGGTCAACTTCCTTCGAGATTTTCAGCCATGGCGACGCGCAGGAGCTTTCTCCTTTCTCACTTCCCATTTCTCAGCTTTTTTCCTACAACAAAATTTTTCTGGACACCATGTATTCAAATGGCTTTCTTTTCCTTTTAATAATAAAATATTAAATTAAATTATTTTAAAAAATAAAAAATATGATAAATAAATGATAAAGAATTTGTAAATTTATCATTCTAATTACATATTATTTTTATTTACTAATTAAAAATTATGTCATTTAGTTTATTAATTATTTTTATTAACTGTATATTTATATTATTCGATTGTTTAATTAAATTCATATTTGTATTATTTAATTCATTTTTTAATACTTTTTTATTAAATTTAAATTTTTTAGTATTATTTATAAATTTTTTTATTCATATAACTAATTACTCGTGACCCAGTCGATTGAAGTGATTACTACTTCATCAAAGTGAGTGGAATGATGCAATTATTATTGATACATTCGACTTCTTCGATTCATCAACTACATAATAAAAAATGTATCTAAGTTTTTTTTTAGGGTTTGTTTTTGCCAAAAATAGAGTTATATACATTGGAAGAGAAGTTTCAGTTTAATATTTAATGGAGTCAAGAGGTTGAATTGATCAACCATTGATTTTTTATTTTTGAAAAGTTTATAATTATAAAATGAATACTTTATTAACCGGATTGACTAATGGAATTAAAATATTCTTTTAAGTTTTTTAGACTAAAATTGTAAGAATATAGAAAATCATATTTTAAAATTAATAATATATTTAAAATAATGGGATTTGATGATTTTAATATTAAAAGTTTGATGTATAAATAGAGTTTTTATAAATGAGATTTATTATTTAAAAATATATTTTTATTCTAAAAGAAAATTAGTTTTTTTTTTCTCTAGGTTTTTTCATATTTTGTTCATCTGTTTAAAAATCGAAAACAGATCGAGTGATCCGTTTCTTTAATAGAGTAAATTAAATTTATGTTATTTTCTTAGTCTGTATGTTCTTTTTGTGGATGTGAATCATCTTAGTTTGTATGTAGTGTTTGAGTCTTCTATACAAGTATCTACTTATTAGTGCTTTTAATGGTATGTCTTGATTGTTTTTGTGTTGTTCTTAGGTATAAATAGGATATCATGTGAGCTTGAAGGGATTTGGGATTCCTTAGAACAAAAAAATTCAAAAATTATGTTCTTAAAGATAATTGAGTCAAAAACACAATGCAAAAAGAATCAATCTAATTGGGTAATAGTAGAAAAAGTTATATAATGAATAAGCAACAATGGTCAAAGTTATCAACAATCTAATTTAGGGAAATTTTTCGGAAAAAAATTGCTCTTAGTAAAAACCAGTCAAAGTAAAGAACTATATGTGTAAGATTCATTGTTAAAATTTCAACTTGATTCGAAGATTAACAAACAGAATCTTAATTTTTTCGAGAAGACTCCGACCAAAAAATGAAGTGTCGCTCAAGCAAGAGTTTACTCGCTTAATGAATATTTGTCGCTTAGGTGAAAATTTGTTGCTTGAACGAAAATTTGTCAAAAGCTTTATTAAATTGTAGTTCATTCTCATTTGAACAAGAATGGTGTCCCTTGGATAAGAATTTATTCGCTTGAACGATAATTTACTCCCTTAATTAAGGTACAATATTTATCACTTAGATAATAATTTGTGTTATGAGAAAAGAAAGGATGAAAATTGTGTATCTTATTTCATAATAATAAAGAGAGAGTACAATATATATATATATATATATATATATATATATATATATATATATATAGCTGTTTAGAGTAATATAAAAATGAAATATAAGTATAAAAATAGAATATAAATATATGAACATAAATGTCCAGATATGAATAGAAAATAAATTAAATCCAATACACCCAATTTTTACTATCACGCACGAGACGTCTATAACTCGGCGTGAAAGAGGGTGTGTTGGAAGTCCCACATCGACTAGAGATAATACAAATTTATAATATACAAGTGAGGTGCAAACCTCACTTTACAAACCGGTTTTGTGGAGTTGAGTTACGCTTCAAAACCCACTTTCTAATTCTAATAATTTGACATAGACACACTACAATCATATATCATATATCAATTATATGGTTGATCATTATCTCATTTAATAAAAAAATATCACACAAACAAATACATGTACAACAATTCACTGTTAAAATACAAAACAACAAAATTAATTCAATGCAACCAAATCATAAATCATATTAACATTTAGAACTTATAAAAATTAATACAAGTTTCCTTTACTACTATCATTATCACAATTATTTCAAAAGTTTAATCATATTACTTTAAAACAGTTAATTAACTCTACCAACCTATATATTATAGAGCAATTTAATATTTATAACTTATAAAAATCAATTTTAAGAGATTATAAAAATAAATAAACCCCGTTTACATAATAACTTGTGTAAAACTAAAAATTCTATTGGAGTAGTCAACTCCAATATGTTATTGAGTTGGAATTTCATTCTTTGACAAATTAAGAGTGACTCACCACGCATCTTTTAAATGAATAAGTACGTGATCACTATTCTTATATACCTAACATAAGGTTGACAGATTCATGAGACTCGTCTTGCATTCAAGAATGATGCAGACTATCACAATTTATAAATTGTAATATAATATTTACATTCATTTAAATATTTTAAATTGTAAACTTTAAACCGTATTCAATTTTATAAAATCAATTTATAAAATAAAATTTGCATCTATTTACTGATTACTTGTTTTAATGAACATGATACTTCTAACATAAATGATATGAAAAGAAGTGAATTATTGGTTCTGCTTGACCAAAAGACGAAAGATGAAGTCATGCATGAAGTATAAAATATGACGATCATTAGTGGATGAATAATTAGATGATGAGTCGGTTGTTGAAGATTCGTTTCTTACAAGTTGATAGAAATGTTTCTTTGTGAAATTGGAAGATATTGTTACGTTAAAAAATACTGCTCTTTGAGTGGGATAAAACTCGAAGGAGTAAAATAAGTTCGCACTAGTTTTGATGGCTTCGATAAATAATTCTACGACATTGTCTACGCACGCACGCGTGCACACACACCCACACACAGATATATATACACACTCATAAATCATATAATTCATCAATATTATTCTTTTTAAAATATTTAATTATTTCTGTAATTTAAATTTGTAAGTGAAAACAAACTATAATTATTTCTATAATTATTTAAGATTACATATTTAAATATATAATTTAAATATGGATAATAATTAATATGAAGTAAAGCACTAATGCAGAAAGGACAGTAGATGTATGTTATTATGGATTTTTAACGTCAGATCCCAATCCAACATCTTTATGGGTGACGTTAATGGGACGTCGGACTTATAAAATCTAACGTCTATAAAGACGTCGAACATGACACTAACCGACGTCTAAGGGCACTATAAAGACGTCGGTTAGTGTCATTTCCGACGTCTAAAGGCACTATAAAAACGTTGAACATGACACTAACCGACGTCTAAAGGCACTATAGACGTCAAACATAACATTAACCGACGCTTACTGAGTTTTCGTTGTGTTTTAGTGCAGTTTTGCTCATGTCGTTGGATGGCCTAGTAGCACCTTCTCCCTTTGCTAATTTCCTCATAAGAAAAGTTTGCGTCTTTTGGATCTCTTATGACATTTCAACCCAAAACCGAACCTAGGTCCTTGCCTAGTTCCATTCCAACCGTCAATGAAGAGGAATACGGTGACATGAGAACTAGGCGAGGACCCAGGTTCAGTTTTGGGTTGAAATGCCATAAGAGATCCCAAAGATGCAACTTTTCTTACGAGGAAGCTAGAAAAGGGAGAAAGTGCTACTACGTTGCCCAAAGAAACAAGCAAAACTACACTAAAACACAACGAAAATTCATTTTAATTGGTTCAAATAGAAGACAATCCATCAAAGACTAATTTAATCGAAGTAAAAGTAAGTTTAAACAGTTCAAAAGAGATAAAACTCACTTGAAAATGTAATGCCACAGAGAGAAAATACGAGGAGGAAGACGATGAAGTGCGCATAACTGCGAGTTCGCAAATTTTGATTTAACAAGAATTTGGACGTCAACTCCCTTAGTGCCCGACGTCTATTCTCGACTGATTTAATATGACGTTCATTCGAATTAAAAATTAATATTCGCGGTGTATATAGACGTTGGATCTGGGGGTAGCCGACGTCCAAAATAACTTTACACCTACCCTGACAGGTCATTTAGATGTCAGATGTAAGGGGAGCCAATGCCCAAAAACAACTTTTTCGCCTATCCTGTCAAGGTATAAACGTCGGTTACCAGGGGCTCCGACGTTTATAGACGTTGGAGTGGCAGGAATGAACATCTATATGTCTAGAAAAAAATGACTTTTCACCTACTTGTCAGTCCCGTAGATGACGGTTAAGGAGAACTGACGTTGATAAATTATAGATGTGGATATCCTCCTAACTGACGTCTATATGACCACTTATTTACAAAAATGTCACCGGTCAATAATTTACGTTGGGTATTTTGTAGTTTAACATCTAAGGAGTGACGTTAAAAGTCAATTCTACACTAGTGAAGAGAGTTACAAAACCCATCTCTCGTGGATTAAATACTAAATTCCACCTCTTAAAAATCAAACTCTACTAAGATTCGTGACTTAACCTAAGAATGGATATGAAAGAGGACGAAAACAAATAACAAAATGAAAATAACACAAGATAAATGGTCAAAAAGAATTAAATAACGAAAAATATTTTAAAAAAAAAACTGTGCAAGCTATCATAGCAATTTTTTTGGTAAAACGAGAGAAAAAAAATATTGCATTAAAATAATCAATTATATTTATTTTCTTCGTAGTTTTATTCATAAGATAAATAAATTGCATACTCAGTTTTTAGTTATCATAATACATTATATTATTTCTACTTGTCTTTTTTTTCTTTTTACACAATGTCTCAATTAATGTACGCTTAAACTTTTTTTTTTTTGTATTTAAAGTATGTATATAATGTTTATGAATTTGGTTTAGAGATTGTATTAGAAGATAAAAGATTTATTAATTGAGGGGTGGAGATAGTGATTTTGAAGTGTATATATTAAAAATAGTTAGGTCACGAGGTTTGGGCTGCAATAAAAAATAACAAAAGAAAATGGGTGTTTCATCTTCCACCTCCAAGCATTTCATCCTGCACCTCCAAACTTTAATAAAATTCCAATTTTAACCCTGATTAAAAATGTATTTTAATTTTTAAAATCTGATTAATCTTTAAAAGTGGTCAAAGATTCCATGCACAGTTTGAATTTCAGAGAGAGAGACAGAATGTGATGATATTGAATTTGAGAGAGAGAGTATCGGCACTCTCACAGAACACCATTATTTTCCCAGTATCCTTCCTCTCACAGCACCATCAACATCTCTTATCTCCTTTCTCAAGCTTTTTTACTTTCTTTTCCACACAGCAGCCACCACTGTTCCCAAGCAAGCTTTTTTTTTTTTTCTGCAACAGAGGTACAAAAAACACTGGACTGGATTCTTCAGATTTGATTTTTCTTTGTTGTCTTGTGCACACTCTCATTTTAAGATTTTAGTTTCTTCTTTGCTTTGTGTTTCCCAGTGTTTTCCAGAGTCAGTTTTCTTCCTCCGGTTTTCGCGGTTCATTCCAGGTTCGTTCATGTTTTTAATTTTTTTTTGCTGCTTTTTACATTTTTTTAGATATAAATTGGATGATTAGAAATTTTTTAGATTTGTCCGTTTATCTATGCATGCTTCAGTTATTCGAAAGGCGATAGGCATGTATCGGATATGGGAAACCGATACAGCCAGCATCGGCTCTCAATATCCGATGTAGGCTGTATCGGTTTCCCATATCCGATACATGCCT
>NC_028359.1:7146633-7233840 GCF_000741045.1 Vigna radiata var. radiata | reverse complement strand
TTTTAATTTATTTAAATGTTTCTGTTATAATTATAAACTTTCTTTTTAATTTTTTTTATAGGATGACGTTATTTGATTTTTTTTAATAAAAGTGTTATAATTGAATTAATTATTTATTTATATAAAATTTGAATTAATTTTATTTATTTTGAATGAAATTATTTTAACTATTTTAAATATTTTGTTTTAATTATTTTATATTTTTTGTTTTAATTATTTAAAATATTCTATTATAATTATAATAAATATTTTGTTAATAAAAAAATTTAGAATAGACATGGTTCGTACTCGAGGAGGTTCATCTTCACATCGCGGAGAGAGTTCCTCACAGGGTGAGAGGTGGAGACCTACTGTTTCTGCTCGCAGAAGACGTGGAGCAGTTGAGTTTGATGTTCATGTTGAGGATGATGCAGTTGAGGATCATGCATTTGTGGAGCATGAAATTGAACAAGAGGAGGATCATGCATTTGTGGAGCATGATATTGAGCAAGAGGAGGATCATGAGGATGTTGCTGAAGGTGGATTTCCTGGAGGTCCATTAGACACTTCAGTATTGACGCATTACATTCACCATGTTGCTTATGCGATATGGCAGGGTCGGGTAAGTGGAAAACTTTAATTTTAATGATTTTTGTTTAATTGAAATAATTTGATATTAAATATTATTGTTTAGGAACGGGATGAGATCAAGTTGATCTCCCATGGAAAGAAATTAAACAAATTGGGGTCCTGCCACGAGAGCATTAGAGACATCGTTAATGGTTCTGGTCTGATGTCTCTGGTGGGCATCTCCTATGACTATGTCGATAGGGGTCTACTATTGGCATTTGTAGAGAGATTTCATTTTGAGACCAGCAGTTTCCATCTCCCCGTGGGTGAGATGACCGTGACTTTAGATGATGTGTCATCGTTGTTGCACCTCCCAGTGTTAGGCCAGTTATGTGATCTGGAGGATGTAGATTTTGAAGAAAGTAGACGTGCCATTGTGGAGCTTTTAGGCGTGGATGGTGGGAGAGCTGGTGTTGAGTTACATGCAGCTCACGGTGTGAAAGTCAGATTGAGTTGGCTTCGAGACATCTACGTTGAGCACTGTGAGCAGCAGCAGTGGGAGTATGCTGCCCGGGCATACTTGTTGCACCTAGTTGGATGCAGTATATTTGCGATAAGACTGGCACATCCATTCGTGTGTCTTATCTTTTGCTCTTTAGAGACGTACATGCATGTGGTCGATATGCCTGGGGCGTTGCTGCACTAGCACATATGTATGAGCAGGTAGGAGATGCCAGCTTGGCTTCAACCAGACAGATGGCGGATTATTTGACTCTATTACAGGTACAAATTATCCTTACAATTTGATTTGGTTGAATACTTTCGTTGTGGATTATGAAATAATTTGTAATTTTCTATTTTGTAGAGTTGGATATATGAGCACTTCCCCACATTGGGAAGAAGGCATCTAGTATCTTCGTACATGGAAGACAGACCGCGTGCTGCGAAGTGGGAGTCACCGAGGCAAAGTTCCACCCTCTTAGAGATCAGGGTACACTTGGATGCGCTGACATATGATTCAGTCATTTGGTACCCTTATGAGTCACATCTTATAAACTAATCCAATACATTATACATTATAAATTTATTAACAATGTAATCAACTTTAAAAAAAAAACAAATTAAATAAACTTAAAGCTATATAACATTATTAAAAATTTTCATAAACATAAAAAATCACATATAAATTATATCTAAAAGATTATTAAAATTAAATATTTAAAATGCATTTTTTATATTAANAAAAATTAATAATTNTAAAAATGTAGTTAACTAGTTTTATTAAATTTTTGTATAAAACAAACCTATTTAAATAATATTAATAAAACAATATGCAAAAACTAATTCAATTTTATGAAACCGCACTGTTTCAGCACAACTAATTCAAATTTATTCAAATTTATGAGATTTCCACATCCGATTTGTATTCAGTATTTTTAAAAAAAATTACTTTTATTAATTTTAATAAATCCTAAAAATTAATTTATATTCATTTTAAATTATATAATTACATTATAAACTGATACAAAATCATATATAATTTTAAAATTAATTAAAAACTGAAAAATAATTAAATAAATATATTATTAATCTTTTACATAAATTAATAAACATTCTCGGGTTTTGATATCCGAAAATACGATTATCGGAAATCCATATCCGACAATTTCATTTTAAGCTTTTTTACACAAAATTAGTTTTATTCATTTTAATATAATCATAAAATTATTTTTTATTAATTACAAATTATAAAATATACTATAAACTAATACATAAAATTATAAAAAAATTGAAAAAGAAGTTTTAAGAAAATTTAAACTAATATAAAAATATATAATGTAAACCTGGAAAATGTTTAAAATCTGAATGTATGTGATATCGGATATCCATATCCGAGAGTTAGGGCATCGGATATCCAAATCCGAGATTGTGTGCATCGGATATCCAAATCTGATGATATGTTAATCGGATATCCATGTCCGATTGGCACATGTTTTCCGATTGGCACATGTTTTCGTTTTATGAAACATTCTAACTGAAATTAAATACCTCTTATCTCTTAATATCAATACAATGAACAACAAGAACATCCAAACAGATTTAAAAAAAAAATATATTAACCATGCTATACCAATGCAAGGAAGATACAAACAAATTTTAAAATAAATACTAACCTCTAACGCTAAAAAATAGCTAATAGAAAGAAGCTGATGTCGCCCCACTGCAAATGAAACAATTCAGCTTACACTCAATAATCCTTGGGAAATATATATATATATAACCAACACTCAAAAAACCTTAAGCGAGTTGCATTTCAAAAATGGAGGGATGTAAGGTTTGTTTATAAAGATGAATCACTATGCTGGAAATAAGAGAGTGTAGGAGTAGGGTGCAGAAGTGGTATGCTGGAAATGAGAGAGTGCAGGAGTGGGGTGCAGGAGTAGGGTGCAGGAGTGGGGTGCAGGAGTGATGTAGGGGTGTAGAGTCAAGGGGTGCAGGGTCAAGGGTTACAGAGTTCAACAAAATGCATGCTTACTGATTGGACAAAATGGAGGTGGTCTTAATGCTGACACAGAAATTTAGACTAATCAAAATATTAAACTCTTAAACTATTAATTAAGTAAGGGTATTTTCGGAAATTGGAGGTGCAGGATGAAATACTTGGAGGTGGAGGATGAAACACCCAAAGAAAATGGGAGAGATTATGAGGGTAAGGGTGCATATAGCAATTCAATGAATAATTTGATTTTTAGGGCTAAATATGTTTTTAGTCCCTTAAGTATCACACGATTTTGGGTTGGGTGTTGTTCCCTCCACCTCCCGAAGTGGGTCTTGCACCTCCTCACTATTTTAATTTATTTTAAAAATATTTTACACCTCTCCACTGTTTTCTTTTATTTCAAACATACCCTACACCTCCCCACTATCATTAACAATATATATTTTTCTCTCTCTACATTAATGGAGCATTTACATAGTTCGCTAATGGAGCATTTATATGACTGAAATTTGAACTTGTGATATATTTTTTTTTAAATAAGTTTGATTCAATCTTATTTTCACTGTTTGAATATTTTTTTTCTTTTCAAATTACTTAATAAATGGTAAAATTTTGTTCTAAATTTCTAGAAAAATGTTTATATATATGTGTGTTTTTTACATTTAATATCTATAATTTTTAACATTATATTATGTTTTAACTCTGACTCAAATAACTTGAATAAAATATTTAATTTATTAGATAAATAATATAAAAATATTATTAAATACTTAAAATATAAAAAAAAAGTTATTTGTTAAAGATATAAAATTTATTTAGTTCTTTCGTCATTATAAAGTTAGTATATAATAATAATAATAATAATATATCATTATTTACTATTAATATTATTATGCTTATTATTTTGTATTTGCATCTAACTTTTAATTTTATAAAATGGAGATAGTAGAAGTATTAATATTGAAGTTTCCTGTGAATTTTATATTTTGTAATATATCACAAATTCAAATCTGAACTATGTAAATGCTCCATTAATGTAGAGAGACAAAGAGAAAGATTGTTAAGGATAGTCGGGAGGTGTAGGGTATTTTTGGAATAAAAAAATAGTGGGGAGGTGTAGAATATTTTTTAAATAAATTAAAATAGTAGGGAGGTGCAGGACCCACTTGGGGAGGTGGAGGGAGCAACATCCTTTTGGGTTTAGTTCCTATTAGAAACTTTGTTGTTTTTAGTCCTTGTAGTTTTGAAACTATTATAAATAGTCCCAAATTTTGGATGACGTTAATTTTTATTTGACGTGGCTAATTGTCAATCCACGTCTGATGTCAAGTATGAATTTATTCTCTGTCATGTTTTCTTTTCTTTTTTTTATTCTAAATTTCCACACAAGTCTCTGGTTTCTTTTATGAGTGTAAGGACGCATATAACAATTCAATGAATAATTTGATTTTTATAGAACAAAAGCAAAAGAATCCCTTTTTCTCCCATTCCTTTTCACTTCTTCTCATTTTTCCTCACTCCATGCCCTCATATAGAACACTAGGAAAGATATCATTTACTAAGTTTCTTCAGCTTACAATGTTTCCTCTTCAATCTTTGTGGGTTGTAGAGAAGTTTTGAGTTGGTGTTTGATGAATTATGGTTTGAATTTTTTTAATTAACCAATAGCTCCTATATATGTTGTTGTAATTTAATATTTTATTGAAATTTTATTTTTCAGAAGTTGAAGGTAAGAAAGTTAGTTTTTTACTTTTAATTTAAAGATTTATCTAGGTCTTGAGATTTTAGACTTATATTTGAAAAAAAAAATCAAAATTCGATGATTTTGTTATTTAATATAAAATAAGGTATTCAATTTTATTTTATTTTAAATAAAGTTAGATTATGAAGTTAGATAGATAAGTGATGATTTGTTGGAATTGATATTGATTTTTGAAAATTATTTTATGTTTCGATTTTGATATATTGTGTTATTGATATAATGAATTTTAATTAAATTGATGAACATTATTATATTATTTTGGTAATTAAAAGTTTTTTTGTTCAGAGAGGGACGAGGTTGAAGACACATAAGTATAATAGATTAGTTTAGAAAATTTTCTTTTGATTAAAAACATTGTTAAATAATATTAGAAATTAATTTAGACTCTCATTCATTAATTAATTATAATTTGTTATTCATGTAAACTATTTTAAATATAAAAATTTATAGTTTATAAAGTTGTATACTGATGAAAACTTTTATCACCCATTTGGGTATTAGTGTGGGGAGAGCCACTTAAATATGTTCCATAACTATTTTAAATTATAAAGTATTGTGTTTGCAGTTTATAAAAATTATATAAAATATTTTTTTAGATTAAATATATTTTTAGTCTTTAATTTTTGTGAAAATTAAAAATAATCTTTTTTAAAATTTTGATTTAATTTAGTTCCAGACTTCATAACGTATAAATTTAGTTATTTTAATTAAATTTTGTTAGATTTATTTGACATTAATACGTTTCATGATAATATATGAGTTGTTTACTTCTTTTGAAATATTCTCGCTTCAATGATAATTAAGAAAAATATTTAAAATATCAAATAAATTTAAAAAAAATTATTAAAAGGATTAGATTGACGCAAAACTAAAAATAAGAAACAAAGTTTTGAAAATAAATTAATTTAATTTTTCACCTAAAGTTAAGATACTAAAAATATTTTAATCTTATTTTTCTCAACAAATGACCGTGAAAATTTAATAAAACATTTCTTCAAAAAATGATATATGAATGTAATATTATAATTCACACTCAAATTTGTTTGTTCCATTGATAATCATTCATTGATTGGTGTTAATATAATTTGAAAAGTGAATAAGGAACTAAAAATAAAAAACTAAGTCCAAAGTTTCGAAAATAAAATAATTCAAATTTTCACCTAAAGTTAAAATACTAAAAATATTTTAATCTTATTTTTTTCAACAAATAACACAGTAAAAATTTAATAAAACATTTCTTCAAAATATATATATGAATGTAATATTATAATTCAGTCTCAAATTTGTTTGTTACACAGTAAATCATTCATTTGTGATTGGTGTTAATATCATTTGGAAGGTGATTACATGTCAATTCCTAGCTTTTGCAAAATTAGTGAGATATGAGAAGATTTAAATATTGAATGGGGTAACATTATAAGACAAGAAACAAAAAAAAGAAAAAGAAAAGAAAAGAACAATAAAAGAAATTCCTCCATAATTCAAGTTTATCCTTAAAGAATTATATTTTTTAAATAAGCATGGTTTTTTTTTTTTTTTTTTTTTTTTTAAAAAAAAAGCACAAAGACTCAATTGAGTGAAGAATAAATATATAAAAAAAATTGAATCATTAACTTAATCATGAGACCAAATTACTTAAGTTTATAATTTAATTTAAAAACAAAACAATTTTTATAATAATTTAGACATAAAAACATATTTAATCTTAAATAGATTAATTGGCAAAAAAAAGTACCTGCGGACGACATGACAAAATTAATCAACAATACTAAGAAAAATTCAATATCTTTTATTATTTTGTTAAGATGTATTTAAGTATCTAAGAAAAAAATTAATGACATTTATATTAATATTAACTGGAAGCAAGCGTTTAGTCCAAGTCATGTAATAATAATTTCTTGGGTAACCGTTTGTTTAACGGCAACCTTTTGAAATAAAGGAGAGAAACGTTTTGAGGAAAGTTGGATCCAGGAAAAATCCATCTCCAATTGGCACTTTTCTGGTTCAGGCATTTTCTGGTACAGTGATTTTCACCATTTTTTCAACTATATTAAGATTTCACACAAGAAGCATCTTGAGTCAAATAGAATCTGTCAAGTGTTGTTTGTCCAAGCTTCAATTTCAAAGATGCCTCGTGGAAAGCTTGAAGTTATTTTGATCAGTGCCAAAGGCCTTGATGACAATGATTTTCTCTGTAAGCTAACTCTAAGTTT
Source organism: Vigna radiata var. radiata (assembly GCF_000741045.1). Lineage (NCBI taxonomy): Eukaryota > Viridiplantae > Streptophyta > Magnoliopsida > Fabales > Fabaceae > Vigna > Vigna radiata. Next base: position 7,226,816 of record NC_028359.1, on the reverse strand, counting down.
AAGCTCAGCTGATAAGAAACTGTTTGTGATAATGATTTCCTCTTCATAGATATTTCATTAATTGTGAAACTGTGGATAAGAAAGTTTCGTTTTTTTGCTTTTAGATGCATCAGAATTCTCTCACTTTATGATGGTTTGGTTTAGATCTTTGTTATTGTAAATCTCTCTTATTTGGAGATTAAATTGCAAAACGGGCATATTCTGGTCTGATCTTGATATGTTCTGTTTGGATCCGGCTTCTCTAAAGTCAACAAATCACTTTAGAGGGTAAAGTAAGTAATTTTAGCTGTTGATGAGAAAATCAATGTTCAGTGTCACATCTATATGTTTGTTTGAATACCAGCAATTGATTTTCTCGTCTAATTTGTTTGGTTCATATAGCTATGTTAATTGAGTCTCTCTTGTATTCAAATTGAACATTGGAATCATATCAGTTGACCTTTTTCTTTGATCTGGTTTTTGGGTGTCAACGAGTCATATTGGTCAAGATATAACACTCTCTAACTGCTTGATTTTGTTCTTCAATGAGCAGCCAGCATAGATCCTTATGTGATTCTCACATACAAGACACAGGAGCACAAGAGCACTGTGCAAGAAGGTGCATCTCTGGCCAACTTAACTCAATATATGCTAATTTATGTACCATTTTATGTTTTGTGGCTTGAATTGATTAGTGTGATAAGTGAATACCAGATTCTGGATCCAAACCTCAATGGAACGAGAGCTTTCTTTTCACTGTTTCTGACAGTACTTCTGAACTGAATCTCAAGATCATGGATAAAGACAACTTTACTAAGGATGATTTTCTTGGCGAGGCAAAGTGAGTTAAATTCTCCTTTAACTTCTACATTTTGCTTACCTTGTCAGTGAAACTTCACTGAAGATAGCACTGAATTCAATAGAGACTAAAGAGTAATAGACCAAACTTTCACCAAACATGTATGTAATGTTGTATGGTGTAAAGGGAAATGTTAGTAGCACTTTTATTAATTGAAGTTTATTGGTCACCACAAAACTTAGTGGACATGTTACTCATGATTTTGTAATGTTTAATGAACTTTAGCCAACAACAGAAAGTTTTGTTAGCATAACTTTGGTCTAAATTCTGCATTTCTGGTGAACTAACAATACTACAAATTTTCTGCCTAGCCACGGTCTTCAATGATTTTTTTTTTTTTGTGTTTTCCAATTCAATATTTTATTTTTTCACTTTCATGGCATGAGTAATTGTCTCTGGTGAAAATGGGAGGATCATTTTCAGTTTTTTCATACTAATGCATTAATTTTTATCTGCATTCTGCAGCATTGATTTAGGTCCACTGTTTGAAGTGGGTAGCCTTCCAGAAACTGTTCACAAGGTTGTGAAGGACGAAGAATATTGTGGAGAGATTAAGGTGGCTCTCACTTTCACTCCTGAGGTAATACTGGAATCTTTTTTCCTATTATTTTTCTTTTCTCTCCATTCAAATAATATATACCATATAGCTAAGAGCTCGACAATCATGAAATGTAAAACATTATAAATTGTTGCAAAGATATTTGTTATTTATTGCAAATTTCATCAGACTTATATATAAATGGTGATTTTTTATTTGATGAGATTGTAACATAATACTTTGAAATCTGGTTGCAGAGAAACGAGGAGCAGGAATACAGTGTAGGGGAAGAGAGCTATGGTGGATGGAAAGAATCAAGTGGGGAATTCTAGAGTGAAAGAAATGTTTACATACTTCTTTCGCCCATAATTACTTTTACAATGAAAAACAAAACATTTTTGGGTCACATTTTGGAAATTTTAATTATTGTGCTTTCTGGTGTGAAAATCCAATAGTGTTTTGCTGTTTGCCATACAAAAATACATTTTGCTTCACATGTTTTCTTTTATGCACTTAATTTATATTAATTGGAATTCTTTTTTATTGAAGTTATTCATAATTATTTAACTAAAATCAACATTATTGGTTACGGTTTTTCTTGTCAATAGGTTGAAAATGTTCCCACTAGACATTGTAAATAAATAAATTAATAATAATTTAAACATTTTCAAATAAAAAAATCCTAAATAACATTTGGTGTCAATTATATAAATTGAATTAAATATATTTTTCTCTTTTAACTTTAAATGAAAAATTAAAATTAATCTTTTTTTTAAATTTTATCAAATTTAGTTCTTTAATTTTAAAAACATATAAATTTAATTATTTTAACCAATTTTTATTAAATTTATATGATATTCTAAATGTGTTTCTTAGTTAACATTAAAAAAAAATATGTTAATTTTAATATTATTATAAAATATATTTGAAATGTGAAATAAATTTAACAAAATTTAATTAAAATAATTAAGTTTACTTATTTTTAAAACTAGAAAACTAAATTAGATTAAAATTTTGAAAAGAAAAATTAAATTAAATTTTTAGTAAAAGTCATGGAATAAAAACATATCTAAAAAATATTACAGACATAAAGAGAATTAAAAAAATTATATTATCTGAAGAAAACAGTAACCTCTCTAGCATTAAGTGAAAAAATAATAGTTTCGAATGAAATTAAAAGTAATTTATCAAATAAATACTCCTAACAATTTAAATAAAATTACTTTTTGGTCAAAAGCTAGACATTACAGTGTTAAATCCAGAACCTGTTAACAAAAATCAAACTAAGAAGAAAATACAAAGAAAAAAACATTTAAAATTATAAATATAAAAAAAAATGTTTTCCTATTTTTTTTAATAAAAAAGTTAAAATCTACATTTAAGTATTCTAATGATTTTCATATAACTTTATAATTTTATAAATTATTTTAAAACTCTGCTTAACTAATTATATACATGGTTATGCAGAAGTTTATGTAAAATACAATTTCTCATGTAAAACCAAATTTAACGCCGTATAAAAGAAAAGACTAAATCATTATTTTAGAAAAAAAAAAGGAAATCAAATCAAAGTTTAAAATAAAAATTGGTTATAATTATTTGTTAATTAATTAAAAGATAAAAATTATATTTAATCTTATTGATTTTAATCCAGCACTGTGCACTTTAATGTAATTATGCAAAATTAAATAAAAGGGTCAGTTTTTGATCAAGTATTTAGGAAGAGATAGCTAAAATTTAGATTTTGTAACCTCCCACGTTTAATGGGCAGTTCAGTTTTTTTTTTTTTTACACGGTGATAATTTCACCTCTTTTTCAGTTTTGAATAAGAGAGAAAGTGCAATTTGTGAATTGTGTTCACAGGCTTCCTCTGACGATGGAGAGAGAAGCAGGAAGCGGCTGCCGGCAGCGGTCCGATAAGGCGGCGGATGCTGTCGGAGTAGAAGAGAAAAGTGAAGAGGACGTTGAGACGGGTAAGAAAAACTACTTCTTTCAGTATACATTCAAATCTGAGTGTTTTGTACATCTGTTTGTGTTATTGGAAAAAAAGGGAAAAGGAACTCTATATAAATAGAGTTCCGAACGGGAGACGGAAAACAGTAAAAACGAACAACCCAACCATCTAAACCAAAAGAAACACTGTCCTAACACGACAGATTCTCAGTAGCCTCCCTTCAAGCTGAACGGTGTATATTAACCAGTCCAAGCTTGGGTACAATATTCTTAAAACTGACGCGATGCGGGAATTTAGTGAAGACGTCGGCTAGCTGTTCGGTGGAACGAACCGGAAGAAATGCAGAAGGTCTTTCTGGATCTTTTTACTAACAACGTGACAGTCAAGTTCAATATGTTTGGTCCGTTCGTGAAAGCTCTAATTATGAACAATATACCCTGCAGATTTGTTGTCACAATATAGGGCTGGAGTTCCTTTTTCTTTAATTCAAAAATCTTGTAGTAGATAATAGAGCCACTGTATAGTGGCTGCAAGTGCCCTGTATCCTGCTTCAGTAGAGGATCTGGAAACAGTTATATGCTTCTTAGATTTCCAAGAAATGAGAGATGTCCCAAGGAAAATGCAAAATCCTGCAGACCTTCTGGTATTGGGACAGGTTGCCCAACCAGAGTCACTAAAAGCTTTTAAATGTATAGGAGAATCAGTAGCGAAAAATAGTCCCTCAGTTGGTGTTGATTTAATATACCTAAGCACATGTTGAACAACCCGATAATGATGATTAGTAGGTGATTGCATAAATTGGCTAAGTAAATTGACTGTAAAACATAGGTCAGGTCTAGTATTGGTAAGATAGAGTAACTTCCCTATCAATTGTCTGTAAGGTCCAGGATCATCAAGATAGTTATCCAATCTGTATGGTGGGCTTGTGTCTCTAAGAAAAGGGGTAGAAGAAGGCTTGCACCCCTCCGTTCCTGTTTCCTTAAGTATGTCTAAAGCATACTTCCTTTGGCATAGGTGTATTCCCTTTTTAGATCTGGCCACTTCCAATCCAAGGAAGTATTTGAGCTCTCCAAGGTTCTTTATGCGAAATTTTTTGTGTAAGAGTTCTTTGATGCAATTGATTTCTTCCATAGAATTACCTGCCAACACAATGTCATCTACATACACAAGCAAAGCGGTAAAACAAGTATCTGTTCTTTTAATGAATAAAGAGTGATCAGATTTGGATTGTTTGTAATTAACAAAAGTCAGATAAGAGGACAATTTTTCAAACCATTGCCTGCTGGCCTGTTTCAAACCATATAGGGATTTAGTTAACTTGCAAACCTGCCCTTCTTTGTGAATGTCCAAACCTGGAGGTGGTTGCATATAAACCTTTTCATTAAGGTCCCCATGTAGAAAAGCATTGTCAAGATCTAACTGGTGTAAGAACCAATTGTTGGAAGCTGCAAGGGCTATTAGAAGTCTGATAGTGGTGAGCTTGCCACTGGAGAAAATGTGTCAAGATAGTCGGGCTTTGTGCCATTCAATGCTACCATCAGCTCTATATTTGGTCTTATATACCCATTTGCAGCCTATGGGGGTTTTTCCTGGAGGCAGCTGTGTTAAAATCCAAGTATCATTGTCTTGTAGGGCTTTAATTTCCCTCTGCATAACTTCTACCCATTCTTTTATGTCCCTGGCTTCACTATAAGTTTGGGGTTCCTTATTACCAGTAACAACCATGATGTATTTTGAGTGTTTCTTTGACAAATTATCACAACATAATAGATTAGAAATCGGATAAGGAGTTTTGAAACCATTTTTCATAGATAAGGATTGATTAACCTGATGAACATAATCTTCTAGATATGCAGGAGTCTTTCTGGCCCTATCTGATCTTCTAGATTTTTATTATATTATAAACCGTTTGAATTATTTTATCAATATAATTACCCTCATTAAATTTTATATCCAAATACATTAATAAGTTCTAAATAATACAAGCATGACATTATGAGAATTTTATGTTTCATTTTGTGAAAGACCACTTCAATAAATTCCACAGATGTAAGAGATAGATTTGATCAAAGTTATGTGTTGTTCATGGTTATAAAAAATTGGTTGAAGAAATTGCTATGTTCTTTGAGATGATAAATTTAGAAGAGAGAATTTGTAAAACATTGAAAAATTATAATAAAATTGCCTTTATTTGCATATCTTATCTTTTAATTTCTTAGCTAGAATTCTAAAATACTGGTAAACATCTGATTCTTATTGTTTGTGTGGTTGATTTTACAATTGCTTGCCACAGAGGAGAAGGTGAAGGTTTTGGTGGTGGGAGGAACGGGGTACTTGGGTCAGCATTTGCTACAAGCCTACGATCATGTCATTCTCATTTCCAATGGAAATGGTTATGCTTTCGATCTCGCTTTCACCCATCACTCCTCTCCTCCTCCCCACCTTCTCGTCAATGCCATTCCTTCCTCCATTTATTTCCAAGTAGATTTGAAAACTGGAGTTGGATTTGAAGCCATTTTCAACACTTTTGGTCAGGTTCTGTTATCACCCTCTTGGCTGAACTTGGTTATGTTAATGTTGTTGTTTTTAATTTCAATTGGGCGAGGAAAGAAACATGATTTTGATTGATGGGTCATTTTGTGAACTTCCTTTTTGGAATAAAGTTTGGGCCTTTTTTTGTATGTTTTTGGCTTGTTGCTTCATTGTTAAACTCTGTATTGCCGTGGTTTGGTGATTTTGGGGAGTCTAAAACTGGATATTGTTTGCTTTGAGTTTCATTCGAGGATGCCCTTTTCTTTCTCTATTAACTCGCTGAACTACTCCATATTTGTTGCTTATTCATAACGATGATTTAGATAGGATAATGTGCATGATGCGGGTTGCTAAGATTTCATACAAGATGTAAAAGACTTATTGCTGTAAGAAGTGAAATATGTTGCTGATTTAGCTGCTAACAGGTGGTTATTAGTGCATCTTTCATGAACAAATCTTCAAGATTGTCATAAAAGGATTTAGATTGCAATTTGGCAACTTGTTTTTGGCCAATGTTTTCTCTCAGCTTGATGAATACTCATTAATCATTCGTCTTGTCATACACTGGTATGAGTATGACCATGTACCTGCGTGTTTCATTTAATGGTTTTTTTAAATATTTATAAGTTCAACAGATGCCAATGTCCATCAAAATTTTGAGTCTTTCATCCATTCGTGTATCTTATGGGTATAGCCTTATACAAATAGAAAATTAATGGAAGAAAACATGAGGTAAAGGATCACATGTTAGCATTTCATAGTGAAGAAAACAATACTGTGATCTGTTTCATTATTGACAGTTCTGTTTGTTTATTAATGGCAGCCTGATGTGGTTGTTAACTGTGCTGCCATCTCAGTTCCTCGTGCATGTGAAATTGATCCTGCTACTGCACATGCTATTAACGTGCCATCATCTCTTGTAAAATGGTTGCAAAGCTTTGAAAAGAGAACTACTCTTCTCATTCATCTTTCCACAGATCAAGGTAACCCAATCGTACAATATATATGAAGGTAAATGAATGGGCACTATGAAAAAGGAAAATATTTTCATAACCTTCTTGAACCCGTACTCACTTCTTCCTTCTTAATCTTTCCCTCTTTTTAATGTTTGTCATTCTTAAGTAAATTCTAACATTATCATCGTTTAAATTTTAGAACATTTTGTTTATAGCACTACCAAGGGATGAGTCATGTTTGGGGTAAAAAAAAGTCTCCATATATCGTGTTTACTGTCCATGTCCATATCCATATACACTTTCTTTTAGTATAATTGTAATTTTTGTTTCTTCTCATCAGTTTATGAAGGGGAGAAGTCCTTTTACAAGGAGGAAGACATTGCTGTGCCAGTAAATGTTTATGGAAAAACGAAAGTGGCAGCAGAGCAGTTCATTTCAGAAAATTGTCCAAACTTTGCAATTTTGAGAAGCAGTATCATCTATGGGCCACAAACAATCTCTCCAGTTCCCAAATCTCTCCCTATTCAGGTGCTTGTGTAATGTATGTAATTTGTATCATAGACTTCAATGGAAAATCAATGCTTAAGCATTTAGGTCGATCAAACTCTAGAGGTGAATATTTTGTGAATTTTGCTTCTTATCGCATGATGTACATGATATTTCTTTCTTAAAAGATGCTGGTAGTGCTATGCTAACCTTTTTTAATCTGTAGTGTTAAAAAAAAAAAAAAAATCCATCATTCTTGATTTCTTGTGTCGTTCCTTTTAGTGCCTGTTTCCCTTCTTTGAATGTGAAAACCTCACAATACTTCGGATTGTAATTCTTTTTTTTGCTTTGACTTTGTTACAAAGGTTATAATTTTCCTTTGTCACTTGTTAGGTTCTTTTTCTATTCTCTTAGAGTCCACTTAAATACAGGAGTTCATTAATGGGAAATATGTCTATGGGGAGTTTGGTTGTTGTTTTATTCATTCATACCATGTTAAGTGTTGAAAGTCACATTAACTAGTGATAAAATCAATTTAAAATTTATAAATAGATGCAAATTTCACCTTACAAACCGGTTTTGTAGAGTTAAATTAGATTTAAAATCCACTTCTTAATATTAAGAAACCACCCACAGAGACCGTCAAGGTGAATTGAAAGCCTAATGTAATAGATTCTATGATAAGCAATTAGTGGGAATTGAGTAGGCTTGCGATATTCCTAGAGAGAGTCAATCAAGGGAATTAGGTGGTGGAAGTTTACCTGTATAGTTGTAAGACTATGCAAAAGGGGTATAAGGAGAAGAGTGAGCAGGTAAGAATTAGATATTAAGGAACAATGAGGGGAGTGCAGGGTCTGTAGATACCCTGTGCTATCTTTTGTTTATTAAGTCCGTCCACTTGTAGCAGTATTTTCAGAATAATATTACAGTACAGTACATTTATCCTCATCTATGTGTGTTCTGTTCTCATTACTAAAATACTATCTGATTGTTTCAGTGGATTGATGGTGCCCTTGCTAAAGGAGAAGAAGTTCAGTTCTTTCATGATGAGTTCCGCTGCCCAATTTATGTTAAGGATCTTGTAGATATCATACTAGCTTTAACAAGTCAATGGATTTCAGGTATAGGACTTTTACTACACATGCTCATGTATAAGTTAGATAGTGGTAAGCTGCAAAAAGAATTCTATATATTAATGAGGCTAATTTTCATAGACTCGTTTTAAGGTTGCAAAATAAGATTAGAAAAATCTATGGAATTGTTTCTATACCAAAACTGAATATAAAAATTGTCCCCTCTTGTTCATTAATTATAATTTCATTTGGCTGTTCCACACCTTTTCATTGTAATGCCCATATTATACTTTCTTGTATAACTTTAAGCTGCAGTATCCCAAATTTGCCATTATGAATTCAACTTTTTGATTCTTGTAACAGAGGGCAAGGAAATGCAATTGTTACTTAATGTTGGTGGAGCTGATCGGGTTTCCCGTGTTCAAATGGCTGAGGCCGTTGCACAAGTTAGAGGGTATGATACCTCATTAATCAAACCAGTGTCTGCCTCTTCGGTACGTGTTGTGACATTCAATTAAGTAACTGTCTTTCTTTGTTTTATCACCTTTTTTATGGCCATTTCTTAGCCTGATATAATTTATCTTCTTTCCCAGATTGTGTTTTTGATAGGGGAATAAAAGTGTATGTAGTTCCCTGCAGAAAAGAACCTAACAGTTTTATTGGCATGTCCTTTTGTCTTTTGTTTCAGGTTGATCGAGGTGTGAAGTCCCCAGCTGACATATCTATGGATATCTCTAGATTGGTTCAAACCCTAAAAATCCATCCTGTTTCATTTAAAGATGGCGTGAGATCAACATTTGCAACCGAAGCTAGGCAATGAGGCAACAAAGATATCAAACAAGGCTTCCTTGTTAGCATTTGAGTCTTCTTTTTCTTAGCATTAAGACTGAAACGTGTTCTCAATAGCTCTTCCTATATTTGGATTGTTGTAAAATAAATATAAGTAGAAATCTCAAAAAGCCCAAGTTGCAACCCAAGTCACAAAAACAATCACCAATTGTCATTCATCCCTTTCCTTAGACTCCAACAAGTTGGTTTTGACTTTCCATCCCTGTCATTCTCCCAATCATTTTCAAGATACACATTTACACTCGTGTTAGTATTATTAAAAGTCAGTGTAATAACATACTGAACGTTTTTATGCAAGTATGGGAAAAATACTCGTGTCATTACTATAGGAATTGCCTTCTGATTGCAAGTTCTGTGCTTGTATCAGTTATGCCACTTTCTATTGCAAATGAAGGTGAAAGAAAGAAAATGTTGTGATGTTCAAGTTTTGAAATGGAAAAACAAACACTTACATGAAAGCACCGTGTTAATCCATTCGGCTTGAAAATTTTATGACTGGTTTAATTTATGCTAATCTTAAATAGTGGTAAAGCATACGTTTGGACTAGGTACACAGAAGTTGGCTCAATGGTTAAACACACGAGTTTGGCCTACTATATAAATTGTGGTCAGAATTAAACGGTAGGAACCCACTTCTTCTGATGGTTATTGTTCATTAAAAACAAAATAGATAGGGCTATCCAATAACCTTTGTGGTCAGCATTATTCCAGGATTGTGTTTTTTCTAAACACCAACCAGTCCCTCTTCTCTCACTAATGCTGCAGGTGACAACTTTACAAAACAGTTAACGATGTCTTCTTTTATTGCTCTTCATGGCCTGCATGGCTCTCTTCTTAAATCACAGTTCCTAGGCCAAGAAAACCTCACTCATCTTTACCCTCGCAGAAAGGCTTCCAACATTCACACCAAACCAGTAACAACACAACCGTGTGCTAAACTTGACCTGCTGCAAAGCTTGGGAGGAAGAGGACTGTGCAATGGAGAAGAAGGCCTTAAGCAAGAGCTGAATAAGCAAGTCGGCGCTGATGAGAAGACACAATCATCAACAGCAAGTGAGAAGGAACAAGAGGAGAACTTAGCAACACAGTCCTTGGCAAGTGTTGCTGTGGAAGATGGTTTTGAGAAGGAACTGATGGGGTTGACTGGGGGATTTCCAGGGGGTGAGAAGGGGTTGAAAAAGTTCATTCAGGAAAACCCTCCTCCAAAACCAGTTCAAAGGAGCAAAAGTCTGAAAGTGGCACTGTCAGAGAAGCCAAAACCACCAGAACTGCCTCTGTTGTTGCCAGGAATGATTGCCATTGTGAAGAACCCAAATAACCCTTTTTACATGTACTGTGGGATTGTACAAAGAATCACAGATGGGAAAGCAGGAGTTCTCTTTGAAGGAGGGAACTGGGACAAGTTGATCACTTTCAGATTGGAAGAACTTGAGCGCAGAGAAAAAGGCCCTCCAATGAAGAACCCTAAGTCTGCTGTGCTTGAACCGTTTCTAGGAAAGAAATCATAGTTCAGCACTTTGTTTCAACTTGCCAATGATGTTCCCTTTTGTGTCACATATGTATGTATCTGCCTTTCTGACAAATCTAGCACAGCTGAGTATTGAAACTACTGCTTACTGCTTAGATGTTCTTTCTTTGTTGAAATTCTAAGAAGAAAAGAACCTCCTTATGCTGAACATGTATATTTGTGTAAACTCATGTAAAAGAAAAAAAAAGGTTGTATAATTTAGTGAGTTTTAGTGTTTTCTGTTTGCCGAATGATCTTTGGCTTATCCTTCTCAAGAATCAGCTGTAGAACTGCTATCTCCAGAAAAAAAAGATTAATCATGACTTTCAAAATGAAACTATATTATGCATAGATATTGTTTTTATTGATTGCATTATGTTTTCAATAGTGTTCCATTCCAACTTCAATATTATTCCAATGAAAATTGTTTATTCTTTTTTGTGGGTTGTGTTTTTCGGGAAAAGATGTGATAGGACTCATAGAAGCACCACATTCAAAAGATTTCTTTGCTTTATTCCATTTGATTTTTATGATTGTTTTACCATACGTAAATTTAATGTAAGTTGAAAATTATCCACAGGTTAGAAACTATAAATGAAATAGAATCAAAAAATAATTGGCTAAAGCTTGCAAAGTTATATTTTTTTTTTCATTTCTTTAAATGAATTAGCATATTTTAAGGTTTAATATATATTTATTAATCTCCTCTAAATATTTTGATTTTCTCGTTTTTTTTAGATGTATGATAATTTTTTAAATTCTTTTTCGATCAGTTATTCTAATATTTTTTATTTGTTTGGTACCTTATGCAGGTGTTTGATGTGATAAAACTTCACTGTTTATAAGTAACTATGATACTAATTTTGAAATTAGTATTTTTTTTTTCAAAATCAATTTCAATTAAAAAAAATTTAAAATTATTTTATATTTTCTAATGCTATATTTTGTTAGAATGAAAATATTCATAAAGTGTGTAATTAATTAATAATTAAAAAAATTGTAATATTTGGTGCTTTTTTTGTGTTAAAAGAAAATGTTTGATATACATTTTTTATTCTTTAATGTAAGAGCATGGGGTAAAATAGTATATTTATTGAGAGTTTAGGGTTCAAATGTCAGTAGAAATAATAATTGATTTTGATTTTTTAAAATTCAGTCTAAAAATAATCTAAATCCACCTAACTAAATTGAAATTACATTTAACTTTATATTTTTTAAAATCAATTTGGATTTTTACAATCCCAACTCCAAATAATTGAATTAAACTTTTGAAAATAAAATAGTTTGAAAGTTTATAAATATCAATTTTAAATCTAAAATAATATATATTTTCTAAGAATATCTTATAAAATGAAAACTAGTTTCAATTTTTCATAATTCATAAAATATGAAATTAGCTAACAATCTAAAAAATAAATTATTTTTCATACACATGCTAATAAGAGTTATGAATATATTGATTATAAAGTTAGTCTTGAAATATAATAATAAAAATATATGTCAATAAAAATTTTATAAACAAATGTTATATCATATTATGTTTTTTAAATACCAATGGGTAAATTTTTCATTTTGAAAAAGTTGTCACGCATTTGTTAAGAGTTGAAAAAATATAAAAATAAAATATTTTCATCACTAATAATATTTACTTTAAAATAGATGAATAATATTTATTTAAAAATCTTAAGGCTTTTTAGTTTATATATATATATATATATATATATATATATATATATATATATATATATATATATATATATATATATATATATATATATNGGTTTGCTAACTTGCGTACGCCTGTTTTTTAGTTGGTATATTTTAGGAATTTGTACCGGGTTTCAGTAGACAAAAATACCCCTGTATATCATGAATTCTAAGTTTTAAGGTTAAAGGTATTTTAATAATTTTCATTCTCAAAATTAAAGAAAAAACAAAAAAAAAATCAAACCCTTACCCATCTCTCTCATTCCTCTCAATCATTTCTCTCTCATCTCTTTCACTCCAACCTTTTCTCTGTCATCCCTACTCTAGCTCCAATTGAAAAAAATCAGAAACACTTCTTATTTTAATAATTTTCATTCTCAAAACTAAGAACAGAAAACCCCAAACCTTTATTCACCTCCTTCATTCCTCTCAACCCTTTCTCCTTCATCTCTCTCACTCAAACATTTTCTCTGTCATCTCTGCACTAGCTCCAACTAAAAAAAGATTCATTATTAAACGATCTACTTTTGTAAAGAATTGAGTCATATTCACCTTTCAAAAAAAGTTCATTCAAAATCTCTTTAATTTCATTATCTTCACTATATATATTACAGCCAACGGGCACAACTTGCACTGAGACTTATGAGCATCCTTCCTTTACATTCCTTCACATTCTGAGACTACTACGAAATATTGTTCTGTGGCTATTTAATTTTTTTGGTAGNAATTCATTAACTTGTTTTTCTTTACTAAAGAAAAAAACAAATCAAAATACAATAAAATTCTCAATTATAAAATCAAACAATAAAAATTCTAAATCTTGAAATTTTATTTATAATTATATAAAGAAAAAATTAGGTGCTTTAATTTTTTTATTTATGTAAGTATTTTTTTTCTCTAACCATTTTATTTAATAATGAGTGTTTTTTTAATTAGAGTTAGTGTAGAGATGACAGAGGAAATGTGTTGAGTGAGAGAGATGAAGGAGAAAGGATTGAGAGAAATGAAGGAGGTGAATAAAGGTTTAGGGTTTTTTTTTTTTTTTAATTTTGAGAATGAAAATTATTAAAATAAGACAAGTGTTTTTGATTTTTTTCAAAATTAGGACTAGAGTAGGGATGACAGAGAAAATGTTGGAGTGAAAGATATGAAAGAGAAAGGTTGAGAGGAATGAGAGGTGGACAAGGGATTGGGGGTTTCTTTTTTTATTTTTTTAATTTTGAGAATNAAAATTATTAAAATACCCTTAACCTTAAAACTTAGAATTCATGATATAAGAGTATTTTTGTCTACTGAAACCCGGTACACATTGCTAAAATGTACCAACTGAAAAACAGGCGTACGCAAGTTAGTAAACCCCATATATATATATATATACCATTTATTAACCTCTAGTAGGATAGAAATTAAGCAAAAATATCAATTTTTCCTTAATTTAATATAGGGATCAACTATCTGAAATGTGGAGAACAATGGGAGAATGCAATATAATTCTCTAAACTAAACTAAAATGCCAATGAAATGATGAATGAACTATGGCTAAAGTTAAACCAAGACATGGACAGCTTGCATGGTTTTACAATTCTAAATGCAATAGTTTAATCTTCTAAAATAAGTTTTAATGCTTGGAAATTATATATAAATGCATGGAATGTGTCAACAAATGATATTTTAAACCTATTCTATACTTTAAAACCAGCTAAATTGATTTAAAGATGTGAAAACAAAAACTGTTTATTAAAATGCCTAAGAGAAAATAGTATGCATGCTAGATGTTGGAAAAGATGCATATTTGTGATTTTTACATATTTGAATACCAGAACAAATCTAGATACCTAAAACCACTCATGATATGCATGTAGAACTAATAAAACACTCAAAATACTAAAAATCACTCTTCAAACCAGATTTAACAAAACTTATCAACGAGTGAAAGTTCATCAGCTTTTCAACAGAAGTGCAATTTTGGTTTGATATGCAAGAATGATTTATATCCAATGCAGATGTCTAGAATTTGAATCAATAGAAATATGCGTGAGAAGTATGTAGAGATAATGAACAACATGAAATGCATGAATTCACACTTTTAAACCAGATTTGGCAGCTCCTAAAACGGTTCGGCATGGCGGCAGACTTTGACAGCAATGGCGGCAGACTTTGACAGCAAGGTTATTATGCCATCTTTTTATGTAGAATTGATTATATGCTATGCTATGAATGTGAACATGATAAGAATACGCAAACAAGTGTAAACCAATGCTAATTGAACATTAAAACTGAGAGTTTACAGAAAGAACAAGTACAAACCAAAATTAATTAGCAACTAGAAAAACTAAGTGGTAGGAACTGGAAACAGAGAATTAAAACTGAAATGAAATTGAATGCACAAACATGAATCAAAGGTGGAAACAATCATGAAATAGTAATTAAAACTGGAAAAAGATCGCAGAATTAAAAAAATCAATGTTAAAACCCAAAGTTTGAACTAATGCACGGAAACAATAACGAAATAAACTGTCAAAATGGAAAATATGATTCAATCATGCAAAACTTGAATCAAAGAAAGAGAATATGTCTTGAGCAAGTTTCTAAAGCTAGAACAACGAATAAATTATACTAAAATTTCAGAAATCACAACTGAAATGAAAATTTGCATTGTAGACCTATGACTGACAGCATTAACAGTAAAAACAGAATTAACAGAACTGAAATGGAATGTGAGTGGTGTATTAAGATGTGTAATCTGAATTAAAACAATAGTAAACTCAATCATAGCCTTTCTTTCCCCAAAGTTGACTGCTAAAAACTCAACTCATGAGTTCTTAGAAGATAGGAGATCAATCAGACCACTAAAACACAATTTCTATCTTAAAATGTGAGTAAAACTTGCAAGGTTTGAAAATGCCAGCAGACGATTGCGGTAATATCATTTTAGGTTCAGAATTACATTCAAGAATATGAAACATGGATGCTAAACTAAATTGGAACAGAAATGGTAGATACAGGGCAGAAAATGAATCAAACAATGAAATAACTATGAAGAACAAGATGATGGGAGAAGAGAATCCAAATCTGTATTGAAGCATTTGCACATCTTGAAACTTGAAAAACTTGAACGTAGAACAAAGTTGTCCAGAGAAAGAAACAGAAAAGTGCATCTGACTCCTAAACTAACCTACTACTAAGAAAGTCAATATTGTAAACAAGTTTCTATAAAGTTGAACTACTCTATTTATAGGCTATGAACAGAACTGTGAAACTGGAAACAGAAGGGACAGAACTGGTTATTCCAGGTTATATTGTCTATTAACTAACTAAACTAACTACAACAAACCTAGTCTGACAAGTAAAACAGTTAAGTGACTCTTCCCGCTCTTGAAATCCTTGTGCAATAGTAACTGGCAGCAACAGGCTGCATTTACTGGTTCAGCAAGTTTTAAATCACATATCCAGCCTGCTCCAAGTTCAGTTGAGCTACTAGATTGGCAGCTTCAGTCCAAACTTTAATCCACTGGCAGGTGCAGGTTACTCTGATAATTGATCCAGCTTTTATAACTTCCAAAACAGCCAGCACCAAATTGCTTCTCAGGTCCAGTAAGGTTCCAGCAGGTAGCACCAATAATGAGTGATTCAACTCAGCTTTACAACTTTGCACCTAGAAATCAAGAAATGAAATGTGCACTGGAATTCACGGCTGTATTTTATTATTGACCAAAGATAAAAATCTAAAAAATTATAACTAACAAGAAAAACTATCTAAAAACACTATATTAACGCATTTTCATAAAAACTAACATTTTTACAAGAAAAACTGAAAATGAATTAAAATCAAAGAATTAAAACCAAAGAATGCCCAAAAGAAGTGTTTTAAACAATGAAAAATATGACAAAATAGGACTTAACATCACTATATCAACCCATTAATATTCATAATTTATAATACAATCATTTAACATTTTTCTCAATATATAAATACTTAGTTACGGTCATATAACACTAGAAATAAAAAACTTGTGCAACTTGAAAAAGTTTGGAAGATGCAAATGTTACATAAGATGACCATTAGCACAAAGGGAATGTTATTATACCTTCTATCATAGCCTTGATTCCAATCACCAAGGGCTGCATGGTTTGAAACTTCACCAGAACTTTTTTGAAGAGTCCTCTGATCATGCTGATGAATCAACGGAAGGGCATTTCATCTTAATGTCAGATTCATGCTCTGCTGCAAATGCTAAAGTTGACAAGAGTGCCTTTTGACTTGAGTTTGATGCATGCTTGTGATAATCAGATTTTAGGTGTTCAGAAGACTGGATTGAATCAAAAGGACTTGGTGTAGCAGAGGTTTTATCTGGAAACTTGGCTTTTACTCCCTCTGACACAGATTGATTTTTTCCTAAAATCTCATTTAAGAATATGTCAGACAGTGATACACTTTGTTTTGTCCTGTCACTAGGTTTGTCGTGGACATCCTTCTTTATCTGTTCAGGCAAACCAAAATTGAGTAACCGAGGCAAATTGAAACCATTTTCTGTACTCACATTAGGATGAATATGAGTTTTAGAGCCAGAGACAGAGCCTTTGCCAAAAGAAAGAAAGTTTACTCCTTTAGGTGTCACAGATGGCAGTTTCTTTGCAATCTCCACCTTGTTTTGACTTTTGTTAAGTGCACGTTGTTCTTCATGCGTCCCTGTTTGTAAAGGACTTTCCTTGATTGTTACTGTGCCTTGTTTAAGTGCAGAAGGGCTGGGTGTGAATTTTGCAAGATTGATGAAACTGATTCCTTTAGGTGGTGTAGGCTGTTTTTGTGCAGTGTCTGTTGCCTTATGTTGAACGTTGACCCGAGAATGAATTCCAGAAGAATGAGTTAAGAGATTTTGCTGCATAGAACCAGAGCCATGATTATTGCTAACTGGTGTACTGGAATTTGCATTTCCTGACTGAAGAGTAGACAACACTGGTCTGCGCATATTTGAAGGGGTAGAGATATCTTCTTTGGATACCTGCATCATAAAGTTCCCCTTTTAATCTGAGAAAAGTTATAGTTCAGATGCACTCATGCCTATAAAAATTAAGATTGATATCAAGTTTATATCAAGTCCATCGACACAGTCATTTACAACAAGTGAAATGAAGTGACATAGGACGTGGTGTACCTGGTGTGAAAACAAGCAAGATTCACCTCTTCTACAAAAGCCTTGGGATAGAATATTGTTACAAGGATACTTTGAGAGCTCGTGATCAAATGGGCAATCATTCCCTTTCATGCAAGAGTTATGAGCAAAGTGACCACATGGCTGCAATTTCAAAATCAACACAAGATCTTGTGAATTTCTCCCCGTTCTTGTCATAACTTCTGGGGAAATAATATGAAAGTTTTAGCAAATTTTAAAGTGGCCAATACCTTGGATTTTGTTCGAGGCACCACATCATGTGAAAACTGACACTTGTCACCCTGCCAAATTTGTTTGGGAATTGGGAGGGAGAAAAGGAAGTAAATTATTTGATATTTTTCTCACGGGTATCATATATACAACTATATTGCAGAAACTGCAAAAATACACTAGTAGTACAATAATGACGTGGATGGACTACTTTGACATAAACGTAACAAACAAATTATCAAGGGCTCATGGCAATTCAAATATCACATAACATCAACATTGAAAATGAAGAACCTGCAGAAGAGTTTTAATCTAATATTCAAAATGGAATTTTTTTTTTCGTAACTAACAAATATTACATTTTACCTAATAGAAGGAGAGAATTTCATAAGTGAAATTAAATGGAGTTGATGAAAATGTAAAAAAAGTCATTTTAGTCACTGACTTAAATCCCAACATATACTCTCAGCAATCACCAAAAGAGTCAGTATAAGTGGCATGGACAACAGAAAGAAATACAGTGAGTGATGTATAAGAGAAAACAAAGAAAAATACATCATAACAATACTCGAGAAGATTATTCTCTTACGTGACCTCATATATATTATAAATGAACTTCATGCAAGTTAAAAGAAGTTAAATATATCAATTATCTCTTAAATCAAAGTTAAATAAAGCTTGAACACCAGAAAAACAAACGGTAGTATGTATTGTGCAATTAATCACAACAATAAAAATCAACAAGAATAAAGATGGTATGTTTCATATATGTATGAAGTAAAACATATTTCATAGTTTAATATAATTTGGGTAAAAAATACCTCATAGCACCTTCCCATAATATAATGCCGACAATGTGAGACAGCTTTTGGTTTCTGTACAAACTTCTGAAACTGCAAACTTTTAACACCTAGCTCTCTGTTCTTTTCTGCTCTCTTCATTCTATACGCCTTCTACAAAATAAAGTTTTATCAAATAAATAAATTAGTGACTTGCTGAAAACATACAGTTTTGTTCTTCACAAATAATAGAACATTAATTAACTTCACGAACTTCAAATTCATATAAGAAGTTAACAATTATATAGCACCAAGAAAGAAAATGAATAACAAAATATCAGTAGAATACCTTTTTTTTGTCTTTCTTTCCACCACGCTTGTTCCTTTTACTGACATTCATCAACTGCAATATCCAATAAAAAATTAGCAAAAGGAAATTCCATGCAACTAGTCATAAAATCATTAGACAGTCAATACAAGGCTGGTTGAACATTTAATTCTCATCATATTTCTAAATTAGTTAATTTGCCCAAAAGCTCAAATATGAAAAATAACAGAGATACAATTCAAAACAATCAGTAGAGGATCTGGACTAAAGAATACCTTCATTGTATCTTCCTTCTTACATTCAAAAGTTTTTTCAGAAATTTCTACTTCAACTCTGCATGGAATTCTTTTGTTCTCACCAGGTATAGGCTTCACTTGTCCATTTTCATTGCCATCTTGAAGAGAATTTACCACAGAGGAAGTAGGCTCACAATCTTTCTCCTTTTCTTGGTTCACAATCGTAGACGGATACATCATATTTCTAGTTACATTTACAGGATCCTGAAGGTCATCTACCTGCTTCTGCGGTAAAATTAAAGCATCTGCAGACCGAACATCACATGAATTGCCATCCTTTCCCAAGTCTCCAGAAATTTCTCCCTCTTCCATGTCTACTTGAGAGTCCACCAACCCAACTTCACGGCCATCATTATGTTTCTCATCAAATTCAGTGATCGTGGGAATTAAATCACTATCACACATAAGATCTTCAGTTCCTTTCATAGCCAGTTCAAACTCATTCATTAGCTCATGCTCCTTATCAAAACCATTTACTTGGGTAGGCATGTCCTCTATTTCCATCATATGTTCTATATCATCTAGGACAATCTTGTTGGAAGTAAAATCCGTATCCTTCTCTCCAACCCCCTCAATGATCTCCTGAACCTCCACTATATCTTTCTGGCTAATAGGATCCTTAGGACTCAAAAAATCAGAATCAACAACTTCAGAGCACTTGGGCCTCTTTTCTTGGTTTACTCTATCCATTCTACCAATGCCATCATCTTTAAAAAGGGAAATTTTTTTTTTCAGCGAGTGGTAAAAAAATGTGAGCACAAATTAAATTGAAACCAACAGCAATTTCATCCATAGCCAAAAGTCTTTCTTAAACTCAAATTCTTAACCCAAGTGGAAACTTAAAAAAAAAAACAAAAAAATTAGAAAACACCCTTTCGATTTATATTTACCAAAATTTTAAAAATATTGAATTGATACAACATAAAATAAATAGATATCAGAAAAACGCAGATCATTGAAACTACCAACAGATTGATCCATAACCCCAGCCTAACCTTAAAAACCTTCAAATTTAAATTTATAAACCAAATAGGAACTTAAAACCAAAAGGGAAAACATTTTTCTAAAAATACCCTTATGATATTAATTCACCAAAAACTCAGATAAACTGATTATTTTATCAGCATTCACATAATTGAGAAACGGAGAATTAAATTGAAAAAACAAAAAATTAGTTTATATACAGAGTCAAAGATCAAAGTCTCGAACAACAATTCATAGAGGCATATAATAATGACAAAAACTATTATAAATTAAAAGAAAACAAAAAAATGAGCTTTAGAAATTGAAACGCGTACCGGGAATGTTGAAGGATTGGGTTGGAGTTTCATGTGAAGAGTTGTACTCAGCAAAGTGAGAGAGTAGGTGAACAAGAGCATGGTAAGTGTTGCTACGCAAATGGGATCTTCGGTAAGGAGGGAAAGCCATTGAAAATGGAGAGGGCTCAGATTCCTTCACTGCACAAAATACCAGAGCACAATATTCAAATTATGAACTAGGGCTTTTGTTTATCTATTTGTTTTGCCAAATTCATGTAAAGGTAAAATAAAGTAAAACAGATTGAAAAAGTTTATTAAACCTAATTCTAATAATAATAATAATAATAATAATAATAATAATAAATGATATTATAATAAGTGGCATGAATAAAAATGGTACCTTGAAAATGTGAAGCATCATATTTTGAGGGAGAAGAGAGGAGATTGGAAGGAGACCAGAAATAGAGAGAAAACAAAAAAATAGGTCAGTCACCTTAACCCTAATCGATTTCATATTTACATTGGGTGCAATAAAAAGTAAAATTTATATTTTAAAATAATAATATTAAAATAAAAATAATATAAAATATTTAATAATTAAACAATATAATTAAATAATAATATTAAGAAATGATATTTTATAGAACACTCAATTATTAACGTAACTTAGTATTTAAATTATTTTATTTTATTATAATAGAAATATAAATATCAATAATAGTTGATCATACAACAAATAAATAATTGATTATCTCTATGTAGATATTTACAGCTTTAACCTTTTCCTTATAAATTTTTACTAAATTATATTTTAGCCTTATTTTTGTACTAAAATTTTAAAGGTGTGTGTATTATTTCTTATTTCAATTATGTTCTTATTCATGTAGTTTCTGAAAAAATCATTTTCAAACTTATAAAAAATCACTTAAAATAACATCATAATATCAAAAGAAAATGTAACTAAAAAATTTTTTTAATACATTTTTATTCCAATAATCCTAATTACACAAAATCTTATTAAATCAATTTTTTAGTCATAAAAATTCAATTAAAACGTTTTTTTCTTTCTTATCTTTTTAATTTTCGTTTTTTATTTTATGATAATAAAATATAAATCCCTTTTTACTCTTTTTATTTTTTTACTCTTTTTTAGCACCCCATATCTTTCTTTTCTTTATTGTGTTTTGGGCTCAAACTTTGTCTTTGGACCTAAGTTGTTTTTTTTTATTTCTTTTTATATTTATTTCATTTTAAATTTTTACCCATTTAAAAATATACATAATAATAATTAAAAAATAATAAAAATAACATTTTAAAAGGTTAAATACGACATCAATAAACCGATTATATATATAAATGATTAAATTTTAAACATTTTAAAAATATATCATTACTTGAAATATAAATTCAAATAAAAAACAACATTAAAATATAATGAAATAATATATTAATATAAACGAAATAAAATATTAATATAAAAAAGTTAAATATTAATTGAAAATTTTAAAACAATTTTAAATAAAATTCGATCTAAATTATAAATGTAAGTAAACTTAATTTTTCTAAATACATTTAATAAAAATATAAATTGTAATAAAAATATAAATATAATATTTATATAAAAATTAAATTTGATTTAAAGTTAAAATAACTACCTATAATGAAAAAAGAGAATTGCATCAGTGCATATGTTTTCATTAGGTTCTAGATAATTATATTTATTTATTCTCATAAGAAATATTACTATATTTATTTATTCTATATTTATTTCTATATTTATTCTATAAGAAATATTACTATATTTATTTATTCTATATTTATTCTCATAAGAAATATTACTGTTGTTGCCAAAGTTGAAATTGCACCCTGCCACCATCTTGTGCAGTCCTCCGCCCCCTCCTCTTTGTCATCACCCTTTGTCGTCACCGACCCGTGCAATTTCAGGTTTCCAATCTTACTTCTTCTGAGGGTGTATGCTTTTCTCTTTGTGCTTATGCATCAATTTTTCTGTAAACCTTTTCTCTTTTCACTCTGTTTCTGTTTTAGCTTTCCATAGAATGTTTCAGTGTAGAATATGTTCATGGAAACCCCATTTCTAACAGTTATGGAAAACGGTGTTTGATTTTGGAGTCAGTTGGTGCCACTTTAGGCATGTTAACATTTTTAGGGTTTTTTCATTGAGATAAACTTAAACCCAATAATTACGAAATACGTGTGGATATGTAGAGCAGCTATTGTGTATCTCAACAAGGAGATATCCTGTGATTATTGTCCATGAATGACGTGTTTATATAGGGTAGGGAAGAGAATTTGTTTGATTGCTTTTGATGTTTATGATTTCTTACCATATGGTTGTGTAATTTAAGTTTGAAGTTCAAAATTATAAACAGGTGAGAAACTACCAATGGCGGAAGAAAATGAAGAAATAAAAACATTTAAGGATTTGGGCTTATCTGAATCACTGGTAGAAGCTTGTGAAAAATTGGGTTGGAAAACTCCACTGAAGATACAGACAGAAGCTATTCCTCTTGCATTAGAAGGTTGTCATTTAATTGAGTTTTGTAATTCAATCTGATATTTGCATTTTTTATTTTGATTGTAAAATAGGACAGACAAAAAAATGATAGTATTTAGATTTTCAACATGATATTTTTAATATATAATATATAAAAATTATTACTTTTACTAATTGCATTATTCTTTTAAGTAGTTTCCCATTTTAACTTCAATATATTCTTCAATGGAATTGTTTATTATTTTTTCGGAGTTGTCTCTTTTAGGTAAAGATGTGATAGGGCTTGCCCAAACTGGTTCTGGGAAGACAGGAGCTTTTGCTCTTCCTATATTGCATGCCCTCTTAGACGCACCTCGTCCAAAAGATTTCTTTGCTTGTGTGCTGTCTCCCACTAGGTTTGAAACTTCATACCTAATTATGGGTTTCATCATCATATAATTCAATTTTTTTTATTGTAATAGTCCTGACTGATATTTAGCAAGTCTATTTTTTTTGTTCATCATTTTATAAATTCAGAGAACTTGCTATTCAAATTGCTGAGCAGTTTGAAGCTCTAGGTTCAGAAATTGGTGTCAAGTGCGCTGTGGTGAGTTTCTATCTATTTTTCTAAAATGATTCATTATTTGTGAGTTTGATTGCTTCCTTTTTACTGCATAACTTTGATTTTGTCCTGTCTGACCCGAATCAGCTTGATACATAGTGTTATAGGATGGTTAGGCACTGTGTTAATATTATATTTACTACATGAATATTATACAATCTTTTTGATGGAGATCTTTTCCTTTTTCTCTAGCTTGTTGGAGGAATTGACATGGTGCAACAATCCATCAAGATAGCGAAGCAACCTCATATTATTGTAAGTTTCACCATTCCTGTAAGCATCCTTTGATTATATTTGTTTGTTGTACTTGAAGAGAGTTAAGTAATAGTTGAATGAGAACTGAAATTTAATTATAATATATCACTAATGTTTCACTAAAGAAATGCTTTTTTTTATGCTATTGTTTGTCAGTTTCTAAATCAATTACTGACTTATCTTCCTCATTATTGGTCATAATATTTCATAAACATGTTAATTATATGATTTCTCTTGCCAGAGATAGGATTGGTTTTGTTCTTACTTTCTTAAGCTACTACCTTCAATATAAATATACCTGGAGAGATATGTATAATGTCTGTAGTTGGTAGGCTATCAAATTCCAATTATGTTAGAGTATTGGCCTAAAAAGATTTATTTTATTGCTGGAACGAATTCCGATTGTTGGTTTTTCCTTCTTTTATTTTTAGCATGTTTACTTTCAAATATTATTGTTAAGCTGTTCACATGGTTCCTTTAACACTCACTTTAATTTAGCTATGGTCCTTGGTAAAATTTAACTCTTAGTCCATGCAAGGGAAATGATTGATCAAATACCATGTTTTGGAAACTTTTGAAATATTTTTAGTTACTTGGGAAATTTTTAAGAGGATTGTACTATTATAGACTCCAACTTTGTTAAGCTGCATAACATCTACAACAACAAACCCAAACCTAAACCTAAACCTAAACCTAAACCCAACTTAAGCTGCATAACGTATCTACTACCACTACTATTTAAATTGCAATAACATACAGGTCAATAACATACAGGTGAGTTAAAAATGGTTTCATTAATTGTAGAGATAGAATTGTATAATATAATTAATTAATTTAATAATTAAAAGTGATGAGAATAATTGTAGATATGTGGTTGAATGCACGAGTCGGAAAGTGGATAGAAATGAGGGATATTTATTTTTATCACTTCTCTTTCGTTTGAACGCAACAACTTTGATCCATGTTTATTTTTTATAGCTATTCAAAAGTTACATCCAAAAAAAATTATGATGTCTTTTTAAGACATATTTATTTTTTCTTCATTTTAGTGCTGTAATTCATCATATTTTTTCATGTTTTTGTATAGAAAACATCAATTTTTTTCTTATCTTTTTTCTTTTTCTCTACATATCTAGTAATTCAAATAAAACCCATCTTCTATATATCGATGATCTACCTGTTTTCATTAGCGGTTAGAAATGAAGCGTTAGTTGGGAAGATTTTTTTTTGCAATTTTTGTTTTGGGTGTGGGTGGTGGAGAAATGACGTTGATATTTGGTGAGATGGAAAGGTAAAAGGAGTTCCTAGAAGTGGCCACGTGGATGTGTGCTTGAAGAACGTGGTGTGAGTGTCGTCTTTCGTTCATGGACAACTTTTGGGGGCTAACCCGGCCCCAATTTAATTTCAACCCACTTTATGGGATTTTTGGGGACAAGGGCTTTAGAAAAGCCCCCTCAGATGTGGGTCAAAGAAAAATGGGCTTATTACAAAGAAGGGCCAGGATTGGCCTTGGGGTTAAAAAAAAATTGATGGCTCTACTTCTCAGTCTATAATGTCATGGTTGCTTAACTTAAAAGAACAAGCCTCTTCACGGCAAATAGGATAATATTATTTATATTTCACCTCTAGAGGTGTACCATCTATATATGAGGAGATTCATTGGACTATAATATTTTAAAATGAACATTGATCCAACTGATTTGGAATTCAAATTCTTGCTCAATGTGTCTTGGTAATGATTTATCTTTCTTTTTTCATTTTGCCAAGTGTTTTTACTTTTGGCCGTATAAGCCCCAAAGTTCTAAATACGATTTCCCCCTTGCAATTGGCAACTCAAACAACATAAGGGAAACTAAGGAGTGTACCTATCGGCACCTGTAACAGTTCTAAATCTTTCTTGGATCATGCTTTTATAATTCTTTGAATGACGATTTCCATTCCTTTTTTGCTTCATAACTTGATTTTTCATCATCCTATGTTGATAAATTGATCAGTAACTTTATATTTACCCGCTCCACAATTTAATTGCATGAATGAACACTAGTTACAACTTTGGTCATTTTTGTTAAAATGTGGTAAGAGTAACTCAATTTCAGAAAACTGACTTGTAATGTAAAGTTTGCACCTATTTATATATATTATAAATTGATCTTATCTCTAATCGATGTGAGACTTCTAACAATTTTCATCCCACAGACCTAAGTTGAAGTTTGTGTTCCTCTTAACTCTTGTATCTTGTACAAGTCCTATGTTTACTAGGACTGATTTTGTTTTTTCAGTCGATATCTTGGTATTCAACTAGGTCTTTATCATGAGGAAGAGCATATTTAATTATTGCATTCATTGTTAAAAAGCATTACAGTGGCTGAGTGAGGCTCTTTATGTGTTGAAACTTTGCTCTTGAATGATAGAATATTATTCATTCAACCAGAGAAAGCGGAATTTATGCACATTCTGCTTGTACAATATTGATAGTGTGCTTTTAATTAAATGTGGTCTATAGTTTTCTGTTAATTTTTGGTCGTCACAGTTTAGCAGTGTTGTATTTTTTTGTTATTTATTTATGTTGAATTTGATATGCATGCAGGTTGGGACCCCTGGACGAGTTTTGGATCACCTAAAAAACACAAAAGGATTTTCTCTTAGTAGATTAAAATACCTGGTACAGTTTCTACATTTTTTTATATACTGAGTTATTGGTGTTACTTTCTGCATCATAAGTGTTCATATGCTTCCTTCCTAGATTCCATTTTTCTACCTTGATTAATATAGGTGAATGTTTTTTATGGTTGTCATAGTACAAAACAACAAGCAAAGAGAAAGAGGGGCATACCTTCTATTTTCTCGAGGAGACTCTTGTCTACATTTCCATGCCATACATGTGCTTGGACTAACATGGTTACTCTATATTTTGAGCAGGTCTTAGATGAGGCAGATAGGTTGTTGAACGAGGACTTTGAGGAATCACTTAATGAGATTTTACAAATGATTCCTCGTGAGCGTAGAACATTTCTGTTTTCTGCTACAATGACTAAGAAGGTATTTTTCTTTATATTATGAGATATGGAACCCTTTTTGAGGCTGGTCATGGGGGAGAGTTTATTGGAATTTAACATAAATTCTGATTGTTGGTATAGAATCTTTTTATAGATTATCAAAAGCATTTTTCTTGTTATTTTAGGATAAATCACAAATTTATTATAGTTTGTTCGGAACATAATTTTTCACGTATGTTCTTCAATATATTATGGTCAGATGGAATGAAAAAATTGGTTTGTTACTTTCTTATATGCTGTAGATACTTGATTGCTGACTTCTCACGTGGTTCTATATATTTACGTGGCTAATAAGATCAAGTTGCACTCACTGTTGCAGGTCCAGAAGCTCCAGAGAGTTTGTTTAAGGAATCCTGTGAAGGTACAATTCTCATAATATAAATGTTTATCCATTGGCTAAATTACATTCTACATTTTGAGAGATGCTTAAATTACCTTGCCCTGTTATCTATTTTGAACAAATATGCACCCTTCGATTTAGACGATCGTATCTTTCACTTAATCCATTTTAACTTAAACAAACTATCTAGGCTCAAATTTCCCTCTTCCATTAATCTAGGTTTAATCCCTCAATTTTGAATTGCAAGAGATGTATATTTGTT
This sequence comes from Vigna radiata var. radiata, assembly GCF_000741045.1. Classification (NCBI taxonomy): domain Eukaryota; kingdom Viridiplantae; phylum Streptophyta; class Magnoliopsida; order Fabales; family Fabaceae; genus Vigna; species Vigna radiata. The sequence continues at coordinate 7,199,301 of NC_028359.1, read as the reverse complement.
AAAGTTCCAAACTTCCAAAGTCGAAAGTAATGAAACTTCTTTGATGTTTTAAAGCTCTTAAAATCAACAATAGGGTTTTCAAGATTAGCTCGGTGGGAGACTCATCCAAAGTTTTTCACCATTGCTTAGAGGTTCATTTACTTTAAAACAGACTATCATACATAGTTTATTTATTCTCTTAAAGGACAGTGTGTAACTTAAAAATTAGAAGTAAAGGCAATATATTTAATCATCTCTCAAAGGAGAGGACTATTTATTACTTATTTTACTTGTATATATAAATTCTTCTGTTCTGATGTTACTCAATTTGTTTATTTCATTTTAGATTGAAGCAGCGTCTAAATATTCCACTGTTGACACATTGAAGCAGCAGTATCGATTCTTGCCTGCCAAACACAAGGTTTCTCTTCTCCCTTATTCGGCAACATCTTGGATTTTAATAACAAACATTAACTTTTTTAACACTCATAGCTTCTTTGTCCAATGGAGACTGTAAAGGCTACTAACTAAAGATATATTATTAAAGAAATTTCATGAGTAGAAGACCACTAACTACAAATCTAACATTATCATTGTTTTCCTTAAAAAAGGTTTGTTGCTTGGGACAAACTCCAACTGTAAATTAATTCTTCCCACTCCCTTGTTTTCAGCAACATCTTGGAAAAAAGAAACGACAATCAATTGTACATTAATTTCCTTAACAATCATCACTTGGTCTAATGGAGACTATAAAGGTTACTAACTAAAGATATATTACAAAAGAAACTTCATGGATGCATGAGCACGAAGTCCAAATATGATATTGTCATTATTTTCCTTCAATAAAGTCTGTTGCTTGCGACAAACTCCAACTGTAAATTAATTCTTCCCATTCTCCCTTATTCAACATCTTGGATTTTAAAAGCAAGAAATACCATCAATTGTACATCAATTTTCTTAGCACTCACATCTTCTTGGTCCAAAGGAGACGGTAAAGGCTATTAACACAAGATATATTAGAAAAGAAATTTCATGAGTGGACGACTGCTAACTACAAATCTGATATTGTCATTATTTTCCTCCAAAAGAAGTTTGTTTCTTGTGATGAACTCCAACTGTAAATTAATTCTTCTCATTCTATTGATTTAGCTGAGTGAAAGTATTTTATTTAATCAAATACCATATAATACTACTATTTTAGGAGTACAATGTTTGCATGAACACGAATGATAGTTTAGCTATTTGGAATGAAATTATTATAAATTCATGTTTTGGGTTTCATGAAGCATGTCTATTATAATTTTGTGTATGATGATTCTGTTAAGTAATTGTGTTTCTCTCGTAGGACTGCTACCTAGTATATATCCTCACTGAAATGGCTGGAAGTACATCAATGGTGTTCACTCGTACCTGTGATTCAACTCGACTTCTAGCATTGATCCTTAGGAATCTTGGTTTAAAAGCGGTACCTATTAATGGTCATATGAGCCAGGTAATTGTACTACGAATCTCCTGATATAGTTTGTAGTTATAATTTGTTGTCAACTATTCTTTCCTTGGTATTGGTAGGGGATGGTAGGATGGAATAAAGGACCCTCTTTGTCATATATTTTCATTATTTATTTGGGAGCCAATCAAGCATATTAATTTTTATTCTAATAATCTTTTGACAGCCAAAGAGACTTGGAGCTTTGAACAAGTTCAAATCTGGGGAGTGCAATATTCTCCTTTGTACTGATGTGGCTAGCAGAGGACTGGATATTCCCACTGTCGATATGGTGATTAACTATGATATTCCCACAAATTCCAAAGTAAGATGTGTTATGTCTTTCCTTTGTTCTTTTCTAACATGTTCTATTATATTTATAAATGTATACTAAATCAAAAGTTCACAGGTTTCCTGTAATTATAATTTGTTTTCATGGTAATACACGACGCATCTAAATTATCACAAGACCTATAGTCTAGATCAACGATTTTGAAATTTTTCACTTTTATATTTCATGGATTCCTGACCTTGTTAGCTATAGGATTATATACATCGCGTGGGAAGAACTGCTCGAGCAGGACGCTCTGGAGTTGCCATTTCCCTTGTAAATCAGTATGAGCTGGAGTGGTACATTCAAATAGAGAAGCTTATAGGTGAGTAGAGTATATAGCTAAGCGATCTTTGCTTTAACTTTTTAAAGGGAAAAAAGTTTCTCATTTTGAGAAATATGAGTATATTTCAGGCAAAAAGCTACCTGAGTACCCTGCACAAGAAGAGGAAGTTCTCCTTTTGGAAGAACGTGTTAGTGAAGCCAAAAGATTAGCTGCCACGGTAAAATTTTGTATTAAGCTGTTATATTTAAATTATTTTGTCTATTTCTTCTTAGAAGCATAACGAAATTAATGGGAGATATTTCGATGGAGGTTGCTGTAGTTGAATCTAGTTTTTATTGTTTACAGTTTTCAGGTATTATGAATCTAGTTTTTATTGTTTACAATTTTCAGGTATTATTTAGTTTCTGAGAGCTATGGATTGTGGTAAAAAAACTGTTTGGGTAGTAATGCATTAAGTCATAGTTTCTAATCTCATCTTACAACAAACGAAAGCAACTTGTTTTGTATGAGTTGGGTTTATAGACATTACTCCTGGGATTAAATATGATGAAGGATTAGTCATCAGCCAATTTTTATGTGATATTAAATACTATAGTAGAAAATACTTAAATGTTTGTATGTTTGGTTGTGTAGAAAATGAAGGAGGCTGGAGGGAAGAAGAAACGGAGAGGTGAAGAATATAATGACGGGGAAGATATCGACAAGTACTTGGGTCTCAAGGATGGAAAATCATTCAAGAAGTTTAAAAGATGAAGTCATATATAACTGACTGTGAGTGTGTTAATGGGGCAGATGAATGAATCAGATGAAGCCATGGAAATTTGAGGATAGACTGAGCGGTCATGCAACTTGTGTAATCCATTTTTGAGCAATTTTTGTTTCTAAAAGAATGTTTTTCCGTGGATTGATTATAAACAACTTCCTAGTGATATTTATTTCAATTTTTTCTAGTACTAGCTGTCTGTTTCAACATGAAATCATACAGAATTGATATAAAGTAGTATTGATTCACATGCCCTCTTGTATTTTAAGAGACTAGTACCTTAGCTTTTCTTTCAACTTGGAGACCCACAACAAAAATCACGCCGATAGGTTTCATATTGTAATTGTGTGGGATTAAGGAGTAACTCATCTTGATTTGTTTAAATTAAAAGTACATTTTCATTTTTACAGTAATTGCTTGGAGACTGTGTACGTAGTTTGGTGTGAAATTTGTAATAAATTTTCTTTTGAAGTGGTGATCTTTATTTACCCTGTAGTATATTTACTTTTACAGACGTATATGGAAATATTAGTTGCCCAGGAATTTGAGATAAGATATTATTTATTTCTGTGGTTATACAAAGTCCCTGTCTAGCCAGTGGACAAAGTAACTATATTATGTGTTGATGTGAGCAAGTAGCAGCAGTATTCTAAATATAGTTGGTAACAAAACGTATATTATCAAATTGAACAGGCACATCCTTCTGCAGTACCAATTTATATTTTTAAAACATAAAATCTTCATTCTCATGCACAAATATGGAATTTACTAGAGAATGACTTCCTTTATCAGTAAAGTTAAATTGTAGTGAAAGTTTTACATTTAAAACTGCTAGAATGATAAAAATAATGTTTTCTTGTACTTCAAGTTTTATTTATCCTATATAATATTTTCTGTATGATAGAATGATCCAACAAAAAGGGTTGTTGTAATTGAATTAAATTCTGAGTCTTGTTTGATCTGTTAAATATAAAGGACACAACAAAATATGATCAGGGACAACATAAAATTTTAAAAATTGTTATAGTAGGACAAACATGTACATATCAGAAAAGAATAAATGGAACAGTGAAACTATAGTTGTGAACATATTCAGTCATTTATTACTCATAAAGTTGGTGACATGATATGAAACTGGTTTTTGGTTTTTTATCTCTGGTGAGAAAACATGAATCTAACTTTAAATGGCACTTCTGTGGAGTCATCTTTATGGTATCTATGTTTGCTATACTTTGTTTTATGGAAGTGTTAGTTGTGTGTTGATATGGTAAGCTTTGGAAAGTATTTATATATTAACATAAAAAAAATTGATTACCAATAAATACATTATACATTCTTATAAATGATTTATTTTATGACAAATTATCATTTATTTATAGCATCCTTCCTAGTCTAACTCCATCTTTCACTTTTTGTTAACTGTTCCCCTTTTCTGCTCTTCAGATATTTTCATTCCATTTTATTTTAATTCTTATCAATAATTAAGAAAAGATTATAAATGTATTGTGAGTGGATTTACAGTCTTAACAAATTTCTATTAAGAATTTTAAAAAATAAAACATTATAACTCTTCCAATTATTAGTTCTAACTCGATTTAATCTTTTTGTTTTGACCTTCAATAAAAATTTCTTAGCTGTTATACAAAACTAGCTCTGATTTAGTTCTTACAGTGTTATGATATGGTACCCTCTCCCTTAGAGTCATGCATCTACATCACTTACCTAAACAACAGTTTTATTGCATTAATCAAACACATGACACTTGAAAACACTAAGTTAGAAAGGAAATCAGATATGCAATTACAGAACAGTTGAAGGACCATAGATGTGCTGAACCAAAGGAAACAAAACTGACTCACAACAAAACTAGACATCTTGCAGAATGCAAGCACAAACACAACATACACTTACATACATTAGAGTTCTGCATGCAACTAAAACTTTGAGGATGAAAACCTCTAAAACACATAGAGTTCAGCCAATTCCTCCAAAGAGTCAGAACCAAACATAGGATCTGCATTTTCTAGCATCCATAACAGATGATCAAAGAGAACCACCTCACAGTTGATAATCAAAGTACTCTTATCGTTGCCCTCTTGATTTGACTTGTTGATTAGAGCTTTCAGAAGAGGGTTATTCAGATACTTAGAGCTGATCAGATACTGTTTTCTTGTGCTGCCAACAAGTACAGTTTCACATTGTTCATCTTCTTGCATGTCATGGACTTTCCATGAATCGTCCTTAACAAACTTGGACCTTAGGCTATTATACGATGAAGACCTTCCTAGATGCCTTGACAAACTCCTGCATTTACTAAGTATTAGACTGAGTTTGTTCATTTTGTTTTGGTTGAGGGAAGTCTTAGGGAAGAAGAGGGACTGAGAGAGGGTTGGTTGTGGAAAACCAGTGGATGAAGAAATTAAAATAGAGTGAAAAATGAATTGTGCTGAGCTTTTAAAGAGGGCTAGAAGCAAAATCATTGAATTGGGGTGCTAGAAGTGTGGGCTCAATTTGGATTCAAACAAGTTTAATGACACAAACAAGCCATCATTAGATAATAAAAATAAAGGTTCTAGCTTTAACTTACATGCACAACATACAAACATAACTGAAATTGTTTTCAGTCATCACTTGTTAGGCATCGAAGCAAGAGCCATTTTTTCTCTGAATCTGTTTGCTTCTTGGGCCCCACTCCTCATTTTTATGTCCTATTTCGAGAGAGGAAGAACTTACAAAAACAAAAGCTGGACCTTGGGTAGAAAGAGAAAACTTTTGCAAGAGCTGAGCTGCTGATCATTCTATATGAACTTTGAAAGAATTTTGATTTGCTTTAATAAAAATATTAAGTAGAGAATGCTAGAGGTGTTTAATGCACTGATGATGCATTAAACTGCGCATAAAATTTTCAACAAAACTGAGTATTATTAAACTTATTAATATCACATGCAAGTAGAATTAGAATGGACTAAAAGATTCTGAATTCCACTACGTGTAACATCTTAGAAATTTTGTTCTGTGTACAAGTTGTGTTGTAGTGTCTTTTTCATCACTCTGTGCATCTGATCTTTGACAGCATTTTTCATTGAGGTTGGTTACACACTATTCTTAAACCTAGTCCTTGTTTGGAGTGTCAACAACCACGGTTATTTATGAGCTAAATTGTTTGAAAAGGAAAAAATTATTATCTGCTGTTAAGATTATGTATGCTATTATTTTGCAAACAAGTTTTGGCTTAAATAGATTATATATGAGCCTTAAATGATAAAATGATTATAGAAAAAGATAACATTTTTAAGATAAACAGAGCTACTATTCTGACAGGTATATGAAAATGATTATTTCTTTGCTATGAATATCTAGAAGTTTTCATCAGAAATAGAAAAGGAGACACTATATATGTGCCATTGGGTTTATGTCCCACAGGAATGGAACCTTAACTAGGTGTTTCGTCTTGTGACTGATGCCTTAATATTGTGCACATAACCCTTTGTCTCCAAATATCTCCCTTTGTTCCTTCTGACATAAGAGTGTTCTGCAATTTCAACTGGTTTGAACTCTGTAATTTATTAGCTAAACATGGTGAAAAACGAAAAATACATTTGACAAGAAAGTATTCCAACCCACATAAAGGTAGCATGTGACACTGAATTTATTGGCTAGATCTGAAATCTGAAATCTGTATCACAACATGCAAATACAAAAACAAAAAGAAAAGAAGGATAGTTTGTTTCTCACATTCTTTATCAAGTATAAGGGTTAATTCAAGTAGAGATCAATCCTATTTCTCACATTCTAACAATGAAAAACTCAACTTTTTGACAAAGGGTAATTGTTTGAGATTAATATGTAATCTTAGCATTACATATGATTAATTGGAATAGTAAAAAATTGAGTTAAAACATTTATGTTTTCCTCTGTGACAATATATGGTGCTCTTCCCGAAACCTAGAGAACATCTTTGTATTTTTAATTTTAACGAAAGGCAGAAAGTTATCACTGTCGAATGTGGTCCTTTTTTAAATTCACGTTCGCTTGACGTTAATATTTATGTCAGTGACATAGAAGAGAGATTCCAACATGCAAAGCTAAGCAAATAATAGAGGAAATTTTACATTTTTCAATGTACCATAACCAATATAAGTGCATAATTAAGTAGGTGGATGAATATATAGTTGTCTCCTAAGTCTTTTATAACCAAAGTATGTTTTGGCTAACGAACAAAAGAAATGATGATGGGGGACATTTGCAAACACTGCATAATAGGAACAAAATTGTTAAGAGGTTTAGTTTGTCACTGTGTTGAACCTCTGATTTTTCATATCTTGTGTCTATTCGATACTGAGTCAGCTAATAATTGCAGTAGATCCAAGTTATAATCAACCATTGTAGTAACTTAACAAAAATAATATACCTTCCTTTCTCAACAGTCCTCAAAGAACACCAGGTGATGGTTAACTCTTTGATTAGATACATGTTTCTTCTAGACAAAGTTAGTGTGTTTTAAGGTTTGATTCTTTATCTTAGTAAAGTTAACACTTTTTAAGGTTTGAATACTATGGTTTTCGTATTTTAAAAGATAGAATTTAGTCTTTTTAATTCTTAAATAGGTATGATGTGATAGAAGTTTTTATTACCGATTTGATGTGAGAAAAGTTTTCATCTGCAGAGAACAGTAATGTGAAAGACTCGTACTTGTTTGTTTTGTGGTAGATAGGCTTAAAGCTTAGAGCAACGTTAAACTTAACAATCTATGTATAGGTCCTAACAAGTGGTTTTTCTAAGTGTAGCAGCTTCTAGGTTGTATTCATTTGACTACTGTACTTTACAGTGTTCTAGACACATTTATGATATTTTGGAAAAAATAAAGGAAAAGGGTAATCATAATGTCATCATGATACCATTTTACATTTATACAATTATCAATTATGCTTATATATTTTTTGGATTGCCTCTTCTTTGTGATAGTATAATTGTTGTATGTTGAGATTTGTGATCTCCTGATATTGTTTTGCCATTGATTTTTCTTGTAGATTATGGTAGACTTATAATCAGAGTTCTAGCTTAAATTATTGTCAGTGTATTTCTGATGTGAATTATGCAATAGCTTTTCTTCATTTTCCATGACTAATAAAATATTTCTAAGTTAGAAGAAATAGGCTTTTCATATAATCTCTCTTATGTTCAATCTCAGTTAATTTAGCAGAATTACCTTTGATTTTAAGGTTACAATTTAGGCTTTCTATATGATTAATAATTCTTATAATCTTGATTGAAGATTATAAAGTTATAGTGAAACTATTTATGAATTTTTTGTTTTGTAGTGTTATGATAAATGGAGTTTCTTTTTATCCTAAGTTCTCACTCATCATTGCCAAAGTATTGATAGAAAACCATTAATTATCAAGATGAAAGTTCATCTAATAGATATTTAAAAATACTTTAACAAAATAATATATAGAAAATATATTTAGATGAAATACAAATTTAAAATATTAGATAGACTTAAAGATTACAAATTGCACTAATTTACACACACACATATATTATATCAAGATGATAAAAATTATTTTGAGGTGATTAATTTTAAATGGTTTATTTACGTTTTTTCATATAAAGAATGTAATTAAAAAATAGTTTAATTTTATATTTTTTATTGCAATATAATAAGCAATCATTGTTTACCATTTTAATTTATTTTTACTTTTCTGTTCAATAATTTAATTTTTTAACACTGTATATTTTTAATAAATAATATTTATTTGTAGTATTTCAATGGATTATTTTTATATTATTTTGAAATTAATTTAAATAATTTTATAACATTGGAATAAAATTTGATTTACGATATATCACAAGAAATTGTTTTGTTTCCAAATAAAAAAAAAACTAATAAAATTATTATACTGATAATAGTATATTGAAAACTATATAATGTAATATAAAAAATTTTCTTTTATTTTTCTATCCTTTATATTCAAAAGTAATATAAAAAATAATATATTCATGATATATTTTATTTTAAATCTTTCACTCATCTAAAAGTAAACAAATACACATATTTTTACTATGTAACAATAATAATAATTATATATAAGAGTTAAATATATTTCTATCTAAAATTAGGGAGATCTGATTTTGACTCAGTATTTTTTATCTTTATAAAATTTGAAGTCACTATTTTATAAAAATATTTGGATTTTCATTTTAGATTTTGTAGTATTTTTCTTTAATTTGGTACCTCTCCAAATTTTCTATCACTGTTTTACATATTAGTATTCTTTTAATATATATGAAAAGTATTCATCTTATTAATCTATTTTGTATACCAATGTTATATTATAATATTAATATTTATAAGGCAAAAACGATTATTATTGATCAATGTTTAAATAATTGATTAACATCATATAATACTAAGAATTAAAAGTTCTAATTTTCAATTCTAGAATTTCAAAGGAATTATAGAAACTAAATTAAAACTCATTTTACATGAACTAAAAACACATTTTATTATATAAAACAAAAATTATATATTATATATATTCTTCCACTAATATTTTGTAATCGACAATGTAGTAATTCTTTAACAGAGGTAGAAAAAATAAATCAAGATCCATATACTATATTACGTTTTGTTAAAAACTTTATATAATCATTTTATTTATTAGTTAGTCGAATTGCATACTTAAAAATATATTTATTACCATTTTCAAAAATATTGTTAACTCAATTATATACTTATATTATTAATTTTAATAATGACCTTAAAATTAAAAAAAAAAAAAAAGTTATCAATTACCAGAAATTTAAAAGTAACATTTTTTTTTCTCAAAAGCAAATATCAGATAGAGTCATGACTTAAAACTTGTTGACTTCTTATTTTAATTGAAAGTACAACCTTATGTGAAGATGGTAATAGATTGCAACATGCAATAAACATAATTTTTTTGAAACATCTTTTTGCACGAAACTTTTTGAGAAGTTGAAAAACATAAATTCAAATGCATTTTAATATAAGTGTTGAATGTTTGGTGTTATTTGAGAAGGAACAGTGTAATGTGAGAAGAGGCATGCTAGAGAAATAGAAGCTAGGAAAATGAACATGCATATGTTGCAGAGTGAGAAGAACTTGTCTTGTTTTCTGGTTTTCTGCATGAATATGATCTGATTCCTTTAATTTGATGGCTATTAATTGAGTATTGATTAAACATATGCAATGAACATTTTCTTAACCACAGACAAAGACTGTGTGAAGAAGGTATGAATGAGAATAAATATATATCTGCATGTTGCTCTTTAGTACATACACTCATTATATCAGACATATGTGTATGGACATTATCACTCTCACTTTCATTCTTCTTTTAAATTATTCATCCATCAATCATCATTTCCTTTTCTTCTTCTACTTTTTCAGCCAACACAACAGAGAAAGAAAAACTGATTATTTGCAATTGTCTTTATCAGCAACAAACAAGAGCTGCACGTGCAGTTGTGAAGGTTCATTACAAGAGACAACCACGTACATGGTTTATATGTCTTTGAACACTTTATCTTTTCTTTTTATATATATTTTTTAGCATTTTTAGTTCTTATATATTAATATTAATATTTTTTTATTCATTTTGGTCTTATGTACTTTTGAAAAGACTTAATGTCATCTTTTTGTAAGTTAATATATTTCATAATATAAAATAAAAGAATAAAATTTAGATTATATAATTCAAAATATAAAATCAATAGGCTTAAATCTTGGTTCCCATGTTAAGAGGAAATTTTCAGTTTAGTACCCGCTTTTAAAAGTCTATACATTGGTTTCCATGTTTTGTAATTTGTGTCAATTTAGTGAATTAATGACATTTCGTAACAGCAATTGAAAGATGTCCAAACGTTCAAACAGCTGCAACTCAAAATGACTTGTCCACTTGTAATTTTCAAGCCAAATTGATGTATATACTTTTAAAAACGAGTACTAAACTGAAAATTCCCTCCTAATATGGAAACCAATTAAGGATTTAAGCCAAATCAATATTATGAATTGCACACAATTCCGGATATAAAAATTTGTGGGATTGTAAAAAGAAATTTATGAAAATGGAGGGAAAAACTGTCAGAAACAAAAATATGAGGTAAAAAAAAAGTAATGAAATGGTAGGAAGAGATATTGGAATAAACCTTAACGAGTTAGGGGTATTACTATTTACACCCACGTTTTATTCCAATGCATCTCATTACCTGTACCTTTTCTCAGTGGACCTCCAAACTTTAATTTAATACCTATATTACCCTTAATTAAAAAAGTTTTTTATTTTTTGAAAATTTAAAAATATCTTACTAAAAGATTCTTAAACAGTTTGATTCAGACTTTAGGTTTTTCACATCACTGCAGCACAATCTTTCTCTTCCTCAATTCGCAGACACAAGCTTTTTTCTTCTTTTTTCACAGGCACAGGTTCGTCTTCCGTATCTCATTTTTTCTTCATATTTTTGCTTCATCTTTCATTGGCACAATAAGAGTTTCACATTCTCCTTCTCTTTCCTCTCTTACGCATAAAGAAGCACAACTTATTCTTCTTTTTCATGGAGTTTTTTTTTTTTTCATCTAGACAGACATTGTCAGTGTTATTCGTTAGTCCATTTTTGCTTCCTTCCTTGTGTTGTCCATTTTCCATTACGTTTTTGGCTTTTTAAATTTGTTTTCCATGCATGCTTGTAGATTGCATGTGTAGATATAATGCTCTGTAAAAATATTGGGTTGCTTGATCTGTGTATGCATCCGATTTGAAAAGCGCAAAGGCCAGTATCGCATGTTTAAAACCGATTTCGAGATACAATGCCTTTTTTTTTGTTTGGTTTTTAACATTTTAGCCTTTTTGATTTTTCGTTTTTATAAAAATTTTATGCTGTCACTATTTTTTTTATGTTAATAAGATTTTATTGTTTTAATTAAGTTGTTTATATTTTAATTAAGTTGTTTATATTTTAAATGCGCAAAGTTGAGTTGAATTTTTGTTTCATAGTCAAATTATTTATATTTTAATTAAGTTTGGTTGTTTTCAATTATTTTATGTTTTTTTTCATAGTTTTTTCATTTTTATTTGAATTTAATTGTTTTATTTTAAATAATTAATTATTTATAGTAAAATTTTAATTAATTATATTTAATTTGAATTAAATAATTTAGTTTGTAAATATTTAATATTAATTATAATTTTTTTTGAATTTTATAATATTTATTGTTTTTAATTTGTAATAACATATTAATGAATTAATTAAATTTTATTGTTTTCAATTCAATGTTTAATTTGTTTTATAGTTTTTTTTTACATCCCCAAAATTATATGATAAATATAATACATCAGGACATAGCATTATAGTAAGACGAAGCAACTGAAGGATGTACATAAGATTATAATAGTTACAGTCATCTAAAAGAGCTATAAAATTTGAACTTTAAGTATATAAGAGGTATCTCAAAATAATGGAAAAGATCTAAGAGTAATAATATAAACTAGGTGTTGCATATAAGCTACAAAGTTTTTCAAAATATAGAAAGGAGTATAATAGAAAGAGCCTAAGAGCTAGTGGTTGGGTTCTCTCCCTCCAAAGCATGTCCCAGGGGGTACATCCTCTGCCTCTGCTCATATCCAAAGTTGGATGATCATTACAAAAAGAAAAGCATACATATACAAAACACAAACCAAACAATGCAAGGGTAAGCTGGGTTGGAAAAACAGGCAATGGTATCATACAGAGTTTAAACGTATCAATATATTCACACAACAGATCAAGTAGAATGTCCTATCATGTTAAGATGCAATCTAGACTCGTTCGGACTTAGAATGAATATCGATCTGGGACAGGTTGTGCACTTGTGGTGGCCTCTACTGCCTTGCAAGGCCCTTGCCAATGGGTTCCACCCTACCACACACAGGTGTAAGCCCTTTACCGCATAATAGGCCTCCACGTAGCACTTATTACTAGGACCTCCCACTAGTCTCACCACACGTGTCAATCTTCTCTAAATGAGAATGAAAGACCGTTAGAGTGTTAAGGATAATCCCCCATATGGAAGCCTCATATATTCATTCTAAACAGTATGAGGATCTCACCTAGAGACCCTATTTTGATGCTAAACTATCATTCTAATATGATCTTACTTCCCATGATTCATCAAAATCGACATTTTTACAGCTATACAACCTCATACATACATCATACAACATCAACCATGTCATAAAAACAACTCATACATACTCAGACATTACATATTTTCACAGAAACATCATTTATTAATACAAATTTCTTTATAGCATATTATTACCAACACTTACTTAATTTAAAAAGATTGGAGACCCTCACCAATGGATCCGGAAAGGTCAAAAACCCCCATAACGACCTAAAGAACGTACAAAACAGATGTCCGGAACCCGCAAAACGTCAAAAACATTAAAAACACTCAATCTGCCGCAAATAATTCGCTCAGTGCACACCCTGTGGTGCACAGTGTGAATTATCCTGACAGAAACCCTTCGCACAGCGCACAAAGTGCGCTATGTGACTCTGCATAATCTGCAGTACCCTAAAACCTGCATAATGAAGCAACTCTACCCTCCCATACCAATTCTAAACTTGATCTATATGATGAATTTAACCTATCTAATTGCTTATAACACTTCATAAACACATTCTATAATGATTTAACAACAATCTACACTCAATTTACTCAATTTCATCAGCCTATATACCCGATCCTAATTCTACAAGTTAGACACTGTTTCTATCACTTTTGACACTTCTAATAAGTTACATTTGACTTATCTAAATGGTCTTGAATGACCATAATAACCTGAAACCCCCAATTCAAATTTTAGGTACCTTAGTTCCCTTAGAATGACCTTAAAATCCTAGTTTTCTTTTAATGATTTAGTAAACTATCTAATCACCCTCATTCTCTTCAATCAGTCACTCACTATCAATATTTAAACCTCATTTATACCAGTTCATAACATAATTCAACAACTGCACATTTTACCAGGCATTTGAACAATAGAAACTCACATGCAAAATAACCAAACTCCGTACAAACAATATCTATTCAAAAGAAATTCACACATGAATTAATTTGCTATTTCAATCGGTCATTAATCACAGGCACATCTTAGTACACCGAATAAAAACAATAAGGCCCAACTTCCCTTACCTTGCAAAATTACAACTCACAAATGCTCTAGATAGACACCTTGCACCCTAGAACTTGACAACACCTATAAATCTCCAATTGGAGATAGAAATTAGTTTTTAAAACAATATTTGAGCTAAACATTGGAGAAAAACCTAAATCACTCACATACAACAGGACCATTGCATGATCACTACCCTAATGGATAGGAGAGGGAAAGGAACACTTACCAGATGAAAACAAAAAATTGATCCGGTAAAAGTGTTATTCCTAAAGCTTGGATGGTCTAGGAAATTTCTGATAAGCAAAGTCTATAGGTTAATTTTTGGAAGCAGAGAAGAAGGATGGATAACCAAGAAAGAGAAATGTGAGAATGGGGTAGTGGCTCTTCACACAACGAATAAGCTTCAAATTTACATTTTGTTATTTTATTGAGAAAACACTCAACATTCATCTGCTGCCACATGTGTCCCTCAACATTTCTTTTTCTCAAATTTTACATTTTTAATATTGATATTTTTAAGATATTTTGATACTTTAAATATTTATAATTATTTAAATATTTTAATTAATTAATTTTTTTTGGATTAAAATTAATTTTTTGTAATCATTTAAAATTTCTCTATGTTTGGTGAGAGATTCCTGGACCATTTTTTCACCAGAATAATCACTACTACAGTTCCTAAGGTGGCTTCATCATAATACAATGTCTGATGCTAATTTATCTTTTAAACCATACTTTATACCGATATTTAATAAATTTTCAGATGACCAAACCACATGTTTTTGGTGTCACATGCTATTTAGTTAAATAAGATTTAGGTAAGGTTACACAACATAACACAGCATATGCTTTATACCGATTTATACCGATTTTATACCGATTTTATTTTTTCTATAATATTTCTATTAAATTTAATAAATTTATATTATTTTTTAACAATTAATAATTATCTAATTAAAATAGAAGAGAATAACAGATTTAAATAAATGAGATGAGGTTCCTAATGAATGAAATGGGCCGCAGGATTTCGTAATATATATTTAAAATAATTTTAAGGTTTTCAACGCTATCCACAGAATTTCTCAACAAACATAAATCAATGCATAATTACCTTTATTAATTACAGGACATTTCTGGAACTTAAATATGCAGGATGAAGGGTTTGAGGTAAACACCCGATTCTTCGAGGGAAGTGTAAATAGTAGCCGACGAACTAAAGCCCAATAAAGACCAAAACCAGATATAGGGCCCAACTTTGCTTGATGCACAGTGGCTTTGTTCACCCAAGAGAAATAAACGCACTTACGAAAAAACAGAAAACGCGGCGGTGTCGTTGGCCATGGAAGCAGCAACCGTAGCAACCTCTTCTCTGAAGAAGCTGAAGCGGAAGCGCGCCCTGGCAAAAAGCGATCCTGAACTCGAACGACTCAACTCGCTTCCGTGGAATTCTTCTCTTCCTCAAAACGACGACGATGACGCTTTCTCCTTGTTCATTGGCACCAACGAACTCGAAGGAGGTTTGCTCTCATAATCAATCACCTTCCATTTACTTCTCAAATTATCGTTTTTTTTTTACATTTTTTTTTAATTTTTTGTGTGGATTTTATTAAATAAGCATGAGATTTAAGCATTTGCATTCTAGCTGATTCAGCGGAATGTTTAGTTTGCTTGCATTGGTGTCCTTGTAAGAACAGTGTTTGTTGTAGGTTTGCGATTTTCTGCTTGTTTTATTTTGTTCGTGTTTTTTCGTTGTGCAGGTTTTCTTTCGCTCGAGGAGATTGATGAGGCGGATTATGGTTTGAGTATTCCTGAGCCTGAAGATAGCAAGAGGAAGGCGAAGAAGAAGAAGTCTATACAGAATGAAGATGTGAAGAAACAACAGCAAGATGGAGTTGATGGTGGGAGTAGTGACGAGGTCGAAGCTCAGTTGGACGAGAGTGTGAAGGCTAAAGAGAAGAAGAAGAAGAAGAAGAAGAAGAAGAAGACAAAAAAGAAGGATGCTACGGATGGCCAGAAAGTTGAGCAGCCAGATGCTGGTAATTTCTTGTTTAATTTGATAACCTAATGCAGTACATTTTTAAAACCTTTCCCAAAAAAAGTTGTTAAGAAGAAAAGAGTGATTTGGGTATGATGTTGTGTGCGTTTGAGAGTTGCAACAGTAGTTGATGACAGAGAGAAGAAGAGGAGCTATAATTGGCGCATTAGCATTTTTGTTCCTTCTTCTTCTCCCTCACACGCAACGACACTGGATAATCATAGCTTAAAGCCCTAGTTTCCTTTCATTTTCAATTTTTCATAACTCAGGTTTTAAATTCGATCATCGTTTACTTCCACTGCGCTGTGTTCCATCAATAATTGTGAATTAATGCGAACATCCTACAAACTCCTTCGCCCCCGCTTCCGCCGCTGCCACTACCACGCCGTCGCCTACCGTTCCCTCTCCGTTGTATTCGTAAAACCGGACCACCATCCGCCGCCTGTCGTTCCCTCATTTTCGCATCCTTCGAAACCAAAACAGTTTGTTCTTCTCGCCTTCAATGATCACCGCTTCCCCTGTCATCGCAGTTTCTTCACCAGAGCTAAGCCTGCTCAGAACATCGAATTCAATGACCGGCTGAAAGATAAATGAAATAGAGAATTGCAGACAGAGGAAACAGAAAGGACAGAACAAGTAGAGAGAATAATCAGCCAAAAACTTTCTTGCCTTTTTACTGCATCAGAATGTGCTATATATGCACTTTCTTACAACTGCCTAACAATCAGAAGACAATTAAAATAATAAAAGGAAAAGGAAAAGCAGAAAGATCATAACAAACTTGTGATTCCCTAATCATTCCTAACGGATTTTCCTTTCTCACGTGCATGGGGCAGAGTCACCACATAATCCTTAAAGTATTGAGGTTGTTGAGGCTGCCTTTTACTAGTCCTTCCAATAACAGTTTCAGAATCAATGGAATGGCCCAACTGTGATGATGCTACTGTAGTGGGATCATTAAAGGGAATTAGTGTAATTGGCCCAATGATCCTTACATCTCCCGCGGGTTCAAGAGTCACCTTGTCCTCAAGGTGGAATTGTGACTTAATGACTTGCCAAGGCTCCCAAGTTGCTTCCTCGAGGGGTAATCCTAACCACTGTATGAGGACCTGTATTTGAGGGTCGGGGGTAGAATTATCCCACTTCCAATCTAGAATAGCCGCGGGTTCCAATATGGGCTGATGCTTGTCAATTTCGGGAGGGAGCTGGAATGGTGAAGTGGGAAGAGGGCCTTTGTGTGGGCGTAAGAAGCTAACGTGAAAGACATTGTGAATTCGAGCAGAAGGGGGAAGTTCCAATTCATATGCGACTGCCCCAAGTTTATTGGTGACTTTAAAAGGGCCAAAAAAACGCTTTTGGAGTTTGGTAATGTAAGGACCAGCAACAGAAGCTTGCCTATGGGGACAGAGTCGCACATAAACATAATCACCCACGCTAAATTGAATGTCCTTGCGATTAGTGCCAGCCCATTTTTTCATAGAAGCCTGCGCCTTTGCAAGATTGCGCTCCAGTTTCTGCAAAATATCTGCTCTAGTGGTTAATTCAGACTGAACGACAGCATTCGATGTGCACTCTATAGAGTCAAACGGAATGGCAGGGGGCTTTCGTCCGAACATAACCTCAAATGGGGAGAGACCAGTGGATGCGTTGATGGCTGTGTTAAAACTCCATTCGGCCCAAGCCAAGAATTTCCCCCATAATGAGGGTCGATGGTGGACAAAACAATGGAGGTATTGTTGAAGGACTTTGTTAGCTACCTCCGTTTGGCCATCACTTTGTGGGTGATACGCTGTTGACATCCGAAGCTTGGTGCCGTTGAGTTTGAAGAGATCCCGCCAGAATTGACTTATAAATATCGGATCACGATCCGAAATCAGACTGCGGGGAAGGCCATGATGTTTGCACACGATATTGATGAAGACGTCAGCGACTTGAGTGGCAGAGAAGGAGCGAGGAAGCATTCCGAAATGGGCAGCCTTCGAAAAACGGTCAACCACCACAAGGATGGTTGTGTACCCCTTCTAGGCAGGAAGACCTACAATAAAATCAAGGGAAAGGTCCTCCCAGCATTGTGACGGTGGAGGAATGGGTTGAAGAAGACCCGAAGGCTTCTGTGCTGGAATCTTGGTCTGTTGGCAAGTAACACATTGACTGATAAAGGATTGGACATCCTTGCGAATGGAGGGCCAATAAAAATTTGCCATCAAACGCCCCAGAGTGCGTGTAACTCCTGTATGACCTGCCATAGGAGATGAGTGATATTCCTGCAATAAAAGAGGGATTAGTGCACAGGAAGATGGTAACCAGATTTTGTCCTTAAAGGTAATCAACTCTCCGTGTACTGAATATAGTGGAAAATCTCTCGGTTGGGCCAGTATGTTGTCCCTCATGGCAGTGAAATCTGAGTTTGAAGACAATGATTGCTTTAAATCATTGAGAAAGTCAAGCTGAGGAACAGAGAGGACCGAGAAGGTATCCAAATGAGGACTTTCAACTCGAGAAAGGGCATCAACAGCAATATTGCTTTTCCCGGGCCTGTATTGGATTTCAAAATCATATCCTAATAGTTTAAATAAATAAGACTGTTGCTCTGGGGTCAAAACAGTTTGGGATAGAAGTTCCTTTATAGAACGTTGATCTGTCTGAATGATGAAGTGTCGACCCAAGAGGTATTGCCGCCATTTCTGCACAGNACTNGTGATTGCACATNACTCTCGTATATAGGTGGAAGAATGACGGAGTTTAGGGCAAAATTGCTTACTAAAATATGAGATCGGATGACCGTTTTGTGACAAAATTGCACCCATACCGGAGCCGGAGGCATCAGTTTGAATGGTAAAGACATTGTCAAAGCGAGGAAGTACTAGCACAGGTGAGCTTAACAGGACAAGCTTGAGTTGGTCGAAGGCCTGTTAGGCTTGGTCGTTCCAGAGGAAGGCATCTTTCCGTAACAGGTCGGTGAGGGCATTAGCTATCTTGGCATAACCGGGGACAAACCGGTGGTAGAAACCGGTCAAACCCAGAAAACCACGGAGGGCCTTAATGGATGTTGGAACTGGCCAATCTCTGATTGCTTGGAGCTTGTCAGGGTCAGGCTGAACCCCGTGATTAGAAACTACATGGCCCAAGTAGTGGATTGTGTGCTGACCAATGAAACATTTACTCCCCTTCAAGTAGAAACTGTTAGAGAGCAGTAGGTGGAAGGTAGTTTCCAAATGAGTGATGTGGGTCTCGAGGGTGGGACTGTAAACCAATATATAATCAAAGAAAACAATGATGAATCTGCGAAGATGAGGACGAAACAACTCGTTCATTGCAGATTGGAAAGTGGAGGGGGCATTACACAGTCCAAATGGCATGACACGAAATTCAAAATGGCCGTTGTGTGTGCGAAAGGCTGTTTCGGAAGCATCCTTTGGGTTCATAAGTATCTGATGAAAACCCGAAAACAAATCGAGTTTGGAGAACCATGAAGCATGGCCCAATTCGTCCAACAATTCGTCCACCGTAGGGATGGGAAACTTATCCTTCACTGTTGCAGCATTAAGAGCCCTGTAGTCAACACAAAAACGCCACGTTTCGTCTTTTTTTTTGACAAGAAGAACTGGAGACGAGTAAGGACTTGTGCTTGGTTTGATGAAACCCGACTCTAGCATTTTCTGAACCTGTACCTCAATTTCCTGTTTCTGAAAATGTGGATAACGGTATGGGCGAACAGAGATTGGTGGTGTGTTTGGGAGGAGGTTGATGGAATGGTCGTTATGCCTTGAGGGGGGTAAGGACGTGGGGGTAGAGAAAAGGGTGGAGTAGCGGTGGAGGAGGGCAGCAAGTCGTGGTTCAGATGTTGGTGGTATAGGAGAGTGGGTGTTTTGCGGTGATTGCAGAGGGATAGCATTGAAGGAAAGGGAAGAAGGTGAAGCAGTGGTGTTAAGGGAAAGTTGGAACAAAGCCGCAATCCTGTTAGTGTGTTGGAGACGTCGCAATTGGTGGGCTGAAATGGGTGAGGGGGATGGACCAGTGTCCCCTTGTAACTGAACCAATTTGCCCTGCCACATAAATCTCATAAATGGTCCATTATAGTCCATGACAATGGGGCTTACTAATGAGAGCCAGTGAACACCTAAAATAACATCCGTTCCTGATAGCTCCAAAGGGTAAAGGTCAATAGGAAATGTATGGTTTGCAAGTGTTAACTGGGCCTGAGAACAAAATGATGAACAGGGAAGAAAATCACCATTGCCAACCATTACTTGTAATGGGCTAGTTGTAGGTTCCAGAGGCAACTGGAGAAATTGGGCCACACGAGTCTGGATAAAGTTATGGGTCGTCCCACTATCCACCAATATTTGCACGTTGTACCCATTTATGGATCCAGTAGCCCGAAAGGTGTGTGGGTTCCATTGCCCCGATAGTGCGTGAAGGCTTATGAGGCCCGCTTCTAACGGTGGGTCAGTAGTGGAATCAGAATCCAACTCTACAAGCTCCTCGGAAGGGTCATCGGTGTCCACCGTGGTGAGAAGAAGGAATTGCGGTTTACAACGGTGCCCTCGAGTGTACCGTTCGTCGCAATTATAGCAGAGGTTCTTGTCACGACGAGCTTGCATTTCGGCCTCGGTGAGTCGTTTGATGGGAAGCTTGGTAGGAGGTGTGGGTAAGAGTGGTGGAAGGGGTTTAGGAGCAGGGATTTGTGGTTGGGGTGAAGGTGGTGAAGGTCGAGCAAAGCGTGAGAATGGAAAAGGTGTGGTGCAGTTTTTGTCATCTTGCAATTTCGCAAGAGCAATGGCATGGGGAAGATCGGCTGGTTGTAGAGCCAAGATCTCACGACGGATGTGTGGCTTGAGGCCGGAGGTAAAGCAACTTAGGTAAAAACTTTGGGGAAGATCAGAAATGCGGTTAGCAAGTGTTTCGAATTCAGCAAGATACTCTTGGAGGGTGCTGGTTTGTGTAAGCTTGCAGATGGCAGCAATGGGGTCTTCGAATTTGGATGGAGCAAAGCGAAGCTCAAGAGCATGAAGGAAAGCTTCCCAAGAGGTGAGCAGGCCATTGTTGAACATCCACTGAAACCAAGCCAAAGCCGGACCCACGAGGTAGAACGAAGCAACCTGAATTCGTTGATAGATGGGGGTTTGATGGAACTCGAAGAACTGGGTTACTTTGAAAATCCACCCCAGTGCATCAGAGCCATCAAAGGTGGGGAGGTCAAATTTTATGGGTCTCGTGGACGGGTGGGGAGGGGGGTTGGATGATGAATGGGATTCCAAGGCGGATGTGCGGCTAGAGATATCGTGTAAGGTTTTGGCAAAATTTGCTTGAGCAAGGAGAATCTGTTCAAGCAATTTGCTGATGTTGGTGGTGTCAGATGAAGATGATTTTTCAGCCATGGAGGAGAGTAGGTCGATGAAAGCACCAATGAAAGATAAATGAAATAGATAATTGTAGACTGAGGAAACAGAATGGACAGAACAAGTAGAGAGAATAATCAGCCAAAAACTTTCTTGCCTTTTTACTGCATCAGAATGTGCTATATATGCACTTTCTTACAACTGCCTAACAAATCACAAGGCAATAAAATAAAAGGAAAAGGAAAAGCAGAAAGATCATAACAAACTTGTGATTTCCTAATCATTCCTAACGGATTTTCCTTTCTCACGTGCATGGGGCAGAGTCATCACATAATCCTTAAAGTATTGAGGTTGTTGAGGCTGCCTTTTACTAGTCCTTCCAATAACAGTTTCAGAATCAATGGAATGGCCCAACTGTGATGATGCTACTGTAGTGGGCTCATTAAAGGGAATTAGTGTAATTGGCCCAATGATCCTTACACCGGCACAGTCAGCGAGCTGTTAAAACTGCATTGTGTTGTAACTTTCTTGTTTTTTCACTCAAGTTTGGAGTATGGTTAGCTTCCTCTAGTCATGTTATGTTAGCTGAAGTCGTCCACTCAGTTGCCGATTTTGCAAACCAGAGACTAGAGATAAGACCAATTCATAGTATATAAGTGGGTGCAAACCTCACTTTAGAAGTCGATTTTATGGGGTTGAGTTAGGATTAAAGTCTACTTCTAAGATCTATGTATATGTGTGTATGTGTATGTGTTAGAATGATTAAATGTGTGTTTGCAGATTACTGAAATGGGAATTGCTTGTGCAATGTTATAAATTGAAGACAAGAAAGATGCATTTTGCTAATGGTTATATCTGCTTCTAGGTTTAGATGCTAATGTTGAAGATGGTAACGGTGAAGAGGACAATGATGAAGCTGAATTTTATGCATGGAGTGAGTTGAGGCTTCATCCTCTCCTAATGAAAGCAATACGCAAGCATGGCTTCAAGGAACCAACACCGATACAGAAGGCTTGCATTCCAGCTGCTGCTCATCAAGGGAAGGTTGTTTGAAGCTATTCTTCAGGGTGCTGTTTTGGTTTCTATCCAATTAAATTTATAAAATTCTACTGTGTGCATTTGATAGGATGTTGTTGGGGCTGCAGAGACCGGATCTGGTAAAACACTGGCATTTGGTTTGCCCATTTTGCAACGCATTTTGGAGGAGAGAGAAAAGGATGCAAACATGGTTGAAGAACCTGGAAAGTATTCTCCTAAAGGAGTTTTGAGGGCTCTTATTATTGCTCCAACTAGAGAACTTGCACTTCAGGTACTTGCTAGGCTTTTCTCAATTTTTAATAATTGTCAAAAAAATACTTGATTGTTGCAGTGAGGTTTATATATTTGTTTTATACGACTAATAAGGGGAGAAGTGAACACTTTTATTTTGGGTTTGTAGTTTTGTAGTAGTTACAAACTTACTAGCACTCCGTTATGGTTTAACTTAGCATTTTCTATGTCCGTTAGAAGGAGTAACTCAGATGGGATTTGCTAATAGCAATCTTTACTGTAAAACTTTTATTAGGGTTGGTGGGACATATTTATCTAATGGAACATAACAAAATGGAGCCTCCTGGTCGCTGGCAACTGGTATTTGTGTAATTTGGAATTTGGATTTAATCAAAGAATACTGACTTAGATGTTAAGAACACTGGTGGGAGATTTTCTTAGTTATATTAAAATGTGGGTCATCCAAAAATTCTGGTATCTTGGATTTCAAATGTTTGAAAGCTGAATTAAGTGCCACCGATGAAAAAATATGGAAATATAGTAACCAAACTAAGTTACAATGTATTGTTGTGTTTACTCTGTTCATAAAACCCAAGTTACTTACAATATGTTCACTAATCCCAATTAAATAGGGAAGCAAAATCATGATAAGATAAGGGGATATAGTGTACCGATCATTTGACGATGGCTTGCTAATTTTTTAATTGCGTTTTCAGGTCACTGATCATCTGAAAGCTGTTGCGAAGTATGTTAATGTCAGGGTGACCCCTATAGTTGGGGGGATTTTAGCAGAAAAACAGGAGAGACTTTTAAAAGCAAAGCCTGAGATTGTTGTCGGAACTCCAGGGCGGTTATGGGAACTTATGTCAACTGGAGAAAAACATCTAGTTGAGGTAACTGCCGATGCCATGCATTAAGAAGTTTGAGTATCATTGTATTTGTATTTGTGTAAATCAAATAATTGTTTTGATGAATACTAATGCATTATATACTTGACAAGTAGAAAAGTACTTTAGAAAACTGTAAAATACTTATCTGCATGATTAAATAGAAAAACAATGAAATTAGAAGAATACAAAGAGCCCCTAAGTAATAGGCTCTTGCACAAATTTTTTATCCTTACAAGCCATTATTAAGCATGCCAGTATGTATGACTTAGATCATTGCAAGAGTAATATGTTGCTCATTCCTAGCTTAAAGTTATACTGTTTGATGACAATTTTTGCATGCTGGTTGTCGTTTGATGTCAGTTTTACAAATGCCTGTTTCATTATTTATACATGACTGCTGCAGGATTGATGCAAGCTCATAAAAAAAAATGTATTAACGTACTCCATACTGTATTGATTGAAAGTCATTTGTGATGTTGGCCATGTTTATTTGCAGTTACATTCACTCTCTTTCTTTGTGCTTGATGAGGCCGATCGGATGGTACAAAGTGGTCATTTTAAGGAGTTGCAGTCTATAATTGATATGCTTCCCATGTCCAACATCTCTACTGAAGATAATTCTCAAAATGTACAAAAAGGTTGTGTTACAGTTTCTAGTTACCAAAGAAAGAAAAGACAAACACTTGTTTTTTCAGCGACTGTTGCACTGTCTGCTGATTTTCGCAAGAAGCTAAAACGTGGCTCAGGTCAAAAAAAGCAATCATCAACAGATGGATTGAATTCAATCGAAACTCTTTCTGAGCGTGCAGGAATGAGATCCAATGCAGCAATTATTGATCTTACTAATCCATCTATATTAGCAGCTAAGCTTGAGGAGTCATTTATTGAGTATGTAAACTCATATCAAAACTCTAGACCAAGAACTTGATTTTTTTAGAATACATATTATTTTAGGGACATAATAAAATAATTTTTATTATTGAATTTGCTATTTTTTTATTAGCCTGAATTTGCTATTGAATTTGGTGCTGTTATTATTTTATGCCTACTCTTGTGTTGGATTACATAACCTGGTGGGCCACATGCTATTTTTTCCTCTCCTTGTGCAAATAAAGTTTTTACCTTATCGTTGAGCAATTTTTCTAAATTCCAAAGTCTCTTGTGGAGCATTTTTTCTAAACCTTATTATTCATGATAAAATCAAAAAGTAAAGTTTACTATGACATGAAATGTCAGTTTTGTTTGATGTTCGGCATTAATTGTTTCTTACAGATGCAGTGAAGAAGATAAAGATGCATATTTGTATTATATTTTGACCGTCCATGGACAAGGTCGCACCATAGTTTTCTGCACGTCTATTGCAGCCTTACGTCATATTTCTTCCATATTACGCATTCTTGGAGTCAATGTTTGGACTCTTCATGCTCAAATGCAGCAGCGAGCACGATTGAAGGTATGTGTCCTGTTAAGTGTAATATTAAACCATTCTCATCATCCAAATAATTTATGGGATGGTCCATAATATGGTATTAGATAGAGCCTATCTGGTTCTGATATGGGGTCATTTGCAGATCTCATTTTTGCTAATATCATGTCATACATGTCCAAATTCTAGGAATAAGAGGGGTGTTGAGATTAACCTCATTGATTTAGAATGCAATCAAAATATTTGTTATAAGATTTGATGATCTTCTCCACATTGGTTTGGCATACAGCCTAAATACTCCTTGAAAGACTTGAGCAATCCTACCTCCTAGAGCTAGCTTTTGTTCTTGAGTTAGTCTTGGTTAGTTTCTAAAATGGTATTAGAACCTTTGTGGTTGTCTAGAAGTTGATCCTTTATTTTTTTTTTCTCATTCTTCTAACAATAAAAGCTCTACATCATGGAAACTTCATGTTCAAAGTGATCTTGCGTTAGGGCATATGATAGAATTATAATATACAATTATTTGTGTCTTAACTTAATAGTTCAAGCTTGGTTGGCTCATAATATGATTCCAGTCTTAATGTTAGAGCACCCAGTGTCTAGGCTTGGGTAAGAGCGCTGTGTTTAGATGTCCCACATTGAGTTGGAATGTGACAGTTTCTCTTTTTAAACCTTAGGCAATCCTCCTCACATTGAATAGGAATATGGCCAAAATATTCCTTGTAAGATTGGGCTATCTTTTCCCATATCCCTGCTATTCTACCTAAGTTCTATGCATCAAGGTCGTCTGGATAGTATAGATGAGCTTGATAGAATGAAAAGTTATTTTTTGTTGTTCGTTGAATGTTGCATTGCATCTGCAATAGAGTTGTGCTCTTGAATTCTTAGCAGCATACATAATCTTTGAGTCATCAGGTACAATTCTGTTTCTCAATAGAATGCAATGTTCTATTTTATCATTGGTTGAAAGTTGCATCTGCAATAGAGTTGTATTTTTTTTTTTTTGCACCATACGTACCATTAAAAGAATAGAACAGATGTCAAACCATTCGCAAATCATTATACTCGTTAGAAGTTGAAACTTCCTTCAATAAAAACCATTTGCACATCGGTAAAGAAGTCAGAAACACATCTGCTCTCCTTTAAAGTTGAGAAGCAACAAGGTATCTTCAAATAAGGGTGCATATTCCGCTCCAACTAAATGTACTGAAGGACTGCAAACTATTCTCGCTGTCACGTAGTTTGGCCTCCTAGCAAGGTTTTAGTACCATTGAAAGCCCTTCTAACGTAGTAGGACATTACATGCCCAAGGGGTGATAAAACCTCAATATTATTCTGTAGAATATATAAAAATGTCTTATAATATGTTAGATTATTCACTAGGGTTAGTTCTATTTCCTCGTTTCTTTTTTTTAGGATTGGTTAATGTGTTTCCTTATCAAGATTTGTTTGCATAATTAATTTAGATTACAATTTAACTAAGAAGCATAAACAAGGATTAGTGCTCTGGATTTTATTAGTGTATGGGAAAAACTAATGTACCCCTCAGCTAGAAGGCTCCTCACTATGTTGAAGGGTCATTGTATGCAGCGGTACTCTTGCATATAGCAAAGGGATGTCTGGATTTATATCCATGACCAACCGGTTGCCGAAGCACAACTTTGTCACTTGCCTGCGGTCACCTCTGATTTTATTTGCATTTATCGTAGTGAAATACATCTAGGTTAAAATCAGTTTAGTGTTTTATTTTCATTTCTTCTTTCTTCTTCCTCTATTCGCAAAATCCCTTTAATGTCAATTATTTCATGAGCCGTCTTCAATAGATTCTGAAGTAGTACAACACATCAAACATCAATATAATGATCAATGTGAGACCTCTTGCTGAAGTTCGTTTGTGTTAATCCTATTCGTATTAAACATCGTTGCACAGGAAAAAAGGTAAGAGCAAGTGTCATGGATATAGGATCTATTTGGCTTATGAATTGTTAGAATTATTGGTTAGTGTGTGAGTTGTGTGTATGAGCTTAATGGTAGAATATTACTAAGTCTACCTATGTTAGTGTAGTGTGTTGGGTTATCCATAATCATTGTACCTAATAGTCTAGGACAGTTCCTTGACCTTCCATCTCCTTATTGTATCAACTCTTTATCTATATAAATAATAGAACATGAAGAGGATCTATTAAGCCCTCAAGAATATTTCTTATCAGTCTTAAATCTTAACATGGTATCAGAGCAGGTTTTTTGATCCTCTACTAGTTGTCTTTACTGTTCGCCGGCGGCCGGCCATTATGGCCGCCGGCGACCCCCCTAAAAGTTTAGTATTTCAGTGTTTGTGTTTTGGTGACAGTCCTACAATTGCCCTAGCCAAGTTCAGTTTCGAAGACTTATATCTTTCTCAGTCACAAGATCAGGCTTCTAGTACCTGACTTAGTCTTTCTTCAACGTCACCAACACTTTGTTTCCTCTTATAACAGCTAAA
Source organism: Vigna radiata var. radiata (assembly GCF_000741045.1). Taxonomy (NCBI): domain Eukaryota; kingdom Viridiplantae; phylum Streptophyta; class Magnoliopsida; order Fabales; family Fabaceae; genus Vigna; species Vigna radiata. The sequence goes on along the minus strand of NC_028359.1, from coordinate 7,171,826 downwards.
GAATTCTTCCCAGACTTTGGCCCATTAAAATTAGAATGGGTCCTTCTCTAATGCCCAAACATTGGCATTCTTCCATTCATATGCACCTAGACACCAAAAGTCTCTTCTTCGAACAGGGTACCCAGAGAGGCCACTGTCTTCATTGTTCAATATTTTCTGGGGTTGTAGGTCCATTAACTATGATAGTTTTTTCTACGAAGAACCTGCTCCTTATACCATAAGAGAAGAGCATGAAGAATTATTTATAGTGTATTCTCAAAATTATTTAGGAATCCCAAAAATACTGAAGTGAAACAAAAATAGAATATCCGACTGCAATTGCTCCAATTAATTGCATGATGTGATTCTCCTTAAAGCAAGGTTTCTGATAAAAAGACTTGGTTTCAGAGCTTTGTATGTTCATATGATTTTGAAAGAAATCTTTGATAGTGAGTAATTAAAGAAAATAAACTATAAGATCCTAAGTCCAAACTCTTGTTTTGAGGATTTAATCAACTAATGCTCTTTGACTTATTTTCCTTTTTTTTTTTTCTACAAATAAAGTGAGCCTAGTTATTGTATTTTGACTGTGTATTATCCATCCATATGTGCATTGTCTAATTTGTTTCTCCTTCACGGGGCATGACACTCATATCCTTGAAATTGTGATGGAATTATCTTATTATCGAGTAATTTATCCGTTTAATTGAATATTGCATTTTATTTCCCTCACCATTCTGTTGTTGTCTGCATGCTGGTTTAATGTAGGCCATTGATCGCTTTCGGGAAAATGAAAATGGCATACTTGTTGCTACAGATGTTGCTGCCAGGGGTCTTGATATTCCTGGTGTTAGAACTGTTGTCCACTATCAGCTTCCACATTCAGCAGAGGTATGCAATACCTTGTTTCTTTGATTCTTATATTTATATATGTGATATCTCAAACGTGTTTCTTACTTTTAGGTTTATGTTCATAGAAGTGGAAGAACAGCCAGAGCTTCCGCTGAAGGTTGTAGCATTGCTTTAATATCACCAAGAGATACGTCCAAGTTTGCTTCACTGTGCAAATCATTTTCTAAGGTGCCTTTTGGTTTAAATTCAAGCATCTATAACAGAGACAGTAAACAGTTCATGAAAATTGGATAAGATATGTTTTTGAAGAAAATGAAATAAATTTACATATCCTTTACATGAAATAAGTCAGTAATTCATGCTGTTTCACGGTCTCGGTCATATATGTACAGGATAACTTTCAGCGATTTCCTTTAGAGAACTCTTACATGCCAGAGGTCCTAAAAAGACTGTCTCTTGCACGACAAATAGACAAGATAACAAGGAAGGATTCCCAGGTATACTGATTCACACCTAAATTCATGCTGATTGGTTTTGGACTTTATTCATGTAACTCCTGTTAGTTACTTGAACAAATTAAGTCACCTTTGACTTTTTTGTTTTTGTGTATATGGTTGAAATTGATTTTGAATTCAATTCCCCTCTGGCATATTTTCCTGCATGTCATTAGTTTTACAGGCTAAACAGTTAAATCTATGTTTTTCTTCGTTACCTCCTTTTTTACTTTCCCTCTATATTGAGTTTATGATGAGTATAGCTGTAGATTTATTAGGTTATCTTATCCTTGTCTATTTTTCATTGTTAACAATGTTACCCTTGTCTATATTTTTCTTCTTGTAGGTAAAGGCTGAGAAAAACTGGTTTGATCGGAATGCTAGCTCAGTTGAATTAGTTACTGAAAATTATGACAGTGAAGAGGAGCAAGTGAACAAACATAAGCAAATAAAGGCCAGCTCTAGACAATTGAAGAAATTGCAGGAGGTTCCAAACTCACCTAAAAAATTCGAATTATGTATAGTTGTTATCCCCACGTGTTCCAAATTATTTAATGCTTTATGAATCTCACAAATTGCAGGAGCTCAATATGCTGATTTCTCGCCCATTACAATCAAAGTCATTTTCACATCGGTATTTAGCAGGGGTATTATTCTTATTTTGTTTTTATTTCACTATGCATATCTTTTTTATGTTATTTTAGATGTAATAGTGATTGCCTGGCTGGTGCAATGGGAAGGCAGGAGGTAGTGAGCATAAGGATATTGATTTTAAAATTTTATAATGCATTGCAGATATATTTACTATTGATCATATGTTTTAGTTCAACTTATCCTAAAAGTTGGATTGGGCTGCTTCTAGTAATATGGGTGAAGATGCAAATTGGTTGGAAGATGCAATTTATCCAAGGACTTAAATAAAAACTTCTACCATGCTACTAGGATGTGTGGCCCATATACGTTCCAGTGTCTTAAAAAATCATAATTATATTCTAAATAGCAGTCCACTTGTTACCTTATCTCACTGTACACAACCTGTATAGGTTTAATATTTCTTTAGAATGAAAAAGGATTGTTGGCACTTTAAAATCGGATAATGCCTAAGGTTGGCGTGTTCACTGATAATTTGTCATATATGCCTTAATATTTCAAAATTGTTTAGACATTATTTTGAACATGTTTTTCCATAGTTTCTTTTCCTTTCAACTTTTACCTTGAAGGATTTAGGATAAGACTCTAATGTAATACTCTCTTCCCAGTCTGGTGTCACACCCCTCATGCAGGAGCAATTGCAACAGTTAGCAAGGCAAAAACTAAGTGATCACCAGGGTTCTAGTCTAGGCAAAAAGGGAAAATTGGTTGTGATTGGTCAAGATTGCATGGATGCACTTCAAGCTCTTCGAAGTGCTGGTGAAGAGGTAGACTAATATTTTAACAATTTTCATACTCTAACAATTGTTTTCTGCATTGAGTTGTGTTGTGGATGATGAAACTCTGACATCAAATAAGATTTGCTTGCCTGATGTCTAAATTTCAAGATTCTTTTGTCTTTATTGTGAAAATTGTGATTTTTATCCCTTCTCCCTTGTCTACATTTGGCTTTTTTTTTTTCATACTCTTGGATATAAGAAATGCTATTTACTGAAGTGGTTAATTCTAGGAAGCATGATAGATGCACACACAATTTGATTTGACTTTTTTTTACAGCAAATGTTAGTTGTAAGATTTTGTTAGTAGGAGAAGTTGAACTCACAACTTCTCCCACCCTCCTTCCAAACCCTTCAAACATTTGCTTCGTACCCAAATCATTAAAATAGTTTGACTTTGGTAACAACTATCCGATGAAGCCCCTATAACGTTGTAGCTTATAATTTGATGATAGTGCATATCAGTTCTATTTGCTAGTAAATCCAAATTTAACTCGTTATTTGAAAGAATGGACTCTAGCTTCTTGGGTCAGAAATGTCTGGAATTTATGTATAGTAGTAATATAATGTTCAGCTTACTTTAAGATTGAGCTAATGTTTTTGTTCGTTTTGTTTATCCTTTTGCCCCTTGTTAATATGTGGAAATTGGTAACTGTATAAGTTGTGTGTATAGTAAAGTTATTAGTAGTAAGTATTTTCCTTAAGTATTATGTTTAAGTACCGCTTCTTAAGTTGAACAACTATCTACAGACTTTTATGTTTGGTATGAAGGAAGCTCAAATCATAAAAATGCAATTTTAAACGATTACATCTTTTTGGAAATTTTCATTTAGGAATTTAAGCAAACAATAAGAAGGCGTTGATAAAGATAAAAACAATAGGGTCCTATTTCACTTGATTAGTTGATTATGACCCAAGACTTCATAATAGATAAATTACTATTTGAGTTACCCTTGACTATGTTATGCTTAACATGAAGCATAACAATTGATAGCCAAAACAAAGGAAAATGTATATAGAATAATTCAATCAAGGTTAAAACATCGTCAATAACCAAATAACTTCATGCCCCTCGTAAAGAGGGCTTAAACTAAATATGAATACAAGAAACCTTGTGAATATGAAAGTGATGATGAGCGATTCTTCTACTTCCTGCTTCACGCTCAAGGTACTGCAAAACTAGAGTTTCTAAAATGTGTATTCCAGTATCGGAGGCTGCAAAAACCATAGGGAGATTAATTATTCTTCTTTTTTTTATTTTTTATTTATTTGCTGCTCTTTCACAATAATGAATTTGGAGGTAACTGCCCGGGCACGCATTTGGACGCTGACACTAGATAGTACTTGGTCAGTAAACAAATTTTGCATCCGCGTTGTGTGTCATGGCTTGCGATTTGGTTGCCATGTGCAAATTAGGCGAAGTGTAATCCATACTTAATTCCAATGCATTGGCTTCCAGTTTTATTCTTTTGGCATTGGGTCAAACTTCCGACCTTTTCCTTGGTAATTAGCTTGCCTAAAACAAAATCACACATCTGATTCTTAAGCATAAGTAGTAACTTCATTAAAATTTAATGTATCACACCAACTTGTAACTGACAAAAACATGGACTAGAGCTAATTACTAAGCCTAAAACAGATCTTCAAATGCAACTATCTTGTGACTTGATTGAAATTTTACTCATCACCCTTTTTCCTCGCAGGTCCGAATGGATATCAAGGATTTGGCCGGAAAACAGAGAAATATAGAGAATTTAAAAAGAAAGCGAAAAGAGGAGAAAAAACGTGAGTTTTAATCTTAAATGTCTTTTCCTTACCAAATTAGTTATTAATGCTTCACGGTAGTCAAAAAACTAAAAATTCTGGCATGTTGTTCCAGGTTTGCGTGATCAGCGTAGAAAGCAGAAGAAAAAGCTAAAATACGGGGACGAATAGAATTGTATACATAACTGAACCATTAGGTAAAATTTTGCACCAACCAAAATTTTTATAAGTTGAATATATTTAGTACAATATCCTGTATCGCGTAGTGAATGTGATCCTGTGATGTGATTGAGTTTATATTATTTCAATGGAAACCCATTTTCGTCTTTGACTAGATTGCTGGTACAGACTCTTGGGACCTTCGGGGGGTTTAACATAGCTCGGAATTGGCCTAATGTTTTTACTCTTCATTAAACAAATGCTGAATATTTTGAACAACAAATCTAGGTAAGTAATTTTGGCTAGGGAGAAAGACTAGCTAGGTGCATATTTAGCTTCTCTTTCATTGCCAATCAAATAGACAATTATGTCATGTTCACACTAAAATTAAGATGCATGTACGTGTAAGACAGCTGAAACGTCAAGACAATATAATTTTGACATAATTAGTTATATGTTCATATTACAACAGTTTTTTTAATTCAACTTATTTTAGGATTTCATGTAAACCAGCACGCACAAGTGAAAGCTACTTTTATTTGTTAAAGTTGCTTTACTTTTTTATTTGTAGGCAGCTTACAAATATGATAGTGTTCATTCCATATTTATCAGTTGTAAAATAATGTGTCATATCATAAACTCTGAAACATGACATAGATTTAAATAATAAATATTACTTTTTAAAGTAAAATAAAATATATTAATTTAAAAATTCTGCATTTTAGGCATAGTTTATTTTGAAAAAAATATTTACTGTGGTATATTTTTAGAGGTATTTTTCAAGAAAGGTTATGTTTACCCTTTTTTTTAAACATGGACAAAATTTTATTCCTTTTCCCTCACGAAGTCTCGTTCTTGAAATAAGTAATCTCTCCAGTAGCCTTTTATTTATAGCCTGATGATCTATTTTAGGTTCAAGTAGGTTGAAAGAGGAAACATGGCGAACACTTTCATCCTGAAAATGTACTCTATCATTATAAGGTAATGGCATCTTTAGAGCCTTGAAGAGACTACATTACATTGGCAGTTCTGATCAGAATGGGTAGGCATTAAAAACCCCTACAAAGCTGCAATTATAGCTTTACCAACCCTCAAATCATTCCCCTAGTTTTTCATCATGAGCCCAAAGAGGATTCCCAATTGCTTCTTCAACTGAATCCTCCAGGGCACCAATTGCTACTTCATGTTATGTGCTCTTATTTATTATTTAAGTTTTACAAAATATGCAACATGATCTAAATCATAATTATATTTTGGAAGTTGTCCTTCGAAAATTAACCTATACTATTCTTTTAGACAAAAGGGTGTTACTTGTTTGCATTTAAAAAATGTTGTATTTACTAAACCATTCTTTTTAGAACGAATTGAGTTGCCCTTTGATGATTTAGGATAAAAGTAAGGACAAAATAAATAAATGACGATGAGGTGGGATCAGTGGACGAATTTCAGCATTTTGATTGAATGGAGGATAAGGAAATCCTTTCTTTATAAACATTTCATATTAAACATATACGACTAAGAGCATAATGATTTTAACTATTATTATATTCAGTACACTTTCAATCCACTTTCATTATGACCAACACCACGAGAGCAAAAGGAGATTTCTTTGTGAAAAATGGGTTTGACCTTCTATTTTATAGAAAAATAATAATTTATAAATTACATAATTTATAATTCACTTGTATAAAGAAATTGCACAATTGCAAAGTTATTACAAAGAGCAGAGCTTCCATCAAAATGCGTGGTGGAAGAAAACAAGGTAGGATCGATAACAAAACACAGACGGAGATGAATGTTAATGGTATTTTTTCTTTTACACACCCGAACAAAAGATACTTAGAAATCCTTCATTAGTTTTGGATCTTACAACATATATATTGAGTTATGAATTTAATAGGTAAGATAGTGTATACATTAATTTTGTAACACATGTCATTTAGATAATTAGTTCAGTGGTCCAATTCATTATAGCTTCTTACTTTGTTGATTTTGATATGAAATCATTAAGGGTTTTTTTTTTTTAATTAAAAGTAAAAGTAAAAAGTTAATTTATATTTATCACAATAAAATAACAATTTTTAAAAAGAAACAACTGATTTTAAGATATACTGTTTTTTTTTTTAAATATGTTTCGGTTATCCTCATATTTTTTTCATCGTCAACATATGCTTATATTGAAAAAAAAAATATTTTCAAAATATGCTTTTTGAATAGTTTTGAAATTCAAAAAGTAAAGTAATAAAAAGGTTTACAAAATAATTTATTGTAACTTTAAAAGAAACTTTCTTTTTCTTTCCCTTATTGAAAAGTTTACCTACATGTTTATTACTAACCTGTAGGAACCGAATTGCCAGTCCTACCGGGTTAGTTGGATGTCTACTCCTTCCACATACGTGTTTTGAAACATTTATAATCGGAACTGTTCTAATTTGACTATTAAATTAAAATTATATATTATATATAAGTGACCTTATTATGCCTTAAAACGAGAGGTTGTGTTGGACTTATCGTATCAACTATATAAGATACATTTACAGAATACTATCAAGTTCGGACATATTTATGATCTCTAAAACAGAAGTGATTTCAATACGAGGGTAGAAGGATACTCTGAGGTTATTGTTGGTCTTTCAAAAAGGGATTTATATGAGAGACACATATATCAATGGAATTTAAGTTTAATTATATAAAAGATTGAAATCATTATGTTTCGGGTGTAAAGTGGTGTCGAGTGGTGACGACTGGATGGACGAAACTTGGAGCATTCCAAGTAATGTGAAAGGTCGGATGGTCCGTGAAGGCTGAACGTTTTTTCTGGTGTAGAAGGTTGAACGGTCTGAGAAAGAAGGGTGGTCACCTGTTGAAGGTCGAACAGTTTCCTGCTGTTTCCTCGTGCTCCAAGTTGTTGGTTCTCCCTCCTCGCTCTCTAGGTCGGGTGGGTGGGTACTTGTCAAAAACACTCCGACGCTTAAGTCAGTTAAGTAACCGAACAATAATATCAAGGGATGAGAGTAATACATAATGTGTAGCGAGTGCAATCTAGTCTGAAGACATACCCGAGACTTCTATTTATACTAGTTGTGATGAGTTTTTACCTTTCGTGGGCCTGACGACGACCCAATCACGCCTTAACCTCCATTAGGGACTTTAATAAGTTGTTATCATTTATAATCTAATCAAATGGTCAACCAGTCTAATGAATGGTAGGCCTTAGATATCCTAGTTACTTGTCTTAGCGAGAACCGTTCAGTCATCCTGAGAAAGTCGTTTGATTATGGGAGTTGGGAGGAAACTGATCCGTCGATATTCAAGAGACTGTACGATATACACTCTTTACTCAAAACTTTAAAATATCGATCTTTCATCATTATAAAATGCTCTACTTTTTTATTTATATGAAATGGAAGACTTGTTGGATTTCCAACGGTTACGTTGGTGAAAGAGGAAAACGAGGGTCCTAACTCCATTTATGGCAATGCAGCGTTTTTTCTTTATTCACAAAATGCCTTCTGACACTGGGAATATCTTATTTATTACACAACAATTTTAGACTTAATCTCAACCACCTGCTCTAATTCTTGAGCTTGCTTTGATGTTATTATATGAATATTATTTGTATTATGTTAGAAAGAAAAGATTAGGCGGTGTAATAAGAGGAATCGATGCCCTTCCAAGAGAATCAAAGTTGTGGATTTTGTTCCAACGGATCAATTGATTTCCAACCACTGCTCTCATAATATATGGAATCAAATTCTCTTAATTATGTAACTAAAAAATTGGTTATTATTCTTTCACTTAAATATGTTATTTTGTTGCATTATTATGGTTGAATTTTAAGGGTGAAATCTATTCCAACAAGTTCAGTTTGTTGGGGACCATGTAAGGTGGAAATGGCATATTCTTAACTTCATCCTTTCGAAATTAACAAATCGAATATCTCTACAAAGTGGATAAAAACCAAATATTTCATTGCCTCACCACTTTCTTTTTTACCATAAAGAACATCACATGACACATCCATACATGCTTTTTCCCATAGAAAAGATGGTTTGTTGTTAGTTTATTTATAGTCGTGGTGATTCTTCAACAATTATTTTTTTATCCATTGGTGACATTTTTCAATGGTGATTTGCAAGAAGAGATTTACATAGAACAACCTCCCAGATTTGTTGTTCAGGAGAGTCTTTTGGATTTATATTTTATCTTTTATGTCGTCTTGTAAATCATTAACAATTTGATATCTCTCGAGCGGAGAAACATATTGTTAAATTTATAAGAGAGAAAAATTCATAAATAAAAAACAAAATACTAATGAAATTTAAATCTAATTATATAAATAGTTAACTCAAAAATAATAAATTAATAAATTTTTAGTTTTATATACTGTTTCATTTTTATTTTTATTTTTATTTTATATGTAAGAATTGAATCCCCAATCATTCTGTTTTAAAATTAAAGTCAGACTTAAATTTTTAACCAATATCAATTATGATGCGAAGAGTGTCATATTCATTATAATATATGACCACAATCTAAAACAGAAAAAGAATGATGTAGTATATTACATGTTTAAAACATTTAATAGTTATAAATTACTTTTCGAGTAACATATAGATATTATATATTATTTTTACTTTTTAACTTTGTAAATATATATTTTTTAACCTTTATAAATATACTATAGTTTTTTAATTATAAATAATCTTAGTGCAAACAAATATATAATGTTTTTACTATAGTCTTCACAAATAAAACACTTTTTATTTTAAATTTTATAAATATATATTTAGAAAAAAATTTAGTCTGCATCAATGACATGACGTTTCTAGTAATATCAACTGAAATTTTCAGAATTGATATCATTAGAATTAACAAAATTTGAGAATCAATAAAAAATAAAATTAAAGCATCATGTCTTATATAAATAAAAAAAGAGAAATAATACATCTAAATTTTCTACGTTTATTTGACATTAATTTTATTTATTTTTTCTCTTTTCTTTCTTCTTGAAAAGTTATAAAACTTTTTATTTTTTAAACTATTTTATTTTTATATTTCTTGTTAAATAAATATAAAAGCATGTCCTGATATTATTATTCATATTTAAATATTATAAGAAGGTTGATTGGTATGTGAGAAGCGTGTGTGCCCCATGCTCCCACTCTCATTCTCAGTTTGACTTCAAGTGCGCATAAAATATCAAGCGACAAGAATAGGTCAGTTTTATCTCATATTTAATTACATATATTTTTTTTTTTAACTTTTTAGCTGTACGAAAGAAGGTCGTGGTGGTGCATATTTATTTATTATTTTAAATATTAATTAAAGGTTTTTATTAAAATAAAAAACACGATAGAGTAAATATAATATTATTAAATGTTTAATGAATTAAAGGTATATTTATTTTTTCTTAATTAAAAAGAATTCATTATATAAATACCAAATAAAAATTAGATAAACATTAAATGTTGTAAGAAAAAGAATATAAATAACCAATTGTGTGTCTTAAAATAAATTAGAAAATTAAAAAAAATAATACAAGATTCCTAAATTACTTAATAAATTAAATGTGTTTTAAGAATTTAAAATAAAAGTAATATAATAAAAGGTGTATGGGATGGGCACGAGACGATGATAAAACGACTATATATTGTACTCATCTTATTTTTATATTTAATTTAGAAAATTGAATGTTATTGATATATATATATATATATATATATATATATATATATATATATATATATATTCAATTAATGTAAAAAATTGAAACGGGTTTATACAATACATACTATGAGAACAATTTCATTTCTCATCCTTAGGCTCACAAATTGTTTTAAATAATTTTAAAAATAAAGTAAAACATCTTAACCAATAATTAATATATACATATACATAAATTAGAAAGTGATTGTTTTAAGAAATTATATTAAAAAAATAGTTGAAGAGATTTTTCATCTAGAACACTAACTGTTCTATCATAATTGATAAACATCATATATTTAATAATTGTTCAATCTAAAACCTTAAAAAATAGTTAACGGGTGTTTCATTTTTATATAATTTTATACTTTCTTATTTGATATACTTTCTTATTTCTATCACATATAAAATTTTTTGACTCAGATTTTGAACAATATAATCCCTTATAATCTATACTAAAAGATATATTTAGTCTAAAATATCCACATGTACTAAATCCATGCGTGTAAAGCTTCCCATAATCAACAAGAGAAATAATGACAAAGAGAAGAAAGAGAATATTTAAACAATTAACTTTTTATATATTTAAATTTTATATTTAAATAATAAAATATTTATATTTCATCTCAATTATACTATTAGATCTATATTTATAAAAATGGATCTTAATATATGTTGAAGTTGACTTAAAATTTATAGATTAATTAAAACGTAATTAAATATTGATTTTACTTTTAATATAAAGCGACAGTTATTTTAACATGATGAAAAAGGAAAAAATGAGGTGATTGAAGCTGAAGCAGAAGCTGAATTCATCTACTGATGCGAGCAGACAGCACCTGGTTCCACTATAAATGCTTGGAACTCTTCATTTCAACACTTATTACCGCTTTTTCACATACCTTAGAAAATGTCAATAGCATAGCATAGTTATAGACACTGTTTGATTTTTCTCCACAAATTTAAGCTCCACTTTCAAGACACTCTCAGCTCAATTTTCCACATACAGACAAAAACAAAGGAGGATGTGGAAACTCGTCCGATTCGCCGCCGCTTCCAACATCGCCCGATCGCGCCGCTTCTCCGCCGCGATTCCCGGTCCGTGCATTGTCCACAAACGCGGTGCTGACATACTCCACGATCCTTGGTTCAACAAGGTTTCTCATAATTCACATCACAATATTTTGACTTCGCTTGTTCTATCTGTGTCTCAATCTTGAGAGTTTCTAATTCACTTTAATTTAGCAGAAAGTGTTTAGCTTCCGTTTTTTTTTGTTTGTAATTTTTTTTTTTTAGTTTCAGAAGTTTCTCGCAGTTTGTAAACTGGTGCTTGAAAGCCGGAATTTTGATTTTGCTGCTATAATTCGAAAAGTTAGAGCGTTGATTTATGTGCTTGTCATGGTTATATGATTTTTTATTTTTATTTTTTTTGGTTTTTCTTCCAAGCAAAATTGAAAAAAGTAATAATAGGAGGGAAGAATGATGGAAGCTAATTCTGTTTGATGTCATTGATATTCTCCATGGTATGTTACTCGAGTTTGGTTGAGTGGAACGCTTGACAAAAATGGGGCTTCTCACGGGTCTTTTTCCTTTTTTACAAAATCTTTTGGATGATTTCAACTTGGTCATGAAACCTTCTTTCACGGTCTTCTTCTGGATCCTGAATCTGTGAACCTTTTTTGTTTTTGCCCCTTTTCAATGCTGGGAATGCAGGATACTGGGTTTCCTTTGACTGAAAGGGATAGATTGGGGCTTCGGGGCCTCCTTCCTCCACGTGTTATATCCTTTGAGCAGCAATATGATCGCTTTAGTAAGTTTGACAACTACTTTTCTTATATTTATCCATTGGTATGGGGGTGTTTTAGTTGTAGAACTAGTCACTTTGCCTAACTTATGAAAACTCAGTTCGCTAGAGTAGTGTGTTTGGGTTCTCTGGCTTTTTACCCTGTGTTATTTTATTGTTTGGTAATATTGGATTGTTATATTTGTTTTCCAGTGAATTCATTCCGATCTTTGGAGAATAATACTCAGGGGCAATCAGATAAAGTTGTTTCCTTGGCAAAATGGAGGATCCTAAATAGACTGCATGACAGGAACGAGACTTTGTACTACAGAGTGAGTTAGACCATGATGTTTGCGTTTTTGTGTTTTTGAGCTTTTTTTTAATGAAAGAATATGATCAAATTTCTATTATGTGATTCATGCTTTGTTATATTACATTTTTTTTTCAGGTTCTTATTGATAATATTAAAGAGTTTGCTCCAATAATATATACTCCAACAGTTGGATTAGTGTGTCAAAATTATTCGGGGTTATTTAGACGTCCACGGGGGATGTACTTTAGTGCCAAAGATAAAGGGGAGATGATGTCTATGATTTATAACTGGCCAGCTCACGAGGTATTGCATTAATTTTTGAAGTTCAGTACCATTTTCCTTTTGTTCATTATTGGAAATAGCCATTTACCTTATATTCTTCCCTTCTAATTAATCACATTGTGACATTTTGAAAATGAAAGGTCTCCTTGAATTGTCTTACTCTTAACGCTGAGTTAGTCAATCTCCATTCATTGAGTGATAAACAGATATTCAGTTGGCTCGGAATTGATATTCTATTCTATTGTAGTTCAGTATAAGAAAACTATCAGTTATGTTTTAAGTTATAATTTGGAATCACGGGAAAGGAACGGAATTGTATAATGCAACATGTGTTTCTAGTTTGTATTGATCAGAGTAATTTATCCAAAAATGCAATATAGTTTTCTTTTTACAGTTTGTATGGATCCAGATTAATTTATCAAAAGGTATTTTTGTTTATTTTGTCATTGATGATTTTTGTTTTTTCTATGACATAAAGGTTCTCATACTTTCTTTTAAAAATTTCACAAATATTTCCTCTTATGGAAAGCTGGTGCAGTAATAGAAAAGTGAGAACAAATTAACACTTAATTGATGTGGCCAAAGACCATAGATCTCAAAGAACAAGAGGGGACTTCCACAAAAGAAACTCCTTGTGTAATTATTACTCTTAACTTGAAGGTTCTAACTTGAGGATATGTTTGTGAAACATCTGGAAAAAGTTAGGGGAGGTTGGAGTATTTGGCCTTTTTTTTTTTTTTTTTTTTTTTTTTTTTTTTTTTTTATTGAAAGGAAGACTCTTTTATAATTAAAATTGATACTGATTTTTAAGTTTGTATTGAATTTTCAAAAGTTTTGGTCTTGTATCTATAATTGTGGTTACCAATTACCGTGTGTTTGGCAAGACAAATAAATTACCATCTACCTTATTTGACCTTATTACAAGCTTATTTGGATAAGGTGGAGTTGTTTGCTAAAAGAGCTTATTGCATTAGTCAGAAGCATTTTTTAAACACTACTTTATGTAGCATTTAAGCTTAAATTTCCTAATTTTTTTTCTTTTAATTTTTTTTATGTTCGTTATCTTATTAAAATTCTACTTTATCCTTCTTATGTGCAAAAATCCTTAACATTCTGATCATCACAGTTATGATATATAAATCCATTTAATTATCTCATTTCCTTAAATGAAAATATTTAAAAATGAGAATAACATTAAAAAGACATTATATTAACTTTTAAGATGTTAAATTATTTGAAATGAACTAAAATATGAAAAATGATAATTATTTGAAAACTCATGGTTATCAAATTTCAGGTTATGGCCAAGTAATTAATGTTTTTTAATATTATTTTATGCTTATCAGCCAGTTCAAAGGTTAGTTTTACCAAACATTTTCCTAAAGCCTAAACAAATATATAAGATTTCGGCTAACTTATCTATTTGTTAGCCAAACAAAACTCTTGCCACGACTTTGGTGTGGTGTGTTTTGGTTCATTAAGTGACAAAATTGGCTTGTAATTCTTCATTCATTATGTTTGGTCTTCATTTTCTTGCTCCTGTTGCAGGTAGACATGATTGTCTTAACAGATGGAAGTCGAATTCTTGGCTTAGGGGACCTTGGAGTTCAGGGAATTGGAATTCCCATAGGTAAACTTGATGTGTATGTTGCTGCCGCTGGTATCAACCCACAAAGAGTATGCTTCTTCTTTTATCTCTCAAACTACTTCTTTCATTCCAATTTCTTGCTGTTTTTGTTTCATTGTTAGCTGATATACATCTGATCGTCACTCATGGATCTTATGTTCGTGGCCTAGGCTTGGGCTAAGAGCTTTCTTAACATTTAAGCAGTGAACAGGATAATTATGCCAGGATCATTAATAACAATGTGTTCCTGATGTTCCGAGTTCATTAGAATCATTAATGTAGAATGATATCTTTTGATTCTTTCAATGTAGGATAACAATTGATAAATTCTCTATTGTTAACTCACATGTTTTTCCAACTGCAGATACTTCCAGTTATGTTGGACGTTGGCACCAACAATCAAAAGCTACTTGAAGACCGCCTTTGTGAGTAAACTCTCTTCTTTTCAATCTTATGACTACTTATTTGTAGCTTTTACTTTTGTCATTAATTTATTTGGGAACAAAGATGGAGCCAGAAATATTATAATGGGAGGACCAAATATATATATATATATATATATATATATATATATATATATATATTTTTTATTTTTTTTTTTCTTTTTTCTTTTTTTTTTTTTCATTTAGAACCATGAATGACTTTTTAAGCTTCCATATCCAAGATCAGGATTAATACACTACGTGGAATACGGTTTCATATCATAGGCATCAAGGCTTTAAAATTGCCAAACAAGTAAAGATTCAGACTCATCAATCATCACCTTCCGTCGACAATAACTACAATAGAAACTTTGGAAGCTTTAGAATCTTCAGAATTAACCTACCTTGCTCTTCGCCTTGCACATATGTGCTCATCTCACCCAGGCTAGCTATGAAAATTTAGAGTTTTGGCTCCACTAAAACTCTGATTATGCAAAAGCTTATCCAAAAAATAGAACCATTATAAAAGAATAAATTGGCATAGGACATAGCCATTTCTGCCATTAAGTTGTCTCTAACTTCAACAGTGGAAAGGAACCAATCAATTAGATACAACCTTTTATGTTTTTGAGCTTTGGGATGTGTTCTTCAATATTTTGTCATTGAATTGTAATTTTTTCTCACAATGGAAGGTTTGGGCCATCAGCTAGCATTCTAATATATCTTTTTTTTTTCTTATCAGTATTCAAATATATCATATTGTTGATATCAGAAGGAATTGGCTTTTTTTGACTTTTTCACATGGCAGATTTAGGACTACGTCAACCAAGGTTGGAAGGTGAAGAGTATCTATCAATTGTAGATGAATTCATGGAAGCAGTTCATGCTCGATGGCCCAAGGCTATTGTGCAGGTAGGTCTGTTAAATTTTTTCTCCATTCCCCACTGATATGTGTTTGTCTGTAT
Source organism: Vigna radiata var. radiata (assembly GCF_000741045.1). Lineage (NCBI taxonomy): Eukaryota > Viridiplantae > Streptophyta > Magnoliopsida > Fabales > Fabaceae > Vigna > Vigna radiata. The sequence continues at coordinate 7,156,053 of NC_028359.1, read as the reverse complement.
TTATTCTAGCACATATTCTTTTATCAATTTTGTAATTAGATTTGTGTTAATTATGTCAGTTTGAGGACTTCCAAATGAAGTGGGCTTTTGAAACCCTGGAAAGATATCAGAAAAGGTTTTGCATGTTTAATGATGATATACAGGTGAGAAAGTAATGTTAATGTATGTTGAACGTATAACCTAACAGTGCACTGTTTAAGAATCTACTGAAAGTTCAAATTTACTTCATGTCCTATATAGGGTACTGCTGGAGTTGCACTTGCTGGATTATTGGGAACTGTAAGAGCCCAAGGTCGACCATTGACTGACTTTGTGAACCAAAAGATAGTTGTGGTTGGAGCTGGGAGGTAATTCACTTGCAAAATTGATTATGATGAACATCATATTTTCCATTTTCTTTTGTTGATTGTTGTCTATTACACTCCTTCATTATAGCTACTTTCTGCCTCAAGATCTTTTTTTTGCCTGGATTGCAGTGCTGGGCTTGGGGTTCTAAAAATGGCCATCAAGGCAGTTGCAAAGATATCTGGGTGCAGTGATTTAGCTGCCAAAAGCCTATTCTATTTGATTGATAAAGACGTATGTCTTCATGAACTTTACTAGCATTGTTAATCCTGCAAGTCACATAATTGTTTTGACTTATCCATTCCCTTTCAGATGTGACTCCGAATGAACTCATTCAATCTAAGCATATTTTTTTTATCATATTCTTTGTCTTGATTTGTCTTTGCAATCAATGTTGATGGCATAAGAAAAGAATTACTAGTAGTGTTCAATATATAATTGTTATGCTACTATTTCATATTAGTATGTAGGATCTTTAGTTTATTTCGTAGAAACTTAGGTTTAGTCTGATAACATTGCCATTTATTGTATGCAGGGTCTAGTCACAACAGACAGGAACAATCTAGATCCAGCTGCAGCTCCATTTGCTAAAAATCCAAGAGACTTAGAGGGGCTTACTGAGGGTGCTAGCATAATTGAAGTGGTAAATGTTACAGTATCCATGTAGGAAAATTTGTTTGGCTCAAGGATCTACTTTACAACACTGAAAAGAGTTATTTTGATATAGAGGGATTAAACCTCTTCACTTTATTAATGCTAATTTTAAAGATTATGCATACTTTCTTGTACATCCTTTAATTCTTAAAGCTATTGATATTTAGGTTAAGAAGATTAAGCCACATGTTCTCCTTGGTTTATCTGGTGTTGGTGGCATTTTCAATGATGAGGTAATTACCTTCTACAATCTAACTTCTATCATGTCACATCCCTCAATAAGGAATATTAAATAAACATATATATAGTGGACATCTTCAGTACTGTATGAGCTTTTCTGCTATTGAATTTCTTAATATTAATGGTTGAGATTCGACTCAGGTGCTTAAGGCAATGAGAGAATCTGTTTCAACAAAACCTGCTATCTTTGCCATGTCTAACCCTACCATGAATGGTTTGTTTGTACAAGGCTCATTAAGCACTCATAATTCCTTAATAATGTTTGTGTTTTCATTGACTTTTTTTTTCTATGTATTATGTGGACAGCTGAGTGCACTGCTATTGATGCATTCAAGCATGCTGGGGAAAATATAGTGTTTGCCAGTGGAAGCCCTTTCGAAAATGTAGATCTTGGTAATTATCGCTTTCTTTGATTTAGAAGTAACTTGTATAGTTCCGATATTCCTCTATTGTTGCATAATTTATTGATTTAAATCTTGTGCAGGTAACGGAAAAGTGGGCCATGTAAATCAAGCAAACAATATGTACCTATTCCCAGGGTAGGGTAGATCTACTTCGCTTGTATATTTTCGTGCATTATACCTGTCAGTTGAATTACTGGTGTAACTTCTATTTTAACCATTTTCCTTCAGAATTGGATTGGGAACTCTTTTGTCAGGTTCTCACCTTATAACAGATGGAATGTTGCAGGCAGCTGCTGAATGGTATGATTTTAATTTGGAGAATTTTTTCTTTTTTTGTTAACCAAAAGCTATCGGTGCTAGCAACCATGGAAATTTGGCAAAAATAACACGTCTTTTGACATTTGTAGTCATAGCATAATAGAATTCACTAGGTTGCTATAATCATTGAACTGTTTGTCCTTGTCTTATGTGTTGCTCAACATTTTTCCTATTTTCTACATTTCATTTTTTTGATATTCATTCTTTATGTTCTTGTCCAGAAAAAAATAACCATGTTTACTACTTGGTAATCACATAGTTACCATTGGTTTTGAAGTACTATTTTTCTTTAGTGCGTTTCTTTTGGAAAGTCCCACATTGTCTTCATGAATTCTTGTATTGTGACTTATATATCTTTTTTTGACTTGTATGATGAAAATATGAAGAGAATTATATCACTATTTCATCTGATAAAATTGCATCTTTTCAATTTTCCCAGCTCTGAAGAGATATCAGTTGATGCTTGTTTTAAATAAATTACTGACATACTGATATCCTTACAGCCTTGCTTCATACATGGCTGAGGAAGATATCTCAAACGGAGTTTTATACCCATCTGTTGACAGGTGATATTCCTTATTTTCTATCTTTTGCATTTCATTTTCTTCTGGCTTTGTTTTTCCTATTGCCTTTTGTAATGACCAAAACAAATTAAATTGTAAAATTTTATAACTTACTGTGATCTGGTAAATACTATTATCTAGGATTCAGATGCCGAGTTTGGCACCAATATCTAGCAATATATATAAGTTTTGATCCACACTTCTCTCGTCAAAGGTTTTCCCACTCATTTCCTAAATATAAAAGCTTCTAACATTAACAATGTTTAAAAGATATACACCTTTTTCTGTTATAAGAACAAATGATCTAGTTGATTGGGTTGTTTGTTTTGAAGCTAAAAAAGTCTCATGAACTGATATGATGACCCTCACTATTAATGCAACTTGCTTGATGCAGCATACGAGATGTTACAGCCGAGGTTGGGGCTGCTGTCCTTCGAGCAGCAGTTGAAGAAGAACTGGCAGAAGGACATGGTGATGTGGGGCCCAGAGAACTTTCCCATATGTCAAAAGTATGAAGTTTCATCCTTTACGATATACAAGAGCATGTCTGGAAAAGTTATTTTTTTCTTCCTTCAAGTTCAGCTGTTTTGAAGAAAAACAACTGTTTGGAAACAAATCCTAATGGATTATACCTATAAGTCTTACATCCTGCAGCCTAGAATGTATCGAGATCTGAACAATGAAAGTTTTTAACAAGCATTGGCTGTATTGCTAACTGGTGATTATTGTTGCAGGATGAGACCGTGGAGTACGTCCGAAGTAATATGTGGTATCCTGTGTATTCTCCTCTTGTTCACGAGAAATGATTTCCCATCAGTATGTGTAATTTTTTGGAAGACTTTAGCAATTCATGTCTCAGAGTGCTGCAGCCAAGCCTTTTCTATCTGTGGCTTTTTAAAGTTATGGTATGTTCTTAGTTCCTGCTTATTACTAGCAGCATTGAGTATTGGATGGCAAGTAGCGAAAAGAGGAAATATGTCTTCATTAGTTTCTGCCATTAATTGTTGTACAAGTATTGAAATTTAACTTTACAAAGTGCAGTATTTGTTATAGATTTATGTTGGAGACATGTATTAATAGTTATATTAGTGTGTGTAATTTTGATGACTGCTTCGGTGGTCGTTTCTTTCTTCACACCAATGTAACATTTTTCGTACAATAATTCTTTTAATTCGTCTCTGTGTCGATGCTTGATTGTGTGTTTACTAAAAGAGAATTAGAGATGAAAAAAAAAATTTAAGTTTATAATTAAGTTTTGGATATAATTAATTTTTAAAATAATTTATAGATTTAAAAAGTCAATGTTTATAAAAATATAAATAATAGATTTTGTAAAAATTTAAAAGATAAAACATGTGTAAAAATAGAGTAAATTTTCTAAAAGTATAAAGGATATGAATAAATATGTAGAGTTGATTAGTGAAAAATATAAATTAAGGTATGAATAGAATGATGTAATGTGAGTTGTTATACTCATCTAATCAATACAAATTTGTGTAATATGTATGGTTAGATTTGTTTAGAGGTGTCAACTTGACCTATGATTCATGAGTTAGTCGTAACCTAATTTTTCAAAAATTCCATTTTAAAAAGCTCCTCAGGTGGGAGCAAAAAAAACTCCAACTCCCAAAGTTTCTTCTCAAGTGGGTTGGACTAAGGGTTGAAGTGGATTTAGTCTTACTAAATACTCTTATGTCTACTTTAATTTTTAAATATATTTACTTTTCACAAATTCATAATTTAGTTATTTAAGACTTAAATTCTTTATATCATTAGATATTATATATTTTTTAATTTAAGAAAAAAATGTGAAATTATTTTTCATGTTAAAAATTCAATTTCAGAAAATTATGAATTTGATTATTTTCTTAATTATTTACTGGTCACTGTTATTAATTTTTCAGTAACCATAATTTTTCGGTATTTATAATCATAATTTGATTATTTTTTTAATTATTTATTGATCACTATTATTATTATTTTTTAAAGAGGGTCTAAGTTATTGTTACTTTTTTTAATATGATTTTTTTTTCCTAAAAATATACCCATTAAAAATATTATTTAATTAAAAATATTTAATTTAATATTAATCATTAACTTTTAATTCATTAAAAATAAATCATAATTCAATTTTAATGTGAAAATTATTTACCAGTAGATTTTAGTTGATATATCTAGTATGAATAATCTAATCATAAATTTTTTGAATAAATTCAAACTCAAAAATTTAAATAAAATTCTATTTTGATCAACGTTATTATTATTTATTATTATTATTATACAAAATTAATAATAGTTTTTTGAATTATAAATAACTTACAGCATTTATTATTAATTCTATAAGTGGAAATATATAAAACATATAAACCGAATTTTAAGGTCTCGTTTTTTTTTTATTTCTCAATATTTATTATGATTATGTTATTAGCTATTTATTGATCACTGTTATTACTATTTTTTTTAAAGAGGGTCAAGGTGAGTTATTGTTATTTTTTCTAATATGTATTTAATAAATAAATAATATTTTCAGTAAATAATATTTTTCAAAAATGGTTTTTGAACATTTTTCTAAAAAAAATAAATTCGAAGAAGGTAGAATCCAACTTTCTTAAACTAAAATATAGTTTCAGAAAGTTAATCGTTAAACTATTTTATATGGCAATGAATTGACATGTTCTTTAATCTTCCAGTCATTTTTTCTTGAAACAATCATTTAACAAGTAAATTTCTTTTTAGTTAAAGCAAGGAGTGTTTTTACATTGATATAATTGGTTGAATACAAATGGAAATATAATAAGATTAAAGATATGCAAATTTGAATCATATCAATAAACATTTTTCTGTTATAATAATCAGTTCAAATAAAAATTTTCATCCAATTACAACAACACTTCCTTCCCTTCTAAGATCAAATTATTTATGTCAGGTTACGAAAACTGGTTTATTATTTGATATAATATATATATATATATATATATATATATATATATATATATTATATATATATATATATTATATTTTATAATAAATTTATATTTTATTAGATATACATTTAAATAGATCTGTCAATTATTATAAAGAATTATATGCACATTTGATTATAAAATATTTATAAGAACTTAAAATTTGATGAACACTTATATGCTGGATGATTAGATTAGATTCGTTTACTATATTTTAGATAAAATTGAAGTTAAATATGTTTTTAGTCCTTATATTTTAGGGTGATTTTGGTTTTAGTTTCTCTTTCAAAACTAAGGTACAATTTAGTCCTTCAACTTTAAAAAATTCTAGTTTTACTCATTTTTACCAATTTTTTTTAACTTTATTTGCTTTTTCAAGCACGTTTCATTATAGCATTTGGATTGTTTACACTGTTTGACACATTTTTGCTTCAATGTTAATTGAGAAACACGTTTAACACAACAAATAAAGTTAAAAAAATTTGGTAAAAAGAATTAAAACCAGAGTTTTCTAAAGTTAAAAGACTAAATTTTATCTTAATTTAAAGAGAAACTAAAACCAAAATCGCCCCAAGTAGAGGGACTAAAAACATATTTAACCCGATAAAATTGAGAATTAATTATATTTTTTTTATATTTAAAATAAATATTTTTTCTAAAAAATTTATGGATATCCTAATCCACAAAACTTTTGTATATATTTTAGTTATGTGACTTTTTTATAGTTTTTTTGTACTTCTGTGAGCTTTTCGACCAAATCAAGGAAACCAAATTGATGGATGTACGCATGAGTGATAAATTTGACACAAGACAACCATGGTGGCGTCTGCCACGGAAACCCCATGCCTTGAGAATTTAAAAATTTTATTTTGAACCACAGATTCATAATTCAAAATGTATTTTCCCTTCTACAACTGCATAATTGAAATGTATTTCTATTTAAACTGTATTTTTTTATAGATTTTCAAATTGTATTCAGAATATATTTTTAAATTACAATTTTATAATTTTATAATCATTACCGCACTTTCATAATTACTATATACACCCCATACTTTTTTATAATATATTTCAATGGTGACTTTTAGTGTTTCAAGTCTCCAGAGGTGTTTCAAGCCTTTAAGCCAAGTAAAACACTGGTTTCAAATATTTAAAACGAATTAAAATATTTTTTATAATATTAATATTTTTTATTAAATTAATTATAAATTATGTTAAAAAATTTTCAACTTTTTTTACTAATGTATTTTTATTAATTATAAAATTGTGTTTAAGAAAAAAAGTTCTAAATTTTTTAATATTAATATAATCCTATTAAATTAATTAATAAAATTTAGTTAAATTATTTTGAGTGTCCGTTAATCTTTATTCATATTAAAATGGTATTTCAAGAGTTAAACTTTTTTTCTATAAATTATAATTTTATTTAAGAAAAAAATAAATTTTTACTTTTTGTAATTAATTTTGATTTTTATTTTTTTCTTTCATTTTTATGTGTTTTTTTCTATTAATTTTACTCTTTGTCTTTTTTGTTTCTTTCGATTCTAAAGTTATTTTTTTAGATTTCATTGAATTTCGATTTAGATTTTTTATTTTTATTTCTATGTGATTTTTCTTCTATTAATTTTACTCTTTATCTTTTTTTTATTATTTCTTTTTATTCTAAAGTTATATTTTTAAAAAATAATTTAACAAATTTCATTCCTTAAATTTAATGTTACTTTCATGTACCAATATTTTTAATTCATTTTGTTAAATTTTGTATTGTTATTTTTATTCTATTTATTAAATTTGTATTATAATTAGATATGTTTTTATTGTTCCATTTAAATTTTTAAAATTTTTCTAATATATGAATTTCGAAAGTTTCTTTTTACATATTTTGACAAAGAATTAAAAATTTTATTTAAATTAAATTACAGACCTATTAACTAGGATTTAATAAAAAGAAAATCTCTAATTAAATAAATAATAAATATACATTAAAATTAAAAAAAATATATAAAAATTAAATAAATTAATTACGACAGTTTAATAAATAATTTTATATGAAAGAATTTCAAAATAAATTTAAAAAAAAATATTATTTTTAGGTTTACTTAACACCTTCCAAACTTGTTTTAGCAACACTTTTTCATCCTCATTGTCAGACCGCTTTTATTAGAAAACTTGATGATGAGAAATTCAACTTTAGAGTGCTGACACCTCGTAACTGTAGTGGAAATATGAACAATCAGAAATGATATTATTTTAGTGTTTTTGTCTATTTAAAAATAATGATGTTAATATATTGAATTTTTAATATAAATTAAAATATTAAAAGTAGTGTTTATAAATATATTTTGAAGTGTAACCATTAAGAAAAATCTAACAAGAAGTACAAATTATTTAAAGAGTCACTTGACAATATAATTTTGGGAGTGTAAAATAATTATTAAAAAATAAATTTTTATATTTATAAAAATAATTAAAAAATAAAATACTAAATATCAAAATGAATGTAAAAGTTTATAAGATGTGAAATTAACGCAATCCTTATTATTAATATGAAATAAATATTATACTATAAAAAATTTAATTTTTAAATAAAGTGGGATTCTTTTATTTATTTCAAAACAGTATAAACTTCATTTATTTTTTTTATCTATTTATAATTAGTGATTAATTTTAATTTTAACATTTTTCATGTGAGACATAACAATTTTGATTTAAATCAAACAGAACCCCTTTCAAATAAAAGAAAATAATAAGTTCTACATATATATATATATATATATATATATATATATATATTTTTTTTGTTTTTTTTCTTTTCTTTTAAAAGTAGTAATATTTACCATTTCGTTATTACGGTGCAAATATAAAACTAAAATAACATTTAAGTTTAATATAACTAAATAAAAGTAATAGATTTTTTTTAACAAAATTAAAAATAAATCGAGATCTAATTTCCACTATTTCCTATGTCCAATTAGACTCCTAAATCCAAAATAAATTTTTTAGACATATTTTTGTCAAGAGATTGAACTAAATTTTTCTTAAAATATCAATCACTTTCTTTATCAAACCTCTCCTCGTGCACCCTACACATGTTTGTGGCAGCTTCTCACTATTATTTTTTTTTAATTATTTGTAGACGATTTTGCTCGCTACTTCAAATATTTTCTAGGTAAATTATGATAACTACAACAAAAATAATGTTTTCTAAATTTCTTTCAGAAAAAAAGTATTGTTTTTTATGCTTCAACATTCTGCTTCTCTCTGTATTGAACTTTTATCTGTTCTAAATATAATCTCTTCTTTTTTTTTCGAACAGGAATAAAAGTAATTGAACGTAGTTCAATGTGGAAATTATAAAATAAAATTTAAATTGTGGTGTAGCACATGCAGGAAAGAGATAGGATATTTTCTTTTAAATGCTAAATAGATTTAATACTTATTTTAGTTATCTGATTGATAGTTATATTCAAAGTGGTCTTCTTAGAATTGTTCAAAGTGGTTTATTTTTTTAAAAGTTGTTCAATTTGATTTTTTTATTAATGACATTTAAAATATTAATAGCGTAATGTTCATCTTAATTAATATTTAATAAATTGTTCAATTTTGAAATACGTATCAACTTAAATGATGTGGCAAGGTTGTTTGTCACCGGAGTATTCCCCATTGTAAGATTCTGAAAATTAATAAAGTTATTGGGCCTTATGTTGAGACAGTCAGCCCATAAGCTAAGGATCCATGACCTTAGGAAGGGGTATTCTAAAAAAAAAAATCAGATTTTTCCCATTCTGCATTTTCCTTCTAAAACATCTAGACACTGAACCGTTTAAAATTTAATTCGAAGGTGCCTAAACGATCGCGGTCGCAAGGGCTTCAACTTGAACCAAACAATTTCTTATTCCAACTAGTAAGTCCTATTTCCCCTTCTCTTTCACT
>NC_028359.1:7138331-7145033 GCF_000741045.1 Vigna radiata var. radiata | reverse complement strand
CATGTTGTGTGTGTTGCCCTGTTGCGATGATCATCCATCTTGGATGTGAGCAGAAGAGAAGTGTCTGTGGAGAATGTCCTGGAGGAGAATGAAGACGTCGCTGCCTAGACTCTCTAGGAATTTCTGGGCTGTTATGCCCCTATGAACATTTCTAAATTATGTTATTTTGAGACACTTTTCAATTTATCTAGTTTGAATTAGTTTAGCATTCCACACTTTTAGTTCCCCCTTAATTCCTGGATGACTGTAATCCTGATCTTTATACTACTCTACTCTTGATTGCTTTCAAATATTATCTATGATGACGTCTTAAATTATATGCATGTATGCTATATAATTGGGATGTCACACCCATTATTTGTTTGACCTTTATTTATGTGCTCCGACCTGAGAGTCGTTATTGAGGAAGTGAAGTTGTTGGGTTTGACCCTTTGAAATTAAGCTTTGCTTTGGTGCTTCTGGCTAAAAGGGCTGTTTAGAAATTCCTTTGGAATGCCAAAGTCTACATCTTGAAGAAATGGAGATGCTCTGAGGATGATATTTGCATTGCTTTCAGGAACCAGCCTAAATAGATTTAATATTTATTTTAGTTCTCTTGTTAGTTAGTTATGTTGAAAGTAATCTTTTTTTTTTTTATGAATTGTTTAAAGTGGTCCATTTTTTATTAAAAATCGTTTAATTTGGTCTTTTTTATTGACGCGTTTAAAATGTTAACGACGTCCACCTTAACTAATATTTAATAAACCCTTCAGTAATAACTGTAACAACTGTTCATGAGTTTTGAAATACATGGCAAATAAACTAATGGGACAAAGTTAAAAGGTTGCTCGTCACCGGAATATTCCTCACCAGAATTCGTTACTTGCTTTGCTCTCGACCTTCATTTACGCACTCTGAGAGAGCCGTTATTGAGGAAGTGAAGTTGTTGGGATTTGACCCTTTGAAATTGAACTTTCTCTGGTGCTTCTGGCTAAAAGGGCTGTTTAGAAATCCCTTTGGGATGCCAAAGTTGATGTCTTGAACAAATGGGGATGGTCCGAGGATGATATTTGTGTTGCTTTTAGGAACCAACCTAATGTTATGCTGCGTTCCAAGGAAAAACTTAGTGCAGTGATGGGGTTTTGGGTTGGTCAGCTTGGTTGGGATCACTCTGCACTTATTTCGTCCCTAACATTGTTTTCGTTCAGTTTGGAGAAAATGGTTGTTGATATTTAACTCATGGAGGAAACACTTAGGTTACTAGAGCTATATTAGGCATCTTAGGGTAACTCATGCATAACTTTTGTGTAGTTCATCTCAAACCAATATGTCTCATTTGACTATTGTGAAATTTTTGTCTTTGTAGTAAGTACATTTTCAAATTAAGTCAAAGTTGTGATTTATGACAGTGGTCTAATATTTTATAGGTGATTGGTCTAGGAAAGCAAAAAGTTGTCTTTGTAGAAAACCTTTGCAAGTAATATTGATATCGATTCTCATTGTCCCTTCTTTTTAGTTTGTTTCATTTAATTGTACTCTTCAATGGTGGGTATCTTCATGAAATGTGGGATTGGAATGCTACTTGAATTTCTAGCAATTTTCAGAGGTTGTATAAATAAAACTTCTCTACTACTATGGTGGGTATTCAAATTCAGATGAAGTAGAACTCCTGAAATGTCATACATGCTTTTATGGCTTAGGCAAATCTAGGTGATTGAATGATTTGCCTAAGGTTTTGTATGTAAACTTTGTAGTAATTCCTTTATCTTGTAAATTGTCTTGTCTCCCTAATATATAATAGACCCAAATATCACAATCATATTCAACTACCATTACCATTACAATTTTACGAACCCCATACACGTCAATTCGCCGTCATCTTCATCAAAATTTCAATTCAAATAATTCATATCACAACAAAACCAACAACAAGCCTTTCAACCTTATCTTGTGCCCTTGACAAACCTTCATCAATTATCAGAACCAACCATTCTTTCACTCCATTATCTTCGCAAACATCATCACAACTTCATCACCATGAAACAAAGAGAAAAAAGGGGACAGAAGCACAAAAATCTCCATTACCACTCCTGGATTCATCAAACAGTTTTATCGTCTATTTCTGGTGACCTTCGTCTTCCCTAAATTGTTTTTATGCATTGTAAGTTTTAGGGAAGAAGAGGCTGAGAAGGACGACCTTAAACATGGTGATGTTGGAAACTTTCCCAATGGATGGTCTAACTTGATGAGATTAAGGCATAAATGGTGGTTTTGTTGTTAGATATTTAAATGGGAAAAAGGTTAGGGTAATTGGTTAAACATGGGTTTAGTAGTGGGGGTTTGACAGTGAAATCCTATGGGAGTTGTTCCTAGAGTTAGTTTGTGGTTAAGATTTCAAGTTTGTGTCATCTAAGACTTAGTTAACTTCTAATTTTGTTGAAATATGATATTTAAGTATGCTAAGTTGTAGTTGGACTATGGTGAGTTGTTGGTTTGATATAATGGACTGAGTCATTGACCAATTGAGCAAATTGATATCCAATCCAAGGTTTAAACATGATTTCCAAACATCACAAGGATAAGGATACCAACTTTGTCAATTGGATAAGGCCAAAGTACACATAGATAAAGAATCAGAGCTGTTGTTTCTGGTGTTGTGTTGAGTGGCATAATAGGTCATTGAGCACTATGAAAACAATGGACTCTCTATTTGTTGGGTGTTGAGTGGTATTGAGTGGCGTTGAGCGCTACTTCTCTGCTGCAAGTTTGAACCTTTTTTCTCTAAATTTGTTGGGCGAGAGGATAGACTCGTTGAACGAGCATGATTGCTTGAGCTCGGCGTTGAACGCCAGAAATGGACACTTAGTGCACCTTGTTTTCAAGCCTTTGTATGTTTTTTATGATTCTTTGTTTAAATTATATCATTTGGTATCCTATGCGTGTGTATTATTAGGCTGGTGATGTTTGATATTCTGTAATCCGAATGTGAGTAGTTGGGTATATACTTCATACATGATGTTTGGCGTAATTCCATGAATTTCGTGAAGAGATTTTATGATGGTGTTCAATAGTGTAATGTATTGAAGTAGGAATTTCGTTTTAGGGGTTATTCTGACATTCCACTAACCATCCCATCTCAAGTAGAGAAGGGGGGTTATGTCGTGAGGAGTAACTAGAGTTCCAAGTCTATGGTTTGATTTATGAGCCATAAGTGGTAGACGGATTAACCTTGCATGGTAGCTTGGGTAGGTGATAATGACATATTTTATCATGATTTCAGTAATGAATCAAGAGAAAATGTCAACCCTTTCTTAACTTTTTACCTTGTAAATCCTAGTTTTCTTTTAGTTTGTTAAGTGGTTGCACCTTAAGCTTTAATGAGTGTTTTGATCACTAATCCTTGCTTTTATATGCTTAATGTAATTGGAAGAAGTCTATGATCAAATGAAGGCATCAGAAACCAAGAAAAGCAACAAAAATGAAGAACTAGAATTCTGCTGAAGTCAGGCTCGGGCCCATTTCCACCATTGTTGTAAGCTTGAGCTCTCCATTCATGGAGAGCTAGTTTCATTATTGTTGGGGGATTGTTGTAGCCACTGAACTTTTATGTAAATCACTTTGTTTTGAATAATATATGTCTCTTTCATTGATTGTTAGTGTTTAATTCATTTTCTTAATGCTTGTTGTGAAGTTGCTACCCATGACTTAATTTTAGGATTTGCTTAATATTGGGTAAATCTGGACTTGGGTTAAACACCTAAAGGAAATAATATATAGGGATAGAACTAGGACCTTTGGTTGTCTTAAAAGCTCATTTCATAATGCGAAAATAATTGTTAGGTTTTCCAAGGGATTGAAGCCTAATGAGGAAGTCTAGGCTCTTTCTACCAAGGGATTGATGTTTGAGTAAATTAGTAGATTGACATTGACATATCAATGAAGAGGAAGTGATTTTATTTACATAAGAGTGAAGTAGGTGAAAGCATACCTCCAACAATACCATTCCATATCATTTCTATTCTTACTATTTCCAAGTGTTTGAGTGCTAAACTATTTATTGTTTCGTGTTTACTTTAATTGCACAAAAATCCAAATTATGGAAGAATTCTTTAGTCTAGGCTAGTTAAAAATTATATGATTGTCTAGTGAAACAAATCTCTTGGGAAACGATATCCGATCTTACCAGTTTTATTACTTGAAACGATTTGGTGCACTTGCCAAAGTCGCAATAGTAAGTAAGCTGTTTCACCACCAAGTGCAAAACTCACTAGAGTGCATGTGTTAGAATTCATTGATATGGATGTTTATATGTGTTAAAATTTATATAAATGTTACGAAAGCTCTTTTTGCACATTAGCTTACCATTTCTTTTCTGTTTGTATGTCTGTTTGTTTCTTCTTATTTGCGATTATCACCTTAATTGTCTGAGAGAGGAAGATGTTTCAGTTGATCAGGTGTTGGTTGGTGATGGTGTTGAAGCATAAAGTAGGATGTAAAACACTATTACGCTTTTAGTGTCACTGTAATATAACTTGTATGTACCTTGTAAATATAAGATTCTATTATTATAGTTGTATATATAATTTGATAAAAAAAAACTGTATTTTTTAATTAAATTTATACTTGAAAATAAAAATTTTCAAAAAAATAAAAATTCCAAAACCTTAGTTTAATTTGTGTGATCTAATCCAATTCGCTCAAAAATAGATTAAATTGGATTGATGTTAACATTAAAAAAAAGACAAAGAAATTTAACTTGACTCTTCAAATATATTTTAAGTTGGATAGTGGCTTTTTCCAAACCTATGATGCACTATAACTTTATCAGTAATTATTTTTTACTTTAAAAACATTATAATTATTAAACATTTCTTTCAATTTATATATTTTTTGTATAAAGAGTCACGATGCTTTTTCTATGAAATCTATTTTCAAACTTTTCTGTCCTTTTCGTTTGTCATGGAAAGAAGCAAGACATAATCGACAAGCACTGTAAAAGATTGTAGGTACAGACATGCGGGCTTGAGCATTGGTGTTCTTAGTAATGTATAGGAAACCATAATTTGTGGAATTCATATTCAGAGCTCAAAGATATGCATAAATAAGAACATGGTAACCATAACAGGTTTGTAATAAGCTGCATATCACAGTTCAGAGTTGAAACTGAAGATGGGGGAAGCTACACATAGGTATTCATGCTTTTTTTCTCACAAGTTTCAAATACCAATTATATTGCTGTACTCAAAATTTACATTTTGTGTGTCCCTTTGACCTTTGGATGTGGTTGAGTTGATCAGGTATGCAGTAGTGACAGGAGAAAATAAAGGGATTGGATTAGAGATAGTTAGGCAGTTAGCTTCAGAAGGAATAAAGGTGGTACTCACTGCAAGGAATGAAGAGAGAGGTCTTCAAGCCTTGGAAACACTCAAAGCCTCTGCTCTTTCTCATCTACTCTTCTTTCATCAGCTAGATGTGGCTCATCCTGCAAGTGTAGCTGCTTTTACACATTTTATCAAATCCAAATTTGGTAAACTTGATATTCTGGTAAATTCAGACTTTGATTCTTCTCTCTTTCGTTTGTTCTAAGTTCAATTTGACAAATTCCTTTTACAACTGTCATTTGATTAGGATAAATTTTTTTAATGGCTTGAAGGGAATCAATTCTTTACATATAGTAAGTTTTTGTGTTAGCATGTTTCAATAAGAAGTGTTGTTCTGTGCAGGTTAACAATGCGGGAATCAGTGGAATTGTAATTGAAGACAGAGACTTATTCACTACATTAATCGTGAATAATGGGGTAAGAATATAAGCGTGTTCTGAAATCTAATTAATAGACATGGAAAGTTGCAATGTGTAAAAGGGACCTAAAGTTTGCAACTTTTCTAGACCATCTGAAATTCTAGATCCCATCCCATGTCAACTACTGAAATGGTAAAAGTAGAGCTTATAAAGGCTTGGAAAATTCTCATTTCATGAACTTGCATTTGTTGATAAGCCCAACACAAAGTCAAGGATTTTTGAGATTGGCTCTTCATTTGCAATGTTAATGATTTTTATCCTGCAAATTGTTAGTACAAGTCAATAGATTTCTTGAATGCACAAGAGACTTAGAGTATTGTGTGTAATTGTAGAAATTGAAAACAGTCATTGAGCTGCCACTGTTTTCAGGTGATATCAGATGAGGAAGGAACAAGGGCAGTAACTCAAACATATGAGTTAGCAGAAGAATGCTTGAAAATAAATTACTATGGCGCTAAAATAACTATTGAATTCCTTATGCCCCTCTTGCAATTATCTGACTCGCCAAGAATTGTGAATGTATCATCCACAAAGGGGCAGTTAAAGGTAGGCAACAACTTTTGCCAATAACTTCATCTCTTCTGAATAGTTAATGAATAGCCAATCCTATGTTATGCAATGTAAACTTGAGTTTATTCAAAACTGTCCTATAACAGATATTAGTTTATTATTGCATCTTCTTTCCTTTAATTTTCTTAAGGTGTTGTTGCTTAATGATGTAAAATTCAGAGTTTCTCTAAAGAATCATGGGCAAGAGGAGTGTTCAGCGATGTTGATAACCTGACAGAAGAGAAAATGGATGAAATAGTGAAGAAATTTCTAATTGATTTCAAAGAAGGTAGATTAGAGAGTAAAGGGTGGCCAAAGTATCTAGGTGCCTATATTGTATCGAAAGCTGCTATGAATGGGTACACGAGAATCCT
>NC_028359.1:7126827-7136171 GCF_000741045.1 Vigna radiata var. radiata | reverse complement strand
TACATACATAAGAGTCTTTCAAAATAAAGATGATAGTTAAAGAGAAGTCTAAGAACTAGGAGCTGCGTCATCTCCCTCCAAAGCTTGCTCCAGAGGCACCTCATCTACCTCTGCTCACATCCAAGTGGATGATCATTGCAAAAGGAAGAACGCAACATACAAGGCATAGACAAACAAGTAAGGGTAAGCTAGGTTGAAAAAGCATACAAGTTATCTCAGGACATTTTTAAAAGTAAAAGAAAAATCATATAAGCAAGCAAACACAACATCTTATCATGTTATAACGCAACTAGACTCGTTCAGACTTAGAATGAATATCGATCTAGGGTGGGTTGTGCATTTGTGGTGGCCTCTGCTGCTTTGCAAAGCTATTGCCAACGGGTTTCACCCTACCACACACAAGTTTTAGTCTGTTACCGCACAATAGGCCTCCAAGTAGCGCCTACACTACGACCTCCTAGTACTCTCACCACATGCGTCAATCCTCTCTAAGTGAGAATGAAAGACCATTTGAGTGTTAAGATAACCCCCCATGAAGAAGTCTCATATATTCATTCTAAACACTATAATGATCTCACCTAGAGATCTTACTTTGATTCTCAATCTTACCATTTTGATCAAGTTATATTCCTCTTTGAATTCACAACACAACATTCTCTAATTATATAATCATATACAATATCATACCAAACCATAAATGTATCATACGTCATCAATCATGTAAAACAAAAGAATGAAAGAATCAAGTCAGAGCGAGCCAAGTCGCATAACGCACAAGGTCATAAGGCAATACAACAAAAATTCGCACAGCGCACCACCTTTGGTGCGTTGAGCGAATTTTCCTAACAAGCATGACAACAAAAATTTGCACAGCGCACCCCTTTGGTGCGCTGAGCGAATTTTCATGATGGGAAGGCAAGTGTTGACAGTAAAAATTCACATAGCGCACCACCTTTGGTGCGCTGAGCGAATTTTCCTAACGGGAGAGCCTTTCAGCTAACATTCGCATAGCGAATTATATCACATTGCGAATTAAATCCCAAAGGTTTTAGGCCTCACACTCTTGCAAGGCGCACCTTCAATTCTATGCTAATTTCTAGTTAATTTCCCAGACCCATACTAGTGGCAAAGCGAGCCATTTTGCAAGGCCACTCGCCAAACAGAGGGAAACCCTCTGCAGCTCTAAAGTAGGAACTTATTTTACTGAGAAAAAGGAATTCACACTAAGTAATGATAGAAATTTAAAATTCATGAGGAATGACAAGAAGAGGGTTAGTGTTAAATGTTTTGGGGGCAAGGGTAAATGCAAATGGTATATGCTTATTATGCCTATAGTTTTGGTTCCAAGTCATTGATGATCACAATTGTAGTAGATATTTTAATGTGAAGTTGATGACTTCTAAGTGGTTGAGTCAAAGGATGGAAAAAGCTGTTAGAGAGAACCCTAACATGAAAGTCATGGACATTAGGGATAAAGTGAGTAGGAAATGGAATGTTGGAATCTCTAGAAATATGGATTTTAGGGCAAGAGCCATGGCAAAATATAATGTTGATGGTTCATTCAAGGAACAATATAGAAGAATCTATGATTGTGGTGATGAGCTTCTAAGAGCAAATCCAGGTTCAACAGTGAAAATAAAGGTTGAAAATAGTAATGGTGAGTGTATCTTCAATAGAATTTATGTATGCTTGAAAGCATGCAAAGATAGCTTCATTAGTTGTAGACCCATCATTGGGTTGGATGAATGCTTTTTGAAAGGCAAGTATGGAGGGGAATTAATAACAGCAGTAGGAAGAGATGGAAATGAACAAATTCTGCCGATTGCATATGCTGTTGTTGAGGTAGAAAACAAAGACTCCTGGACTTGGTTCTTGGACCTTCTCATTGGGGATCTTGGTGGGGAAGCCGTTTGTGGAGCATGTACATTTATTTCAGACCAAAAAAAGGTTAGTTAATGCAAACAAAGGTTAATTACAACCTATTTCACATAAACCTGATTTGACTTGAGTATTTGAACTTGTAGGGTCTGTTAACAGCTATTGATGCACTTCTACCTGGGGTAGAACAAAGATTTTGTGTTAGACATTTGTACTCAAACTTTAGAAAGCAATATCCTGGAAAAGACCTTAAACGTTTGATGTGGAGGGCAGCAATAACCACATATCCACAACTATGGGAGGTTGAAATGAGGAAAATTAAAGAGATCAATATAGAAGCATTTAAATATTTGATTTCAATTCCACCTAGGTATGTATTCGCTTTACTGAATACATTATTCTTCTTTTACTGTTATATTTACTTTGACATATATATTTAGTTTGACATGTATTCTTACTCCCAGATATTGGTCAAGATCTAGATTCACCTCTAGATCACAATGTGACACTCTTGTCAACAACATGTGTGAGGGCTTCAACAGTGTGCTAGTTCACACTAGGACTAAACCAATTATCGCCATGTTGGAAGACATTAGGGTTTACATCATGAAGAGATAGGCTAAGAACAGGACAAAGATGACACTATATCAAGGTACTGTGTGCCCTAAGGTTCTCAACAGATTTCAAAAGCAGTCATGGTTAACCAGATATTGGTTACCAAGGTAACTTTAATACTACAATTAACTTTATACATGGTCATCTTTGTTTACTTTGTTTCTAACTTTGTACTCATGATAGATGGTCATCACATCAGTTATTTGAAATCATTCACATTTCACAATTTGGGGAGCAATTTGTTGTCAATCTTGACAACAAAGACTACAGTTGTAGAAAATGGTTAATTACTGGTATTCCTTGCAGTCACGCCATCACTGCAATGAAGTTCTTGAAAGTAAATGCAGAAGACTACATTGGGCAGAAGACTACATTGGGCATTGCATAGGAAGTCTACGTATGAGGAGACTTACAACTCCATCATTTATCCTATCAATGGTCAAGTTCTCTGGGACATAACTTCACATCCAGATGTCTTACCCCAAAGAAGAGGACAATGTCAGGCAGGTCCAAGAAAAAACGAAGGCTAAAGAGTTGGGAGTTGAAGAAGAATGACACTGAATTAAGAAAGGGTGGGAGCAAAAAAGCATGTGCTGTTTGCAAACAACTTGGACACAACAAAAGATCTTGTCCACAACGACCAATAACACCAGATCTTCCTGCTGACCAACCTAGTGAACAAACACAAGTGTCAATACCTCCTGCTGAGCAACCTTGTGAACAAACACAAGTGTCAATACCTCCTACTGAGTAACCTAGTGAACAAACACCACACGTGCCTAGTTCTGATGAATGAAGTCATATTTCAATTTAAATAGTGTTTTAAATGTCATGTACTGATCAAGGAATAATGAAATATCAACTTTTTTTGGTTTCATTTGTACTGATGAAGTAATGTCAGTTGTTTTTGGTGTACTTTATTATGTAAGACAGATGTGCCTATCAGATGTTTTTGGTGTACTGATTAAGACAATGTTGCTATCAGGTCTTTTTGTTATATGAAAATGAATGACAACGTTTATTCATATGGTTATTGACCATTGCTTTATGATCATATGTTTCCAATTTCTTTAACTTATTGTGCCCATATCAAATTAAGGTAGTTGTATTAGGTGTATATATATATATCAACTGCCCATTGCTTTATGATGTTATTTTTGGACTTTATTTAACTTATTCTGCCCATATTAAATTAAACAAATCAAATAACACGATATTAAACAAGAGACCTTTTATAAATATGAAATTACTTGCTGTTAATATGAAATTAAATTACATAAACTTCTACTAAGAAATCAACTTAGTTTCATCAACATTGAAATCACAATTACATTAAAGAGACATGTAACAAACACCATCCCAATTAACACCTTCATGCCCTTCTCCAAAATAACCAGACTTTTCTCCGAAGAAGCTAATTTCAGCTTTTCAACATCTCTTTCTTCCATCTTCATCATACTTCCACCCACTTCGTCGTTTCTCACACTTACACTCCTTTCATCAAGAATCACAAAATTTCGTTCATCAATGACTTCTTCATTGCACCATTGAAAAAAGTTGCATCCACCCATATCTTCACTCCCACCCTGTAGAAGAAGAAAACACACCCCTCGTCAACGAAATCAAAAATCCCACAAATCAAGTCACATTTCTACTTCCATTCAACTTACCTTGAAGTTAGGGCAACCCCAAAATCGTTTGCCCTTGTTCTTAGGGGTTTTGGCGATGCGGAACACTGCTTTGTAACCACAATAACAATTGGGTTTTGCTCCCAACCTGCTCCCACCAGCAGAACTCTATTGAAAGCTCCAACCCGTGCGTTTGTAAGAAGAAGACGATTCAGACATTTCCTCACCTAAACTGAACACTTCTTCCAAAGCTTCCACTACTTCCAGTTCTTCCAGAACTCTTCTTCCCTAACACGATAAACAATTTGGATGTGAGGGTTGCTTTAAATGTTAAGTTTTAGGTGTTAGGACATGTTAAGTGTTAGGGCTAACAACATAATACGTGTTTGCCATGTGGAATGCTTCATTATACAACCGACACCCATCTAATTTAATACATATTGCCACGACAGCTAAAAAAATTACAACTCATCACAGGCAGACGACGTTAGTCATTACTTAACGGAGAGAGCTTAATTGCCTCATTTTTACAAGTAATAGGACCTGATTGAGACAAAAACAATGATGACCCAATTGAGACTGACACACAAATACGAGGACCAAATGAGGGTTTAAACCTTTTAAATATAACCTCATCTTTTTTTCCCAAACAGGAATAAAAGTAATTGAACGTAGTTCAACCACTACACCAAAAATTTTAGAATTCATGTCGACTAATTGTAACGTGGAAATTATAAAATAAAGTCTAAATTGTGGTGTACCACTTGCAGATGCAGGAAAAAGGATAGGGGTTTTTCTTTTAAATACTAAATAAATTTAATACTTATTTTAGTTCTCTTATTAGTTAGTTATGTTTAAAGTGATCTTTTTATTTTTGAATTATTCAAAGTGGTCTATTCTTTTGCAAAAATCATTCATTTTAGTCTTTTTTTTTGTTGATCGCGTTTAAAACGCTAATGACGTAATGTCTATCTTAGCTAATATTCAATGAACTGTTCAGTTTTAAAATACGTGTCAAAATCAACTCAATTGATGTGACAATGTTAAAAGGTTGCTCGACACCGGAGTATCCCACACCAAAATTCGCTACTTGCTCTACTCGTGGCCTTTATTTCTATGCTCTGACCCGAGACCCGTTATTGAGAAAGTCAAGTTGTTGGAATGCCAAAGTCAACGTCTTGAACAAATGGAGATGGTCTGAGGATGATATTTGTATTGCTTTTAGGAACCAGCCTAATGTTATGTTGCATTCCAAGGAAAAACTTAGTGCAGTGATGGGGTTTTGGGTTGGTCAGCTTGGTTGGGATCACTCCGCACTTATTTCGTCCCTAACATTGTTTTCGTTCAGTTTGGAGAAAATGGTTGTTGATATTTAACTCATGGAGGAAACACCTAGGTTACTAGAGCTATATTAGGCATCTTAGGATAACTCATGCATAACTTTTGTGTAGTTCATCTCAAACCAATATGTCTCATTTGACTATTATGAAATTTTTGTCTTTGTAGTAAGTACATTTTCAAATTAAGTCAAAGTTGTGATTTATGACAGTAGTATAATATTTTATAGGTGATTGGTCTAGGAAAGCAAAAAGTTGTCTTTTTGTAGAAAACCTTTAATATTGATATCGATTCTCATTGTCCCTTCTTTGTAGTTTGTTTCATTTAATTGTACTCTTCAATGGTGGGTATCTTCATGAAATGTGGGATTGAAATGTTGCTTGAATTTCTAGCAATTTTCAGAGGTTGTATAAATAAAACTTCTCTACTACTATGGTGGGTATTCAAATTCAGATAAAGTAGAACTCCTGAAATGTCATACATGCTTTTATGGCTTAGGCAAATCTAGGTGATTGAATGATTTGCCTAAGATTTTGTATGCAAACTTTGTAGTAATTCCTTTATCTTGTAAATTGTCTTGTCTCCCTAATATATAATAAACCCAAATATCACAATCATATTCAACTACCATTACTATTACAATTTTACGAACCCCATACACGTCAATTCGCCGTCATTTTCATCAAAATTTCAATCTCTCCCTCATTTCCAACAATTCTTTATCCTCTATACATCAATTCAAATATCACAAAAAAACCAACAACAAGCCTTTCAACCTTATCTTGTGCCCTTGACAAACCTTCATCAATTATCAGAACCAACCATTCTTTCACTCCATTATCTTCGCAAACATCATCACAACTTCATCACCATGAAACAAAGAGAAAAAAAGGGACAGAAGAGGCTGAGAAGGGCAACCTTAAACATGGTGATGTTGGCAACGTTCCCAATTGATGGTCTAACTTGACGTTTTGTTGTTGGATATTTAAATGGGTAAAAGGTTAGGGTAATTGGTTGAAAATGGGTTTAGTAGTGGGGCTTTGACAGTGAAATCCTATGGGAGTTGTTCCTAGAGTAAGTTTGGGATAGGAGTTTAAGTTATTGAAATCTGATATTTAACTTGACTCGATCAAGTATATTTTAAGCTGCATACTGACTTTTTCAGAACCTATGCACTATAACTTTATCAGTAATTATTTTTTACTTTAAAAACATTATAATTATTAAATATTTCTTTTAATTTATATATTTTTTGCATAAAGAGTCTCGATGCTTTTTCTATGAAATCTATTTTCAACTTTTCTGTCCTTTTTATTTGACATGGAAAGAAACAAGACATAAACGACAAGCACAGTAAAAGATTGTAGTTACAGAATGCCGGCTTAAGCATTGGTATTCTTAGTAATGAATAGGAAACCATAATTTGTGGAATTCATATTCAGAGCTCAAAGATATGCATAAATAAGAACTTGGTAACCATAACAGGTTTGTAATAAGCTGCATATCACAGTTCAGAGTTGAAACTGAAGATGGGGGAAGCTACACAGAGGTAATCCTGCTTTTTTTCTCACAAGTTTCAAATACCAATTATATTGCAGAACTCAAAATTTAGATTTTTTGAGTCCCTTTGACCTTTGGGATGTGGTTGAGTTGGTCAGGTATGCAGTAGTGACAGGAGCAAATAAAGGGATTGGATTAGAGATAGTTAGGCAGTTAGCTTCAGAAGGAATAAAAGTGGTACTCACTGCAAGGAATGAAGAGAGGGGTCTTCAAGCATTGGAAACACTCAAAGACTCTGCTCTTTCTCATCTAGTCTTGTTTCATCAGCTAGATGTGGCTCATGCTGCAAGTGTAGCTGCTTTTGCAGATTTTATCAAATCCAAATTTGGTAAACTTGATATTCTGGTAAAATCAGACTTTGATTCTTCTCTCTTTTGTTTGTTCTAAGTTCAAGTTTGTCTCAGAAATCTTCTGTTCTTAAGCTTCAGTCAAAAGTGAAAGTTTGTTTGTTTGGTGTGCTCATCCTGCTACTGCTGTCATTTACCCATTTTTAGAATGTTAGTTATGTGAGTATGGAAGCATACTTCTTTTGTTAGACTTAAACTACACATAAGTTAAATTTGCAAATATA
Organism: Vigna radiata var. radiata; assembly: GCF_000741045.1. Classification (NCBI taxonomy): domain Eukaryota; kingdom Viridiplantae; phylum Streptophyta; class Magnoliopsida; order Fabales; family Fabaceae; genus Vigna; species Vigna radiata. The sequence goes on along the minus strand of NC_028359.1, from coordinate 7,128,581 downwards.
TGTGAGTGAAAACTTTTATAAGACAAAATTATTTTATTATAGTTTACTTTTTTAAGATGGTATTAAAATAATCTAAAACGTGTTTTGATGTGTCTCTCTTATCTCCTGCTATCATATTACTCACTAATATCAAGAAGTATGCTGGAGATCTTATATTTATTATATATAAATGGAAACAAATCTCTTTTTACCAAGTTTATTTCATCAAGACTTTTGAATCTTTCTTGTTATTTCTCATTCTAACTTTTCATGATGATCTATCTCCAACCAAAGTCTTCTGTTTTTGTCATTTGTTAAACGAATTCATTGGGTTTGGATAGAAATTGTTCAAACCTGTTGGTATGTGCATTAACTATTACTTTTAATGATACTTTTAAGATAGCAGAGGCACCAGAGTTTGGAAAGAGATTTCATTGAATCAATTTGATGTCATTTGATTAGCATATTTCAATGTGAAATGTTGTTCTATGCAGGTTAATAATGCGGGAATCAGTGGAGTTGTAATTGAAGACAGAGACTTAATCACTACAGTCCTTGTGAATCGTGGGGTAAGAATATAAGCGTCTTCTGAAATCTAATTAATTGAGATGGAAAGTTGCAGTGTGTAAAAGGACCTAAAGTTTGCAACTTTTCTAGACCATTTGAAATTCTAGATCCCATCCCATGTCAGCTATTGAAATGGTAAAAGTAGAGCTTATAAAGGCTTGGAAAATTCTCATCTCATGAACTTGCATTTGTTGTTAAGCCCAACACAGAGTCAATGAATTATGAAAGCATTTTAACAATAAGTTAAGGTTTTTAGAATTGGCTCTTCTTTTGCAAATTGTTACTACAACTCAATAGATTTCTTGAATGTACAAGAGGCTTAAATGGTTATAGTTGTGTGTAATTGTAGGATTTGCAAACAGTCATTGAGCTGCTGCCACTATTTTCAGGTGATATCTGATGAGGAAGGACCAAGGGCAATGACTCAAACATATGAGTTAGCAGAAGAATGCTTGCAAATAAATTACTATGGCGCTAAAATAACTATAGAATCCCTTATGCCACTCCTGCAATTATCTGACTCGCCAAGAATTGTGAATGTGTCATCCACTCTAGGGCAGTTAGAGGTAGGCAACAACTTCTGTCAATAACCTGTTAGAAAATGAGACTCACATATTTCTAAATATGTTTCTGATGTATATTTATATCAATTGAATCTTACAATATATACAACTAACATTAGGTCTTTCTTCCAAGTGCTCTCAATTATTACAAATAACTTAGTATAATGACTATAAAACATAACAGAATAATTTCCTACTCAGAGTAATTTTCTAACTCTTTCTTTTCTCATGCAATAAACACTATCACTCTAAATAATTATTTGATAATTCCTAATTTAAGTTTATTTCTAGAATACTTCTCTTCTCAATAGTTAATGAATAGCCAATCATATGTTATGCAATGTAACCTTGAGTTTATTCAAAACTTTCCTATAACATATATTAGTTTATTATTGCATCTTCTTTCCTTTAATTTTCTTAAGGTGTTGTTGCTTAATGATGTAAAATTCAGAGTTTCCCTAAAGAATCATGGGCAAGAGGAGTGTTCAGAGATGTTGATAACCTGACAGAAGAGAAAATGGATGAAATAGTGAAGAAATTTCTAAGTGATTTCAAAGAAGGTTCATTAGAGAGTAAAGGGTGGCCAAAGCATCTAGGTGCCTATATTGTATCGAAAGCTGCTATGAATGGGTACACGAGAATCCT
>NC_028359.1:7124274-7126672 GCF_000741045.1 Vigna radiata var. radiata | reverse complement strand
ATCATGTTGTATTAAACTTGTGTTGTTTGTATCTTAAAGTCTAAACTGTTTATGCAATAAAGTTAATATTTAAGTACTACAGGCATTTGCTTTAAGTTTGTGATGGCAAAAAAAATGAAATGCTTTAGCTAGGACAAGCCAAATTTAGAAGCAATCAAGCCAACACGAACAAGATGCTCAAGGTTTTAGATCAAATGCGGAATGGTGGTGGTATAAGGTGGAGGTTGTCACGGTTTTGGGTGTTTGAATGGTGAGGGAAGATGTGTTTAAGGGTTCTCTAAGAGAGGTTGGGCCAACTCTCGGAGGAAGGTGGCTAGAGGAGGCCACTTGGGTTGCTCTTGTTAGCAAAATGATGAAGATGAAGTTTTGATGATGCCCAAATTAAGTCAAGATTTATCAAGATTCATGAAGATCCTTTGAAGACTTATTTTTGTTATGAAAAACTTTTGTAATAATTGTAGTTTAATTGTCTAGGACTTAGATTTGTAGTAGGTTTTGATTCTTGTACCTTTATATTTTGTATTTGTTGTTTAGAATCAAAACTTCCCCGTTTTAATCGATTAATCCTTGATATAATCGATTAAAATCGCTGCAGAAGCCAAAATCCAATCAGCTTTGGAATAATCNATTAAAGCAAGTTTTAATCGATTAATTAATCGATTAATCCTGAGAATAATCGATTAATTAATCGATTAATCCTGAGAATAATCGATTAATACTAGCCGTTGGAGGTTTCTGATTTGAAAAACTAGTCGTTGTACTTATTTTAATGGATTAACACTAATATTAATCGGTTAACACTAATATTAATCGATTAAATGCATTAAATGACCAGTTTCGTAGAATGGAAAAGTTTTTGCTTGAGTCTATTTATAGGCTCTTTTTATCCATCAACAGCAACTCTTTTTGCAAAAACACTCAAAACTCTTTGAGAAGTGTGTGCTCTTGCTCAGCTAAGGAAACTCTTGTCTGTGGTGCTGGTACATTGCAACTACGGTGATGGAGGAATAACTGGTTCATCCTTGGTGCGTCTGAGGAGGTGTTTGGAAGAGGATCATCCTTCGTGAAGTATTTGGAGGAGGTGTTTCATCCTTCGTGAAGTATTCGGAGGAGGTGTCTCATCCTTTGTGAAGATTCAAAGGAGATGCAGGTTCATCTCTTGTGGTATCAAGAGAGGTGGTTTCTAAACTTTTACAAATTATTTTTCTTTGTGATTATTATTTGTAATTGTTTTGTGATAGTTGACTGTTTATCTCGGTTTGAGATAAGCGACTGGACGTAGGATTGGTAAGATCCGAACCAGTATAAAAATCATCTGTGCAAATTTCTCTTAACCTTACTCTTTTATTTATATTTATTATTTGCATAGTAAGTGAAATTGAGACGAAATTAAAAGGCATACGTTTGAATTAAAAACCCTCTTGGTTTGTTATTCCACGCTAACAATTCCGCTGCAGCCGATTCTAACAGCTCTAGCCTAGGGTGACCTTAAAAGAGTAGTATGACACAAAAATGACAGCATAACTTTACTCTAAATCAAAGGTGATTACATGATGGAGAACACCTCTATTTATAGGCTAAGGTGTCTCAAAAATGAGCTGAAACTTTAACCTAAAAGAGCCACCTTGGTTTTCTTGGAAGAAAGGAGAAATCCTCTCCAATAGGAGGGAGACAAGTGGCAAAAATCCTCTCAAATGAGAGAGTGACATGTGGCCACTACCTATGGAAAAACTCTCCATTCCTAAAGTGACACATGGCCACTAACTAGGAGGAAAACTCTCCAATGGGAAGCTTCCACATGTCTAGGACGAAATTATTCTCCCTTGTTCTCCAAGCTTAGCCAAAATGTTGACCCCTTGGTCAACACACCCATTTTGGAGCTCCAAGCATAGTCAACTTTGGGCCTTGACTCTTTGTTGACATGTTTGGTCAAAATTCTATTATATTTGGTCCAAAATACAAGGCCCAATTGAAATCCTACACTACTAGGTCCATAATACCAAGCCCAAATAAAATCTAGCCTACTTGGCCCAAAATAAAAAGCCCAAATAAAATCTAGACTACTTGGCCCAAAATACAAAGCCCAAAATTATTCTTACTCTACTAAATCTTCATAATGACTTAAGATGACCCAAGATAAAGAGTCTAGACCCATCTTTCATAGATGTCTCCAATTCTTCATGAATGTATTAAGTCATGGCAAGGGGTATGCCATCAGTTTGAGACATCAAAATATTTTTTTGATCATTTGAGGAATATAACTAGATTTTTTTTAGTTATAAAAGCAAGATATCATTTCACCGTAAATATACATCAAATTTTGTGAAAAATACATGAAATATCTGAAATAGTAATTATTAATTATAAAAAAAGATACATCCGTATTTGTTTATCTTTT
>NC_028359.1:7111699-7122619 GCF_000741045.1 Vigna radiata var. radiata | reverse complement strand
TACATACATAAGAGTCTTTCAAAATAAAGATGATAGTTAAAGAGAAGTCTAAGAACTAGGAGCTGCGTCATCTCCCTCCAAAGCTTGCTCCAGAGACACCTCATCTAACTCTGCTCACATCCAAGTGGATGATTGATAATGACATATTTTGCCATGATTTTAGTGATGAATCAAGAGAAAATGTCAACCCTTTCTTAACTTTTTACCTTGTAAATCCTAGTTTTCTTTTAGTTTGTTAAGTGGTTGCACCCCAAGCTTTAATGAGATGTTTTGTTCACTAATCCTTGCTTTTATGTGCTTAATGGAATTGGAAGAAGTCTATGCATCAAACGAAGGCATTGGAAACCAAGAAAAGCAAGAAGAGCAACAAAAATGAAGAACAAGAAATCTGCTGAAATCAGGCTCGAGCCCCCCTGGCCTAAGGGGGCTTGAGCGCCAGTGCACCAGTTCCTTAGTTTGACTGTCACGCGCCTGAGTGCCCATTTTTGGGGGCCTTGAGCGCCAATTTTGCTGACATGGCAGATTTGTCCTATTTCACTTGGATGCACGAAGAGCTTTGGATCTTTTGCTACCCAAACGCGTTTTCTCTCTATGGGAGCTCTTGGAGGCGAGCTAGGAGTTGTGGGAACAATCCATCTTCTTCCTTGGTTCTCTTCTTTCTTCCATTTCCACCATTGTTGTAAGCTTGAGCTCTCCATTCGTGGAGAGCTAGTTTCATTACTGTTGGGGGATTGTTGTAGCCACTAAACTCTATTGTAAATCACTTTGTTTTGAATGGATATATGTCTTTTTCATTGATTGTTAGTGTTTGACTTCTTCTCTTAATGCTTGTTGTGAAGTAGCTACCCATGACTTGATTTTTGGGTTTGCTTAATATTGGGAAATGTTGGGTAAATCCAATCCAGACTTGGGTTAAACACCTAAAGGAAATAGTATCTAGGGATAGAACTAGTACCTTTGGTTGTCTTAAAATCTCGTTTCTTAATGCGGAACTAATTGTTAGGTTTTCCAAGGGATTAGAGCCTAATAAGGAAGTCTAGGCTCTTTCTACCAAGGGATTGGGGTTTGAGTAAATTAGTAGATTGACATTGACATTTTAATGAAGAGGAAGTGATTTTATTTACATAAGAGTGAAGTCGGTGAAAGAATACCCCCAACAATACCATTCCATATCATTTCTAATCTTACCATTTCCAAGTGTTTGAGTGCTTAAGATCACTTTTATCATTTATGTTTTATAGTTACTTTAATTGAACCAAAACCCAAATTATGAAAGCATTCTTTAGTCTAAGTTAGTTAGATAATTATACGATAGTAAAGTATTAACCGAGTCTCTTGGGAAACGATATCCGGTCTTACCGGTTTACCTACTTGAACGATTTGATACGCTTGCCAATGAGTTAACAATGATCATTGCAAAAGGAAGAACACAACATACAAGGCATAGACAAACAAGCAAGGGTAAGCTAGGTTGAAAAAACATACAAGTTATCTCAGGACATTTTTAAAAGTAAAAGCAAAATCATATAAGCAAGCAAACACAACATCTTATCATGTTATAACGCAACTAGACTCGTCCGGACTTAGAATGAATATCGATCTAGGGCGGGTTGTGCATTTGTGGTGGCCTCTACTGCTTTGCAAAGCCATTGCCAACGGGTTTCACCCTACCTCACACAAGTGTTAGTCCGTTACCGCACAATAGGCCTCCAAGTAGTGCCTACACTACGACTTCCTACTACTCTCACCACATGCGTCAATCCTCTCTGAGTGAGAATGAAAGACCATTAGAGTGTTAAGATAACCCCCTATGAAGAAGCCTCATATATTCATTCTAAACACTAAAAGGGGGAGATTGTTGAGGTTGTTGACAACACAATTTCTATATCAATCTAGTTTTTGATGATGACAACACATTGCTTAATAACAAGTACATGTTGTTGCTGCATTACATGTTCTTATACTGATTAAATTGTAATATATGTTGAACATGTGTATGTGTATGTACTATGTTACATGTTCTTATGTTGATGATATATTTCTGGAACATGTGTATATGCTTTAATGTGTTGTGTGCTATGCATCATTTCATATGTTTTACTGCACATATTTTATAGCAAGAAATCACAAGCACTTTTATGAACTTATTCTTGTGCTACAAAGTTCTAGTACAGTCGACTACATCACTAATGAATTCGACTATGCTAAAACCTTTGTACAAATTTTGAGAATCAGTGCTATGTGCTATTTTCAGAAGAATAAAATTTCAAAGTGTTTGACATTGTGATAGTTGACATTGTGTTTTACATATTCGACTGTATCTGTTGTTTGATTTGGAATTCTGTTATGCTCTTGCACTCTAACGGCTATATTTTTAAAAGTTAGTTGAACATTGATGATTTGGTCAACTGTATTGAATGTGTTCTGTTATTTGTTGACCATAGGCTACTAAGTTGACTAAACTGTTATAACTGTATAATACAGTCGACTGAATTAGTAGCACATTCGACTGAGAATCTGTCTGTTTAACAGAAATCTATAAATAGACTGAACACTACTTTGTTCAGAGACTTTTGATGATCTGACAATTTCATTTCTGTTTCAGATTTCTCGTTACTCCAAGAATTCTCCAAGAAGACAGTGGTGATCTTTCTTGAAAGAGATTCAATTGCGCATTCATTGGCTGATCAACATCTGCACAAGAAGGTGCTTCTATGATTGATCGTGTAGGCTTGGCATCCTATGAAGACTGCTGGAATTTTCTGAGAGGCTTGGCATCCTGTGAAGATTGCTGGAATTGGACCTGCTGTGATACAGGAGGATAGTTCACTTTGAGGATTGTTCAAAGTGGTGTTGCAGATTGCAGAAGAGAGGATTCTTGCTGCAAGTCTGATTGTGTTGTGCAACTATATTTTGGTTTTGGGTGAGAGAGGAGATTTATATTTTTGATGTAGAGGTCTTCTATAAATTCCTTTTTGTAAAAACCGCAACCGTTATAGTGCATTTGCTTCCTGGGTTGGAAGCACACTGGATGTAGGCATTGTTGGCTGAACCAGTATAAAAATCTCTGTTTGCATTATTCTATCCCTTATCTTTACCTTAATTTCCGCTGCATACATATTCTGATTGCTTGCAATTCAAGAAATTTCAAAGGCTTTATACTTTGATTGCAAGATTGCGAAAAGAAAGTGTTTTTTGTCGGTATCTGAGGGGTAATTTTTGAAGAGTAAAACGCAGCGGAATTAAAACACAGAGAGCGAAAAACGTGTTCGATCACATTTAAAATTAATTTGGTCCTTTTAGCAAAAATAATTTTCTTTTAGAAAATTAATCAAACAGTTGATATACGTAAAATAATATGAGTGTAGGGAATAGAAAAATCACACAGATATTTTTATACTGGTTCGATTCAACAGAATCTACGTCCAGTCGTTAATCACTACAAATATTGATTAACAGTTCCACTAAAAATGGTTTAACAGATTACAATCAAATAACCAGGAATATAGAACGAAAAGAGCTACTCTACCAACTTGAAGAGAACCGCTCCGGCAATGGACAAACGATTCACGAGCTTCTCCTGACACAAGACCAGGCAAAGTACCTTGCTAACTTGAAGAGAGTCTGCTCCGACTATCGACACACGATACGCGAGCCTCTCCTTTCACAAGACCAAGCAAGGGAACAATGAACAAAAAGCTTTTTGAGAACTTCTCTCTGACACACAGTGTTCTACTTTGCTTTCTCAGTTCAAAAACGTTCAGTTCTGAATTCTCCAAAATCCAAATATATAGCCAAGTACACTGAATGCCAAAGGTTAGCTCCCAACTGCCATGAATAATTGATTATTGTAAGTGATAATCGATTATTCAAGTCCGTTACAGAGGTTTCAAAAAGTGATAATCGATTATATGAAGTGATAATCGATTATTAAAGTATGACTTGTGATAATCGATTATTGCTTCATGATAATCGATTATTCTAGTACAAAAACATGTGATAATCGATTATAGCTTGACCATAATCGATTATATCAGTAAGAATTACAATATTTCAATATTTTCCTACTACATTCAAAATCTACAAGTTGCTTTTTAAATATTTTCCTATTACATCCAAAATCTACAGGTTGTAGCATCATCAAAACTCATCTTTAGGATTTACCATTACTCTTTATTGGTAACAATCTCCCCCTTTTTGATGATGATCAAAAACTCTTTTTTTAAAAGCAACTCAGGTTTACCTGCAACACATATAAACTAATGGACAACCACAGAGTTAGTAGTACCTGTACAATTAAAAATATTTCTTCCCTTAATCCTCCCCTTATATTTCTTCTCCCCCTTTTTGATCATAGGCAAAAAGAATAATGTAAAAACCTCCCCCTTAATATGAGCTCCCCCTCAAAAAATGAAATATATGCACAAAATCAACATACAAGCTCATTATATTAAGAACAGAAAGGAATTACAGGAAATTTATAAAGATTAAAAACTAAATGCCACAAAGAAAACAATCAAACTTAGGGGCCTAAAAAAAACTAGAATTCAGGACTAGGGGATCTTTCAGTAGGTGGGATATTAAGATGATCCTCAATGTTATGTAGTCGAACATCAATCTCAAGAAATTGATCAACTAAGTACTCATCAAGAGATTGTTGCCACTCATGAACTTCATCAAAATGTGTCTTCTGTGCTAGACTCATATCCTCCAATTGTTTAGATAACCTTGCAAAGTGTTCTTCCGTAGAAGTTGAGGAAGAGGAGGGAATGTTGGAAGGTCCAGCATCAGATGGAGCAGAAGCACTCACTGGGTCAGCCATATGAGTGTCCATGTCATCATCTTCATCATCATCAGGATGATCATCATCTTTGTGAATAAGGACTCTTCCTCTGGTAATGAATCCCATCTGACGAAAGGTAGTATCTCCAATTTCTGATCCCACAGCTTCAATAGCTTGAATAAGTCCTCCTTCAATAGGTACACCTTTGTATTCTAAAATCCTAGAAATAAGAAGAGCATAAGGAAATTGATATGAATGGGATTTCTCGGCTTTTACCATTGTGTCATCAATGAGAGCAGACCAGTCGATGTGTATGTGATTTAGAATCCCATACAAAAGAAGTAAATCCTGCTCAGAGCATTGAGCATGGTTGGTTGCTCTAGGACATAAAATCCAGACAATCAAGTAGTGGATCATCCTTTCTTCAACCTTGAAACCTCCAACCAGTAATTGCCTTCTATTTGTTTGCCGTTCAGGATGACGCAGGAAGGATTGGAAAGTCAGCATCCTGCTGAAATCTTCAAGTCCTAAATGGACTTTGACAGCATCATCGCAGATGGGGGAGTTGAGCAACATTGGTCCACGTCATCATCTAAAATGATGCGTATGCCCTTGACCTTAGTAGATATTATCCCATCTCGATAGTGCAAGCTGAAGTAGAAGACTCTTATAAGATCGAGATATATGCATCCTTTTTAGCACAAATGCATTTTTTTTTCGGTAGCCTAACTCATAAGAACTCCATGGTTAAGCGTGCTTAGCCTAGAGTAATTATGGGATGAGTGACCTTTTGGAAAGTTTTCTCGGAAAGTGTGTGAGTGAGGACAAAGCACACTGGAAAGCCTCGTGTTGATGTGTGGGAGCAGTCAACAGTCCCTGTAAGTTGCTGGGGCGTTACAAATGGTATCAGAGCCTAGCCTTTCCCAGTACAGTGTGGTTCGAGGATGAACCATGCAGAAGCTGGTGGGCATGTGACACCCGAGCACTGACGAGGGCGGGGAGTGATCGCTGGTGCAAGAGGTATGTTGCAGGGGGCACAGACAAGGACCGACTCCTGGCAGGCTTTCAGTGGAAGGGGTACATGGACGAATCGAACATACACCGGAATGAGAGGGATCTAGAGACTGTATAGGTATGGGACTATACGGTTGAAGGATAGCTTAAAGGAATTGATTTGGCTACTCATATCAACAAATGCATTTGCTTTTCGGTAGCCTAACTCATAAGAACTCCATGGTTAAGCGTGCTTAGCCTAGAGTAATAATGGGACGGGTGACCTTCTGGGAAGTTTTCTCAGAAAGTGTGTGAGTGAGGACAAAGCACACTGGAAAGCCTCGTGTTGATGTGTGGGGGAAGTCAACAGTTCTTGTAAGTTGTTGGGGCGTTACATGTAGTTTGAAATTCTGAATCAAATTCTCATTGCTTCCCGTAATTTCCATTCAGAAAAGCTGACTTCACATTCAATTGATGTAATGACCAATTAAAATGATTTGCTAAAGCCACCACAAGTCTCATCGTTTCCATCCTAGCCATAGGTGCAGAAACCTCACCATAGTCTATTCCAGCCTTTTGCAAAAAAAAACCTTTGCAACCAGCCTTGCCTTATATCTCACAACCTCTCCTTGTGGATTTACCTTAGTTTTGTAAACCCATTTCAGACCAATTAGACTTTTATCAACAGGCAGCTCAATCAACTCTCAAGTATGATTTTTCTCTATGGAATCAATCTCCTCTTGCATAGATTTCACCCACTTATCATTTGCAGTTGCTTGCTCAAAAGTCACAGGTTCAACTTCAGCAACAAGAGCATAATAGACCAGGTTTCCTTCTAAAGTTACTATAGCATCATAGAACAAATCATAGTCCTTCAAATGTGAAGGCAATTGTGACATTCTAGATGATCTCCTCTGATTCCTTTCTTGCTCAAGAGACTTCCCTTCCACTAGATCACATTCATCTCTTGAAGTCTCATCCTCCAACTGAAGAGTTATACTCGTTCTCTCCATAGACTTCTAATCCCACACTCTTTCTTCATAAATTATCACATCTGTACTTAAAATAGCTTGTCCAGTTTCTGGATTGTATAGCTTATATCCACCAGTTGTATGATAGCCAACCAAAACTCGCGGCACTCCCTTATCATCTACTTTTCTCCTCAACTGGTACAACACGTGCTTGAAGCAAACAAAGCCAAATACTCTCAAATGCTCCACATTTGGCTTGATTTTACTCCAGGCTTCCTCTAGGGTAATATTCTTCAATCTTTTAGTGGGCGTTCTATTCAAAATATATATTGCAGTCAACACTGCTTCCCCCCATAAAAACTGTGACAGCTCCTTACCCTTCAACATGCACCTTACCATATTCATTATGGTGCGATTTTTCCTCTCTATTGTTGCATTGTGCTCTGGTGTGTAAGGAGGAGTCAACTCATGCATTATTCCTTCCTTCTCACAATAGGTCTTGAATTCTGCTGAGATGTACTCACCCCCTCCATCCGTTCTTAAAACTTTTAGCTTCTTGTTACTCTACCTTTCAACCAAGGTTTTAAACCTTTTAAACACCTTCAGGACTTCACTCTTTCTTTTGATCAGATAAACCCATGCTTTTCTTGTCCAATTATCAATGGAAAGCATAGAGTACCTGCTGCCTCTTGGGGTTTTAGTTTGGATGGGTCCAGATACATCTGAGTATACCATCTCCAATCATTCTGAGGTCCTTTGAGGCACAAAACTCTGAAATTGCCCTCTAGTTTGCTTGCACTGGACACATTCATGACATATAGATTCTAGAATGTTAACCAAAGGCAACCTATTCACCATAGAGTGTTGACTCAGCTGGCACAGATCCCTGAAATTCAGGTGCCCAAACCGTAGATGCCATAACCACTCTGTTGACTTTCCTGCTGCATTAAAACATTGATACTTCACAACCTTCATTATCACACTGAAGGTTCTGTTTTGAGACAAACCTGCCTGATAACCATTCTTTTGCTCTGGTAAAAAATACTAAGATAGTTATTCTCCATCTTCATTGCAAAACCTTTCTGTAATAGTTGTCCCAAACTCATTAGATTTGTCTTGAGTCCTGGCACAAACAAGACTTCATCTATCACTACTTCTCTCCCATTTTCATCTCGCAGTACAATCTGACCAGACCCTTCTGCATTCAATCAAGCTCCTATCATCTGCAAATTTGATTTTGCCATTCAAAACCTCCTTCATTTTGACAAACCAATCTCTTCTTCCAGTCACGTGAGTCGAACACCTTGAATCAAGGTACCATGACGCCTCCTCCAGTTCATCTCTGCTTGTTCTTGCCATTAACATCACTGCTTCTGAGTCAGATGTGCTGTCTTGTGCAAGATTGGCTTGGTTCTTGGGTTTATTCTTTGCACCTTCACCCTTCCAGCATTCCTTTGCAAAATGTCCAAGCATTTGAAAATTAAAGCATCTAACCTTCTTTTTGTCAAACTTCCAACTCTTTTCTTGATCACCATTATACTCTGACTTGTGACTTTTTCGATTTTCAGAGTCATTGGAGTCCTTTTCTTGTTGTTATTGACCCTTATAGTGCTTCTTTTTGTCAAACTTCTTAGATCATTTTCCTTTTCCATGAAATTGGGACCTGACTTGCAAAACTTGATCTTGGTATTGCCTGCATTAATTCAATCTATGCTCATAAGCCTCTAGCGAATGTTGCAGCTTTTCTACCTCCATATTCTCTAAGTCACGTGTCTCTTTTATTGCAACTACAATATGACCGAACCTTGGTGGCAAAGTCCTTAGGATCTTATCAACAATGTACTGATCCGAGATTGTATCCCTGCATGCACGCATTACACTCACGTGTTCTTGCACCTTATCGAAATAATCAACCATGATATCACTTTCCTCCATAGCTAGACATTCAAACTGCCTCCTTAATTTCTACAACTTTACTTTCTTGGTTTTGTCTCCATCTCCATACCTTTCAAGCAAGATTTCTCATATCTTCGTTGTTGTTTGTGCCTTTGAAATTCTGTGAAACACTCTCGGTCCAACACACTGATAGAGAATAAATTGAGTCTTACCATCAAGTTTTTGTTGATTTTTAAAGTTTCTCTTTTCTTCACCAGAGGCCTTGGTGCTTAATTCAAACAACCCTTCAAACACCACATCCGCAACATCCTGATATCTAAAAATGGCATTCATCCATCTTAATATGTCATTCATCAAAGATTGGATAAGACCCTTGCATCATTCCTTTTAGTCTAGCCATAACTTCAGTTATCTCCTTCTTGCACTCCTATCCTCCTAGATGTTCTTCTTCTACACTTTTTGAAGACTCAAGATATTTCACTTCTTGATGGTCTCAAGATACACTTTGAAGAAATCTCACACCACTCTGGACACACTTCTTGAAACATGAAGAACAAACTAAGAAACTATTTTGTCTCATAATTTTACTGAATGTAAATTTGTATCTGTATTATTAAACTGTATGAAGCAGCGTATAACTCTTTATTATAAGGATTATAAAGCTTTGACTAGCAAACAATGAAACAACACCGAAAACAGAAAACAAGACGGTTTAAACTAAACAGCTTTTATAATCTATTGGCTTAACACCTGTACTTCTATAAAATATTCTAATAATAATAAATAATTTTATATGAAAGAATTTCAAAAATAAATTTAAAAATAAAAATATTATTTTTAAGATTACTCAAAACCTTCCAAACGTGTAAACCGTCCAAGGATTTTAAAGCCTTGAGCAACACTTTATCATCGTTATTGTCAAACTTAGCCACAAGGATGCTTTTGTCAAAAACTTGATAGCGACCCGATATTTTGACACCATTAGTTTTAACACCAATTTGACACTATGACGTGGCAGCCTACGATTGGTTGAATTTTTTCTTTTTAAAAAAATTACAAAATTACTTCAAAAGTTAGGATCAGATTTGAAAATCTGATTTCCGGTTATGCCCTTGGCATTTTTAATTTGAGAGAAACGTTTTCATTCTTCTCATTTGTGCATTTTAGTGTGGTTGCCTCTTTTCGGTTTGTTTGTGGTCGTCGTTCTTGCCCATCGCCGACGGTATCGTCTTGGTTCCCTTGTTCGACGTCCTTGCCGTGTTCGTCATCGTTGTGTTTGCCCTTGGTGTTGGTGTCTCCTTTGTTCGATCTTGGTGTGGTTGTGTCCTCCCTTGGTTTGGAAATGGCAAGTTCTTCAACAAAGGTAAGCGCCATCATTATTTTGTTTCGAAATGGTCTATTTTTGTATTGTCCCTTTTGTTTGAATTTCGCAGTAGCATTTGCTTTAGGGTTTTGAACATTTGTGGTTGATGTGGTTGATGCAGTTGACGGTTAGGCACTCATTTTCCACGATCTATATATCAACTTTGAACAAGGAATTGATAGAGGAGCAGCGGTCATTGAAGATCGGAGAAAGGTGGACCGGAGAAAGGTGGACCGAGTGTGAGACGTGAAGATCATTCCTTCTCCTCGGGAGGCATTTCCCCGGGAGGCGTTTCCCCAGAAGGCATTTCCTTCAAACCCATGTTGACTGATGCAGCTGTAATGAAGACTTATGTCAGGAAGGGTTCACGACCGCGGTTCAAGAGCAAAGCTCTTAAAACTCCTTTTACTGGAACTCTAAGAATAAAACATGTGTGACCTTATGATATGTTTAATGATTTTAAAGTTTGGTTGTTGTTGAGATATGTTGTATTGTTGAAACATTTGTTTAGTAATTTGAATTGTAATGATTGTTACATTGAAATTCAAATTTTGTGACATGGTATTCAAGTTAAATGAATGAGTTATGTGATTGCCCTTGGGAAATAATGTTACGATACAGTTGTTAAATATTACACTTCACAGATATTGTTATTGACGTTGGACTTAATGGATGAAAGAAACAATGCATGTGGACATTGCCAACATTCTTAGTTGAATAGAGAAACATGTTTCATGGAAAGATGGTGGTGTAAACGTTTACCAATAGGTGGTAAACGTTTACACGAATGTTTTGGTCAATTTGTACAAAAAGTCCTTCACAAGGGACCACTTTTTTGTACACAGGGGACCAAGATGTCAAATTTCAACTTTTTGGCAAACTTTGCATGGGTTTTTGATTTTTTTGGTTTTAAG
>NC_028359.1:7079796-7109739 GCF_000741045.1 Vigna radiata var. radiata | reverse complement strand
ACTTTTTTGTACACAGGGGACCAAGATGTCAAATTTCAACTTTTTGGCAAACTTTGCATGGGTTTTTGATTTTTTTGGTTTTAAGTTGTGTGTTGGGGGTGGATAGTTGATTTTGGGGCCAAAAAATTAACAATATGGTGATTTCACCCAATGACATTTAGTTTAAAGAACATTAAACATATATTTTATTAATAAAAAAACAAGTAAAGGAATTCAAAATACATTGATTATAACGTTTAACTTTCACACCGATATTGGATTGTTCTTAATACAGCTACATCCATTGATGTAAACTTCTACTGTACATATGTCATTCAAATTCAACAATCTGCACATATATCACTGTCTGTAACAATCATTATTTTTACAATTGAAGATGAACAATTGAACATGAATACATATATCACTTTTCGTCTAAATACATATGAAATGAACACATTAATCATTTGTAGATATCCATCAAAATCCTACAACAAGCCATATTCATCTAACACATCAAATAGTCGACTGTTGTCGTTGTCTAGGATCCAATATTTGACATAGTTCTTCCTTATTTGACTCAACTCCTCCTGAAAAAAATTAGTTGTAAACTTCAGATATAATTAACAAAATCATCAAACAATGCTAACAATTAAATTCATACTTACATTTGTGTAGTCCGGCATGCTTTTCCCGTTGTATGTATCCTCTCCATCCCACATTTCCATGGCTTTTAACATGATAACTCCACAATCATATCTTAAATAATACAACCATTTATAAGTAATTACAACAAACGATAATAAAATATCCAAATAGTTCATTACAATTAATAAAACAACTTACAAGTTTGGTTGGGATGGAATATTTGCTTGTTTAACGGACAGAGGACCTATACTCCCTTCGGGTCTATTGTACAACATGCAAAAGAATTTCGCCATGTTTTCACCCTACAACAGAAATTCATTAACAAGTACATTAACACATCATTAAATCACATCAACAAAATTGATCCAGAAAATGAACTAGGTGGTTATGTACACACGACGCCCAATCATACAAACACAAACTATCTAAGTCGTCTAAAACAGCACAAGGCATGTTTGCGACATATGTAGATTTCCTAGGCAGAAAAAATGTTACTAAACATACTAAGATGTACAACCTACAGACTACGTCAAAACAAATCATATAAAAATAATCATAAATACATTAAACCAAAACAACACTCATACCAAAAAATACACAAAATTTACATTCATTCTTACATTTGTTTTTGGGGATGCCATTGGACCTGCGCGAAAACAACATAGTATTTGGACATCGTTAGGGTTTGCGAAACTTAATGTATAACAAGGAAAAAAAAATAGTATAAGGTCCAGTTCCCACTCACCAAAATCAACGTAGCCGATACCCACTACCACACGAAGACCAAAGCGGCAAACACAAACACCACGAAGCTCACAGAAAGGGCACTCCAAAAAAATCAGCACTACAACACAACACACCACCACTGATGAACGCAACGGGAAGGTATTGGCGAGACGAGACCAAAACGAGAGCGAGACAGACCGAGACCAAGACGTCAGCGAGACGAGAAATCGACACCACAGACCGAGACGTCAGCGAGACGAGAGTGAGAGGGCTTCAAGGCACACAGGGACACAAAGCAATGGTCGATTTGGGCGAGAGGAGAGCGAGACGAGAGTGCGAGAGGGCAAGAACCTGTTTCATTAAAACCAGAGGCAACGAAAGAGAAAGAGAAATGGAAACCGCGAAACTAAATATTTCATTCTTTCACTTCCATCTTTGCCCTTGCATCAGATTTAAAATCATTTCATTTTTAAAATATAAACACCCAATGACACTTTACCACCTGTCTAGTGTCAAAGTAGTGTCAAATAAGGGTGTTGAAATATCATTTTGCAACTTGATAATGACAAATTCACCTTTGATTAGAGTGGTCACACCTTTATCCACACCGGAAGGTAGCTACAACATGGCTGCAACTGCCATATAACTTAATACCGACAATGACCATAACTGTAGTGAGAATATAAACAATCAGAAATGATATTTAGTTTTTTATTTTATTTAAAGTATAATGATGTTAATATATTGAATTTCTTAATATATTTTAAAATATTAAAATCAGTGTTATAAATATATTTTGAAGGGTAACAACACAGAAAAATCAAACAAAAAGTACAAATTATTTAAAGAGTCGCTTGACAATATAAATTTGGGAGTAAAATAATTATTAAAAAACAATTAAAAGATCAAAAACTAAATATCAAATTAATGTAAAAGTTTATAAGATGTGAAATTAACACAATTCTTATTATTAATATGAAAAATAAATGTTATACTATAAAAAATTAATTTATAAATAAAGTGGGATTCTTTTATTTATTCCAAAACAATATAAACTTCACTTATTTTTTTATCTGTTTTTAATTATATTTGTGATTAATTTTAATTTTAGCATTTTTTTATGTGAGACATAATAAAATTTTGATTTAAATCAAACATAATCCCTTTTAAATAAAAGAAAATAATAAGTTTTACATACATATTTTTTCTTTTCTTTTAAAAGTAATAATATTTACCATTTCATTATTATGTTGCAAATATAAAACTAAAATAATATTTTAAAATTTATATAACTAATTAAAAGTAATAGTTTTCTTTAACAAAATTAAAAATACATCGAGATCTAATTTCCACTATTTCCTTTGTCCAATTAGACTCCTAAATCCAAAATCAGTTTTCCAAAGACATATTTTATCAGGAGATTCACCTAAATTATATCAATAATTTTCTTTATGAAACCTCTCCTCGTGCCACCCTACACACGTTGTTGCATCTTCTCACTATTTTTTTTTTGGCTTAATATCTCTGATAGTTCCTATTTTTATAAAGTTTGTTCGATTTGGTTTTATTTTTTTGTGTGTTTAATGTTGTCGTAAAGAATGTAATTTATATTCAATTTAACCCTTTTTAGACGTCGTTTAAATAGTTATGGACAGACAGTCCACGTGTACAATCAATGAAATACATGTCATTTAATGGCTGTGGTGGAAACTTTAAGACATAATGAGCTGGATTTTTTTATTTTTGAAAATGATTTTCAGAAGAACCCCTGTGCCCCCACCTCCTCCTTCCGAACCCAAATTCTACTGCGCAACGCTCCCGCTGCCTACCGAACACCCTTTCATCCCAAAAAATGGTCCCATTGAGACATAGGAGTCTTCCAAGACCATCAACTTCTCTTATACTGCAGTAATAACCATTCAACTGGAGTAATACGTTTTCTGGTTGGCTTATTTGATAAGGGTGTACTCTTCGAACTGGACAATTGTTGCTCGGCCTTTTCTTCTGCCCCTGATTTTATACTTTCCAAACTTGATTGCAGAGTTATTGTCTTCTCCCCTGATTTCGTTTGTTTTCCATATGAATCTGGATTAGCTAGCCGTTTCTCAGTCTTGTCTTGAGTTCCAAAACTTATTGTACCAAAATTCCATGGCTGCTTCACTGCCTTATCTTCTGCTTCCGCTTTTCTTCTATCTAATTCAGTAGTACCAATTCTTGAGGTTGCTTCAATAACCATGTCATCGTTTTTCTCTTCTGCTTCATTTTTCCTACTATCAACTATAACCCCTTCAACTTTGTCTACACCGATCCTTCCATTCTTTGTCTACACCGACAACCCATATCCACCCATCATCATCATCTTCAACAAAACTTCATCTCTTATCGTAACAATTAAAACCCTAACCAAAAGTTCAAACCAATTTTGGTGGCAAGTGTAGCGGTTGAGCTTCAGCGAAGCTTAGAGAGATACATCAACGCCTTTCTATGGCCTGTGATGAAATAAAAAAGCAGAGAAATAGAGGGAGATGAGGAGTGAATGCCGACAGCGAGGAGTGACAGTCATCGAAGGCCGACGACACTTCCGGTGTCGATAACGCCTCGGGCGACACTCTTGGCTAGCTAGGGAGACCTACGATGATCCTGTTCGGACCGGAGGCAAGGGTTGCCATCAATTCAATAAAAACCCTAATATCAAAAAATCACTTTCACAAAATAAAAATCCATGTCAGTATACCTTTTGTCCACGTCAGTCACCCATTAAATGACATGTCAATTCACTGATTGCATATTTGGACTGTCTATCGTTAATTATTTAAACGGCGTCTGCAAAAAAGACTAAATTGAACATAAATTACATTTTTTAGAACAACATTAAACAAAAAAAAAATTAGGACCAAATCGAACAAACCTTACAAAAATAGAGACCATTATATGTATTAAGTTTTTTTTTTATTTGTAGAAGATTTTACTCACTACTTCAAGTATTTTCTAGGTGAATTAAAAAACTACAACAAAAATGGTGTTTTTTAAATTTCTTTCAGAAAAAGTATTGTATTTTATGCTTCAACATTCTGCTTCTCTGTATTGAACTTTTATTTCTTGTAATTGTAATGTGAAAATTATAAAAGAAAGTCTTAATTGCGGTGTACTACACGCAGGAAGGAAGATAGGGTTTTGTCTTTTCAATACTAAATGTTAAAAAGATATATTCACATGTCACTTTAAGTTAAAATCCACTGGACCCATATCAAGTTAGGTGAATATTTAGTTTTCCAATTATTTTATATGTTATCATGTTTATCTTAATAAGAGGGTGTTGTTTTCTCCATCTCCTTAAGTGGGTCCTGTACCTCCCCACTATTTTAATTTATTTCAAAAATATTCTACATTTTTCTACTATTTTTTTTATTTCAAAAATACCCTATACCATCTCACTATCCTTAACAATCTTTCTCTTTCTCTCTCTACATTATTGGAGCATTTACATGACTCATTAATGGAGCATTTACATGGTTGAGATTTGAACTTGAGATATATTACAAAATATAAAATTAAGAGTGTTTCGGTAGATATTTTTGGGGACCGAGACACTAACCTTTTCTGACGCTTGGACTGGTCGGATTGCTCGCTTTTCCTGGATCTTGACCGCTCGCTTTCCTTCACCCTTGACCGTTCGGTGATCTTCAAGCTTTGACCGGAGGGGGGAGGTACCTGCAATGGCACTCCNACGCCNAAGTCANGNGTGTATTGAAGAGCCTCGGCTCTTGATTGAATATTTAGTGAAGGGTTTTCACTATTTGAGTATTTGAGAATATGAGTTGAATGTGAATGAAGTATAATTGGAAGTACCTGGCTTGTGGCCCTGACTCTCTATTTATAATTTGTCTTATGAACCTTAAACTGATATAAGCCCAACAAAATATAAACAGAATAAAATATAAACAGAATAAAATATAAACAGAATATAATATAAACAGACTTACCTAAAAATCTGGTTAGTTACTAAATATCTTTAAATAGATACTCTTGATTATTTTATATCTTGAATAAGATATATCTTTAACCGCTCGGCCCAGATATCATACTGTACAAAGAGGAAACTTCAATATTAGTACTTCCACCATTTCCATTTTATAAAATTAAAAGTTAGATGCAAATATAAACTAATAAACATAATAATATTAATAGTAAATAATGATATTATTATTATTATATACTAACTTTATAATAACGAAAGAACTAAATATATTCTAAATCTTTAACAAATAACTTTTGTTTATATTTTAAGTATTTAATAATATTTTTATATTATTTATCTAATAAATTAAATATTTCATTCAAATTATTTGAGTCAAACATGTCGGTGAGTTAAAACATAATATAATGTTAAAATTATAGATATTATATGTAAAAGAAACACACATATATATAAACATTTTTTTTAGAAATTTAGAACAAAATTATTTGAGTCAAACATGTAGGTGATTTAAAACATAATATAATGTAAAAAATTATATATATTATATGTAAATGCTCCATTAATGAGTCAGGTAAATGTTCCATTAATGTAGAGAGAGAAAGAGAAAGATTGTTAAGAATAGTGGGGAGTGTAGGATATTTTTGGAATAAAAGAAACTAATGAGCAGGTGTAAAATATTTTTAAAATAAATTAAAATAAAATAGTGGAGAGGTGCAGGACCCACTTGGGAAGGTGGAGGGAGCAACAACCTTAATCAAATCTGTTGGGTTCATTGTACAATGACTAATTATAAATATAATATCAAATTATAATTATCTTATGAATTGATTTTATAAAAATGAAATTATAATATATAACTATAATTATCTTATAAATTAATTTTGTAAAAATGAATTAGGCGAAATTTATGTTTTAATAGGCACAAATCTATTCTATACTTATGTTATTTTTATTATATTTTAAATTAATTTGGATAAATTTATTATAATTTGACTTATTAATTTATGTAAAAGAGTGATTTAAAGATTTAGAAAATAGTGTTAGGAGTTTAAAATTAGTAAAATTTCATTGAATTAATATTAAATTTTTTTAACATAAATAATTTTGTTATAAATAAATTTTAGAACTCATCATTTTTAAAAAAAAAACTATTTTTTTAGAGTTTTTTTATTTTTTCCAAAAGTTCTCGTCTTATGTTCTTTATTAAAGAAGAAAGATGGTAGGATTAATTTTTACGACGAGTTTTTTAATTTGGACCGTTTTTTCGTTTGAGTAAGTTGAGCTTCAATTCTCTTTCTCTGGTCTTTTCTCGCATTTGTTGCAACTGTTAAGCTTGCATGTGTTTTTTGAGTCATCTATTTGAGTCTTTGTTGATAAGTTATTCTAGTGGTATACCTTGATAGTGTTTCTGTTGTTCATAGAAGCAGATAGAGCTTTCTGTGTGTTTAGAGCTGTTTTAAGTTTCTTAGAGTGTTTTGGTCATCTATATAAAAGAAACTATCACATTTTAAGTTATTATGATGTTCATAATTTGTATTATATGTTTGAAATTGTGTGAAATTGGTAGTTTGGTATGATGAAATACTATTATGACTACTTGCTTAATGTACTAGTTTTGGATGAACTATGAGAGTTAGGAACTTTTGTTTAGTTAACTAGAACTGTTGCTGAATTGTTGTTGTGTTATGTTACAATTATTTGAGTTTTTTGGTTTGAAATCTTATTGTTTGATATGAGAAAAATCTGATGAAGTTGCTTGTTAAATTTTACTTGTTTGGATGGTTTGACTTGATGAGATTAAGGCATAAATGGTGGTTTTGCTCTTGGGTATTTAAATAGGTAAAAGGTTAGGATAATTGGTTAAAAGCAGGGCTAGTATTGGTGGGTTTGACAGTGAGATCTTATGGGAGTTGTTTCGAGAGTAAGTTTGTCTCGTTTAAGACTTGGTTTAACTTTTTTGTTGAAATCTGATATTTAAATTAACTAGATCAAATATATTTTAAGTTGGACAGTGACTTTTTCCAAACCTATGATGCACTACAACTTTATCAGTAATTATTTTTTACTTTTAAAACATTATAATTATTAAATATTTCTTTTAATTCATATATTTTTTGTATACAGATTCACGATGTTCACGAGAGAATATATTTTCTTGCAAATAGTACATATTTTATGCTTTTTCTATGAAATCTATTTTCAACTTTTCTGTTCTTTTCGTTTGTCATGGAAAGAAACAAGACATAATCGACAAGCACAGTAAAAGATTGTAGGTACAGACATGCGGGCTTGAGCATTGGTGTTCTTAGTAATGTATAGGAAACCATAATTTGTGGAATTCATATTCAGAGCTCAAAGATATGCATAAAGAAGAACTTGGTAACCATAACAGGTTTGTAATAAGCTGCATATCACAGTTCAGGGTTGAAACTGAAGATGGGAGAAGCTACACAGAGGTATTCTTGCTTCTTTTTTTTCTCACAAGTTTCAAATACCAACTATATTGCAGAACTAAAAATTTAGATTTTGTGAGTCCCTTTGACCTTTGGGATGTGGTTGAGTTGATCAGGTATGCAGTTGTGACAGGAGCAAATAAAGGGATTGGATTAGAGATAGTTAGGCAGTTAGCTTCAGAAGGAATAAAAGTGGTACTCACTGCAAGGAATGAAGAGAGGGGTCTTCAAGCATTGGAAACACTCAAAGCCTCTGCTCTTTCTCATCTACTCTTCTTTCATCAGCTAGATGTGGCTCATCCTGCAAGTGTAGCTGCTTTTGCACATTTTATCAAATCCAAATTTGGTAAACTTGATATTCTGGTAAATTCAGACTTTGATTCTTCTCTCTTTTGTTTGTTCTAAGTTCAATTTGACAAATTCCTTTTACAGCTGTCATTTGATTAGGATAAATTTTTTAATGGCTTGAAGGGAATCAATTCTTTACATATAGTAAGTTTTTGTGTTAGCATGTTTCAATAAGAAGTGTTGTTCTGTGCAGGTTAACAATGCGGGAATCAATGGAGTTGTAATTGAAGATAGAGACTTAATTACTACCGTCATCGTGAATCGTGGGGTAAGAATATATGCGTCTTCTGAAATCTAATTAATTGAGATGGAATGTTGTAGTGTCTAAAAGGGACCTAAATTTTTGCAACTTTTGTAGAGCTTATAAAGGCTTGGAAAATTCTCATCTCATGAACTTGCATTTGTTAAGCCCAACACAGAGTCAAGGAATTATGAAAGCATTTTAACAATAGTTAAGGTTTTAGGAATTGGCTCTTCTTTTGCAATGTTAATGATTGTGTTGTCCTGCAAATTGTTACTACAACTCAATAGATTTCTTGAATGTACAAGAGGATTTGCAAACAGTCATTGAGCTGCCGCTGTTTTCAGGTGGTACCAGATGAGGAAGGAACAAAGGCAGTGACTCAAACATATGAGTCAGCAGAAGAATGCTTGCAAATAAATTACTATGGCGCTAAAATAACTATTGAATCCCTTATGCCCCTCCTTCAATTATCTGACTCGCCCAGAATTGTAAATGTATCATCCACTCTGGGGCAGTTAGAGGTAGCCAACATCTGCCATAGTTAGAAAATCACACTTACCTACATATTTTCATTTCACTTCAATCTTTCAAATATATAAGACTAAGGCTATATCTTTTATTTACAAATCATAATGTTTCTAATTATTATAAATAATCTATTATAATAGCTATAAAACATAACAGTAACATCCTAGTCCTTTCTTTTCATATGCAATAAACACTGTTAATCTTAATAATTATTTAATAACTTCTAATTTAAGTTAATTTCTAGAATAACTTCATCTCTTCTGACTAGTTAAAGAATAACAAATCATATGTTATGCAATATAACCTTGAGTTTATTCAAAACTGTCCTATAACAGATATTAGTTTATTATTGCATCTTGTTTGCTTTAATTTTCTTAAGGTGTTGTTGCTTAATGATGTAAAATTCAGAGTTTCCCAAAAGAATCATGGGCAAGAGGAGTGTTCAGCGATGTTGATAACCTGACAGAAGAGAAAATGGATGAAATAGTGAAGAAATTTCTAAGTGATTTCAAAGAAGGTAGATTAGAGAGTAAAGGGTGGCCAAAGCATCTAGGTGCCTATATTGTATCGAAAGCTGCTATGAATGGGTACACGAGAATCCTTGCAAAGAAACATCCATCATTCTGCATAAACAGTGTTTGCCCTGGTTATGTGAAGACAGATATAACATCAAACACTGGTTTTCTAACAGTTGAAGAAGGTGCTGCTAGTCCTGTCAAGCTTGCACTTCTTCCCAATGGTTCTCCATCTGGTCTCTTCTATTTCAGAACTGATGTTGCTTTCTTTTGATTTCCAGTTATGCAATTTTCTGGTTTGAGGATAAAACCAGTGATTTTGCTTCTCAATTGTTGAACCTGTTTCAAGCACATTATATCATGTTGTATTAAACTTGTGTTGTTTGTATCTTAAAGTCTAAACTGTTTATGCAATAAAGTTAATATTTAAGTACTACAGGCATTTGCTTTAAGTTTGAGACATCAAAATATTTTTTGATCATTTGAGGAATAAAACTAGATTTACTTTTAGTAATAAAAGCAAGATATCATTTCACCATAAATATACATCAAATTTTGTGAAATATATTAGTTCACATAAAATATCTAAAATAGTAATTATTAATTATAAAATAAATACATACATATTTGTTTATACAAATTCAGAGAGTGAAGTGTTGAACCATTCACTTGAGCTTAGAGTAGATTGGAACCTCATAATTCATAATAAGCTTATTAGTTTCTTTTAAGAAAAAGTAAGGAATTGCGTCAAGATTTATAATCTAATCAATAAGGTTACATCTACATATGACTTTTTCCTACCACCAACTCAAATTGATACTCTTAATTGTTTTTATTACTTTTATTATCTTTTATTTTATTTTCGTGTTCAAATTAACATTGTGATATTTTAAATAAATTATCATAAGCTAAAATAATCTTATACATGGATATAACAAAAAGAAAATGAATAATTTATTGGGTACCATAGATAAAATAAATGGATTTTCTTTTCATTATATTTTAACATCTATTTTTTTTTTTTTAACATTTAAGAGTATCCTTCCACTAACATAAAAAACTTTTAGTTTATGATATTTTCGACTGTTAGGCTAAAATCCAATGTTAGATTGAGTGACATTAAATTCACATCAAATGTTAGGGTAAAATCCAATGTTAAAAATTGATGTGTTTTATACCGTTGAAATTTAGAAGGTAAGAATAAGTTTTAGATAATTGGAAAACTAAGAAAAACTCAAAAGTTAACAAGTTGTGACAAAAGTTCAATATATTCAGTTGATTCTTTCTCCATTAGAAAATAGACTCAAAGATCTTCAATTTGAGTATTCATAAGCATATTTTTTATTTTGGGATGTGGTTCAACCGAGCTATCGAAGTTGTGAAAGTAACTTCCACTTGATGGCAGATTCGCTTGAGCGAATTGACACACTTGTTGGGCGAGTGACAATTCACTGGGCGAGTGAAACTTTTTCCAAACAGTCTTCTGACAATAGAAAAAACTTTCTGAAGACTTTTTGACTCACTGAGCAAGCCAAAACACTCGTTGAGCGAGTGGAACAATGCATTTTGGCTATTCAAGGGCGTTTTTCAGGCTTTGGAGAGGTTCAAAGTTGAACCTGAAGCCTGAGACATTGTGGCCTTGGAGTAGAGAGCTTTTGGAGCTGTGTTTTGAGCCGTGGGAGAGGATTCTAAGCCAAAGGAACGTACGGAAAGTGTTTTAGAAGGACTAGCTAAGGAGAAAACCATAAGGGGAGCTAACCTTGAGTGTTTTTCATTTTTATGAGTTTCTGATCCATGAATATGATTGCGCTTTTAATGTATATTTGAATCTGTGGAATGTTCTGGAATGAATATATGTTGATGTTTCAGTGATTTCAAATATGTTTATGAGTTTTGAATGATATTATGCTTTTGTTATATGTTTTGAATCGGTGAGTGATGTCAGAATGAGATTTTGCTTCCCTTTTGGTTGGATTTCGAATCTGTTATGGTTGTGAGATGATAATTTGTTGTTGGAATGTACTCTGAGTCTTTGATGGTTATAAGATGAAATTTTGATTATGTTCTGTTGTGGCATCCATTCATATTCATGTCTGATGAAATTTTGAGTAAATGGTTATTCTGAAATGATGGTTTGAACTTTGAATGTGAAGATGTGTTGTATATTCAGAGATTTATGTGAAATTGAATTTGGATGGGGAATTCTTGTAATTTTGGTTTAGTATGGGTAGATGGTATTCTGGGATAGGATTTGTACATGAGTTTTAAACATGAATATGTTAAGCATGCGATGTATGTAAGTTTTTGTAGCGTCTGTAATGATGGTCGGTGAATTTGGATGTTCTAGAAAGTCTGGAATGCAAGTAGGATTGGTAGAACAGACTAGAAAACAATTTTTCTATCGTTATGGAAAAGCCCATTCGCTTGAGCGAGTGAAGCAATTCGCTTGAGCGAGTGGCGCGAGACAGGGAAAGTGTTTTGGAAGTTTTTGGGGTTCCATATGTCTATTTTGGACATTCTTGATATGGCGCGAGACAGCGAATTGGTGTATGGTCTGTGAGACTGTTATGTGATATGAGGAGTTGAGATATGTATACTTTGGTATTGTGATGTTGTTATATACATGTTGAGCTTGACTTAACTGTGATATGTGAGTGTACTGTGAATTTGACATGATGTTGATATGGATTCATGAATTTAGGCATGATATGAGTTGATGAATATGATATGAATCTTGTGGAGAGATTCTATTGTGGTAGTGTACATATTGATGATTGAGGGTCCTGATTAGGAAGGGCAATCTTGATACTCTAATAACTCTCTAGTCTCAAGTAAAGAAGAATGAGTTATATGGTGAGAGGGGTAGGAGGTCCTTGTCTAAGGGCCACAATTATGATCAAAAGAGAGGATTAACCTTGTGCGAGGTCCTTGTTTGGGGGCCCAGTTGGGTCAAAAGAGACGATTAACCTCGTGTGGTAGCCGGGTAAGCCGACTGAATTACCACCACAAGTGCGACCACCTGAGACTTCCATCAATATTATTTTATCCGAATGAGTCTAGTTTATGATTATGATATGTTGATGGAATGCTGGTTTATTTGAATTGGAGTCAGTTGTGTGTGTATGAATGTAGGAAGCTTCAACTTAGGAGTTCATTTTGATGCTCTCAATAGTCTCGATCTCACATAGAGCTATGTGGTGGAGAGTGAGAAATCCTTATCCACGGATCTAGTTAGGGTCAAAGTAGGAAAGGATTAAGCTTGTGTGGTAGCCGTGAGAAAGCCAGCAGAATTATCACTACAAGTGTAGAACCCGCTAAGAGTTCGACATTCGTACGATAATCCAGATGAGTCTAGTTTAAGATTTTGACATATTGATAAAATGTTGAAATGATACATGTTTGTATGGAGCTATTTGTAGTATGGAATGATGTATGGTGTAGAATGTGTGTTCATGATGCGTGTGTTGTATGATAGTGATTGTATGTTTTGAATCTGTTTCCGTTAGCTCACCCTTGCTTGTGTGTGCATGTGAATGCGATGATCGTATAATGTGTGATGTTATATGGGAGCAAGTTTTATTACAGATGATTTGGATGATGCTTCGAGCATGCATGAAGAATGAGAGATATGGGATAGAGAACTAGGGAATGTAATGTTAACATTTTATTTTCGAAAAATGATTAGTTTGTAATAAATGATGTAATATTGTTTATAAAGGTTAAAATTTTATTTACGTGTATGTTACAAAAAAATGTAAACAATGTAACTCCTAGATTTGGGTGTTACACTCAAGATGTCACTTAACATCAGATTACACCAATGTCAAGTTTGATGTACTTCAAACAAGAATTGGTAAACATATAATGTGTTCTAATAGACATTAAATGTTGTCTTTTTCTTTTAAGTTTCATTTATCTTTAGAATTGGTCTAAATCTAGAAAGGAGAAAATTTCCAACATAGTATATATATCTCATAAAATTTTCCATCATAGTATATATCTCAAAACTAAAACTATTGTATAATCAAAAAATATATCCTAGACAGTTTTCAATCAAAGTTAATGTTAAACTTAAACCTAATTTCATTGCTCGAGTAGAAATGTTGTACAGTCTTGTCTTATTTCTTTATTGTCTCGTTGATGATGAATTCTTGAACCGCTGAAAAAATTACATAATTTCATTATGCATGTATATTAATTTTTAAAGTTTAATATGATTTTTAATATGCGAAACTTATATATTATTACTTTTGTCCAATCATCTTTGATTCATGATGAAATAATGGTTTTCATCTTAAACATATCGTAATAGCTATATTCGAATGAATCTTTATCCTTGTTACAATAAATATGACAAAAAATAATCACGTATTAAGAATATATATTGACGTGTCAAAGCTAATAACTTGTAAAGAAAGTTTCAACCTTTGGACATATTACTTGAATTTGTATTTATTTAGACTTATCCACAATTCTAATTAAATTAAAAACATATATTAGTAGTAATATATAATCTAAGATAATAGGAAAGACAAAATTTAACATGAAAATAAAGAACAAAGTGCAATGTATGGAAACCAAAACTAACCTTATAATAAAAAAATCAATTAATGAGAACGAAGTATTGAGCTAAAAGCAGGGGCACCAGAGTAGTGAAAGCAACCTCGTTGCAACCGTTGGAAGGTCACCTTTAAACCTTGTCACAGTTGTGTGAAGATGCTTGGAGCCTTTGGAATGTCGTTGGACGGAAACCGATTGGTGAAAAAACACAATTAGGGAACTGAAAAAACTTCAATGTTAGCTTCCTTTACCTTGAATTTGGACTTTTATCGTTCAAAGATTCTTCCTCTACAGTCCACTTGTATTGACGACTCAACCTACACAAAATAACTTCATATCAATAATCTGAAACTACTACTAGAATCAAAAGTATGCAAAGAACCAAATAGAGGAAGATTGAGTTACATGTAACTTGCCAAGCTCACATGAATAAAACAAATGATTTGAATTTCTAGAAAATGGGTAAAGAAAAAATGTATTCTAACTGTTATTCCAACAAGACAAATATGTAAGATTATTCGTTGAGTTCAAAGGTGGTATCTGATTTAAGAACATATGAAGTATGATTGAGAACTTAGAGAAAAGTCAAAGACCATTCAAGAAAAAAAAGTTTCTAAAGAAATGAATAAGTTTTCTATACAAACTCTGTATAACGAAACCTATTTATAGTTTAGTCTTTCATTAATAAAATATTCAACTGAGTTTTTAACAACCTTCTATGTATTATCTAAATTTCTAGATCCTCATGTAGATTTGCATTCACATTACTAAAACAATTTTATAAAATTGTATTAAACTTAAAGTTCACATGTTTAAATTATATATAGGTCAAATTAATATATATATATATTGTAAAATTTATTTTTTTATATGAGATTTGTGGGATTGAGTTAAATTTTAATTTTACACATTTATAATATAAATTATATAATTTTATTTATGATAGAAATATCTAATATGAAAGTTTGAATATATATATATATATATATATATATATATATATATATATAATTATAAAAAGTATGAAAGTTTATGATAGAAACATTATAAAATATATATATAAAAAATTTTATAATGTTTAAAATATATATATAAAAAATTGAAAGTTATTAAAAGTAGTGGTTTAGAATGGTATGCAATTAATTTGATTTAAATGTGATTTTGTTTTGTACACCATTCTGACTAGTATATGGTAATGGTAGGGTAGGCAATACCTTTCAGAAGTAAATGCAGGAATGTTCATTTGATTTTGTGGTACAAAAGAAAAGAAGGTACAAAGAAGATGTTGAAAGGAAAGAGAAGAGAAAAGATTCTAAGATTGGAAAGAAGGTACGTTTCTTCAATTATTCTTCTTCTTATTCATGAACATATTCATATCTATGGCTGAATCTTTTTAGTTTCATAATAAAGTTTTATAATTACTTGCTTATATGCTTCTTAGTTCTTCTCATGTTGCTTTCAAGATAAGACGATGACTTTCAATTATTTTCCCCATTTTTCTAAGATATTTCTTTCTTTTTTTGTGAGAGATAAATTTTGAGCAACAAATTCTTTTGTTTCATGATTTGTATAAGTTTGATGTAGATTGATGTATAAGTTCATTACATTCTAGGTGCATATATAATATTGTCTTTTTTAGTTTTTTATTTTGTTTTTATAATTTTTTTATTAAATCCTTAATGCTAATTAGAAAAGGATAGGACATGAAACTTTTTATTTTTTATTTATTTTTAAAATTTTGTTTACAAGAAAAATGAGATATTTGTTTATTTACTTTTAACATCAAAAGCTAGACTCTTTAATTTTTTGGGTAACGATTTTCTTGAACTGGTTATCAATTTGTACTTTGTCAATCAAATATTAAGACAAAAATTGTGTTGTTTTCTAATTAAAACTAAAATTTTATCTTTATAATTCATATAATAAAAGTTTGCATTTAGTGGAAATGTAAAATTTCTATCTTGATTGAATTAAAACCAAATGCTTATATATATATATATATATATATATATATATATATATATATATATATATATATATATATATATATATATATATATATAATATTGCTCATATAATTTGAATCATAAATAACATATTTCTTTGTTTTCTTTGAGGTCCATGCGTGGAATTCAAAACCAAGAATATAATATTTATAAGATTTAATTAAATTTCAAAATTTTCATAAACTTTAATATTTTTAATTGGGTTTATCAAAAAGAGAATTAAGTTCATTGAGTAGTTAAAATTTTATATTTTTAAACTTAATTAGTTTAATAATTTTTTTTAATCGAATGATTCCATCCATCCACAGTGACAGAGATTATCTATGGATCATTCCTAGTGATAACATGAAAATCACTAAAAACATGAAGGTCTCCTTATTCAATGCATTTTTAATAATAACAATAAAAGTTATTTATCATTTCATTTTTACATCAATCACATAATATGGCATAATCACCACATCATCCAATTAACAAAATAAATCAAACATTTGTCAAAAAGATTTTATCCTATCTAATTCATGCATTATGAGTGAAAAAGTCAAAGAGAATATCTACATACTCATCTCTATAGTAATTTTTGTGCAATATTCCACCTTAACTTTGAAAATTGAGTTCAACAATTATTATCATAAGATTCTGCTCCCTTAATTTGAAAATTGGCATGCCAAATTTGCACTAAGAAACACTATAAAAACTGGCAATCAATTTACAAGAGTAGAAAGTCAGGAATCAAACTTTGGTAGTTTTTCTTAATCTTTTGTTCCATTTCTTTTCTGTTTAGTGCCCTTTTCTATCTCAAAATAAATCATAGATTATCTCTTTCTATTTTTTTTAACTAAAATTGGTATTAATTGTTCTTGGATCTATTGTGTGTTCATTACTCATTCATTCATTTATAATAATAAAATAAAATAAGCATATAACTATGCTGAAGAAGACCATGTCCTCTGTTCTGAATTTGGAATTTTTCTTTTTCACAACCTTCTTTTCTGTATTTTCATCTTTACACAAAAAGAGAATCATTAATACAAGGATACACAAATTACAAGGAAATGCAGCATTTGTCATTTTCATATTTAACAAGAGTTGCAGACATACTGATGGGGCATTATTACTGTCAAAATTTTCTCATTATAAAAAGAATATGACATTAACAGGCTCAACATGTTTGCAGCAACAGACTTGAAAGTTGAAACTGAAGATGGGAGAGGCAACAGAAAGGTAGAACATTGGCATTCTTTGTTGTTTTTTAGTTTTGTTCTTCAACTTTCAATTTTGTTGTTGAACTGAAATCTTACATTTTGTGAATTCCTTTTGACCTTTGTGGGTTTGAGTTTATCAGGTATGCAGTTGTGACAGGTGCAAACAAAGGAATTGGATTGGAGATAGTTAAGCAGTTAGCCTCAGCAGGGATCAAGGTGGTGCTCACAGCAAGAAATGAAGAGAGGGGTCTGCATGCAATGGAAGCAATAAAAGCCTCAGCTCAATCTCACCTTGTAATGTTTCATCAGCTGGATGTGGCTGATGCAACCAGTGTAGCTTCTCTGGCTGATTTTATCAAATCTAAGTTTGGAAAACTTGATATTCTGGTAAAATTTTCAACTTTCATTCTCCTCTCCCCTTTTAGTTTCGTTGTAAATGAAAGTCTGTCAAAGAAATGTATGCAATCAGTTTTTCTTTTTGTATCATTCTGAACATGAAATTTACTTTTTTTCTTAGTTCCCTTTCCATTTGCATGTCTGTGTAATCATGTTCCTACGGCTGTTATTCGTTGTTAGAATGTTAGTTGAGGTTCTGCATGTTAAGAATGTGTTTATTTTGCTCTTTATTTGGTGTAAATCGTCTTCATTATGTATCAGGTTATGCTCTTTCCATCTTCCATTATGTATTAAGTATGATTTAGTTTCGATTTACCAACTTGAAAGATTTCTTTCATATATAGTTATTGAGTAGTGACAAATTTTCTTGATTGCTTCAAAGGGAATCTCATAATCTGTGATTTTAGATGTTTGCATATTTCATTAAGGAAAATTGTACAGTGCAGGTTAACAATGCAGGGATTGGTGGAACAGTAACCAAAGANGTTGGTTTATTGCCTTCAGTTATCCTTAGCCGTGGGGTGAGTATCTAGGCCTTTTCCAAATGCTAGTTAATGGAAGACTTTATACTGTTCAAGCTTATTCTTAACTTGGTAACATTGTGAAAACTTCTATCAATTCTGGCAGGAGCTTAGGCATTTCAGCAATGATTAATTTCTCAATTTAGATTATCATGCTTATCTTGATAGTAGTATTCAGAATGGTGTAGTTTCCCCTTTTTGCAATGTTGAAGTGATAGAACATTAGAAATGTAGCTCTTAGAAAGGTTGTGATTGTTTTATATTGGATCAGGGGACATTATTAGAGGTTTGAAAAACTTTCTTGATATAGTGTTATCAATATTCTGCAGGCTGTATCAGAAGAAGATGGAACAAAGGCAATAACTGAAACATACGAGCTAGCTGAAGAATGCTTGCAAATAAATTACTATGGCACTAAAATAACTGTAGAATCACTCATGCCCCTCCTTCAATTATCTGATTCACCAAGAATTGTGAATGTTTCGTCCTCTTTGGGGCAATTAGAGGTAGGCAATAGCTTCTTGTGCCAATAAATTCTTAATGGTTTTGCATAAAATATGCTATCCATGAGTTTAAACAAAAACATTATACAAACTTTCCTATAACAGATATTAGTTTATTATTGCATCTTGTTTGCTTTAATTTTCTTAAGGTGTTATTGCTTAATGATGTAAAATTCAGAGTTTCCCNAAAGAATCATGGGCAAGAGGAGTGTTNAGNGATGNTGATAANCTGACAGAAGAGAAANTGGATGAAATAGTGAAGAAATTTCTAANTGATTTCAAAGAAGGTNNATTAGAGAGTAAAGGGTGGCCAAAGTATCTAAGTGCCTATATTGTATCGAAAGCTGCTATGAATGGGTACACGAGAATCCTTGCAAAGAAACATCCATCATTCTGCATAAACAGTGTTTGCCCTGGTTATGTGAAGACAGATATAACATCAAACACTGGTTTTCTAACAGTTGAAGAAGGTGCTGCTAGTCCTGTCAAGCTTGCACTTCTTCCCAATGGTTCTCCATCTGGTCTCTTCTATTTCAGAACTGATGTTGCTTCCTTTTGATTTCTAGTTATGCAATTTTCTGGTTTGAGGATAAAACCAGTGATTTTGCTTCTCAATTGTTGAACCTGTTTCAAGCACATTATATCATGTTGTATTTGCATAATGTCATTTTCATGTTGTCAATTACTATTCTGGGTTACAACTATGTTTATTGAGCCTATTTCTGTATTTCATATTTCACAGATGAAAAGTTGCAAAAGTTCTTAGCAGTTTTATAAGACATGAAGAAATTAACAGAGTGATCAAGATCCTACCTTAACTAGATATAAATGGTTATGAACCTCTTTTTACAGACTAATTTTATAAAAATAAATTAGACTTCAAGTCCAGTCTACTATATAGTACAGAGGAATGCATGTTAATTTCTTGGGAGAAAATTGAGTTATTTGGGTCCTTAATGGTCTGAGGAGAGAAAGATGTCTATTCGTGATGTTCTTGAAGGTGGGATGTTTAGTTTTAGTGTATAGTGATTTTTGTAAAACTCTATTTAGCTTTTAGTTTTGGTATAATTTAACTCTTAGTAATATGTACCTTGTAAACATAGATTATGTTATTATTGTTATATTGGGATAACTGTGATATAGCAAATTATATATTCCTTTAATTGCAGAATGCTATTAAAATGGCATGTTATAAGTGATATAATTTGATAAAAAGAACTATGTTATTTTTTAATTAAGTTGATACTTGAAAATTATAATTTTCAAAAAATTAAAAAATTCAAAAACCTTAGTTCAATTCGTCTGATATAATCCAATTCGCTAAAAAATAGATTAAATTGGATTGAATTTATCATAAAAAAACAAAGAAATTTAACTTGACTCGATCAAAAATATTTTAAGTTGGACAGTGACTTTTTCCTAACCTATGCACTATAGTAAATATTTTATGCTTTTTCTATGAAATCTATTTTCAACTTTTCTGTCCTTTTTATTTGGCATGGAAAGAAACAAGACATAAACGACAAGCACAATAAAAAATTGTAGTTACAGACATGCAGGCTTGAGCATTGGTATTCTTAGTAATGTATAGGAAACCATAATTTGTGGAATTCATATTCAGAGCTCAAACATATGCATAAATAAGAACTTGGTAACCATAACAGGTTTTTAATAAGCTGCATATCACAGTTCAGAGTTGAAACTGAAGATGGGGGAAGCTACACAGAGGTAATCCTGCTTTTTTTCTCACAAGTTTCAAATACCAATTATATTGCAGAACTAAAAATTTAGATTTTGTGAGTCCCTTTGACCTTTGAGATGTGGTTGAGTTGATCAGATATGCAGTAGTGACAGGAGCAAATAAAGGGATTGGATTAGAGATAGTTAGGCAGTTAGCTTCAGAAGGAATAAAGGTGGTACTCACAGCAAGGAATGAAGAGAGGGGTCTTCAAGCATTGGAAACACTCAAAGCCTCTGCTCTTTCTCATCTAGTCTTCTTTCATCAGCTAGATGTGGCTCATCCTGCAAGTGTAGCTGCTTTTGCAGATTTTATCAAATCCAAATTTGGTAAACTTGATATTCTGGTAAAATCAGACTTTGATGCTTCTCTCTTTCGTTTGTTCTATGTTAAAGTTTGTCTCATAAATCTTCCGTGCTTAGGCTTCAGTTAAAAGTGAAAGTTTGTGCTTTGGTATGCTCATCCTACTACTATTGTAAGTTACCCATTTTTAGAATGTTCGTTATGTGAGTATTGTTTCATAAGGGTTTTGAGATCCCTTGCTCAAAACACTTCATGTTGTGTTTAAGACCGGATGGACCTTGATGACTGCACAGACCTTGAAGACTAGCGGGCCTTGAAGACTGGATAGACCTTGAAGACCGGACGGACCTTAGCATCCTAGGTTGTCTTGACAACCAGACGGACCTTACTTGTTGTATTGACGACTGGACGAACCTTACTTGTTATTTCTAAGACGGGCAGGTTGGTTGAAACCGGACGAGCTCCTTAGTCATCCTCATACTCCAAGTCGTCTTGTTCGCTCTCCCTCCTCCTTCTCGAAGTCGTAGGGGCGGGCACTTGTCAAAGAGACTCTGATGTTCAAGTTAGAAATGTAACCGAGCAATTAGAACAATAAATAATGCATGTAAACGATCAAGGCCGAATGGTTGAATTTGACTTTGGCCAAGTACTTGTAAGGCCATGGGAGGTCGAGCACTCGAGACCAAGGTATGACCAAACGGTCGAGGCCGAATGGTTGGCTGAATACCTGTGAGGCCAGGTTTGAGAATTTACTTGAGACCAAGGAATGGCCAAGCGGTCGAGGCCATGGGAGACCAAGAAGTTGAGGCCAACGTAAGGCCAAACGGTTGAGGCCAATGTAAGGTTGAACTGTTGAGGCCAATGTAAGGTCGGATGGTGGCGCTGGTTCATCTGCTGAACGTGTCATTTCCCAACTTAAGTTTTATCTGGAATAGCGGTAGTGGTTCTGTAATGAACTCGTCGTTCATCGCTCGACCAAATTGACAGTGGAACTCGTCGTTCATCAACTTGGGCTTTATCTAGAATCGGGCGGTAGTGGTTCTGTAATGAACTCGTCGTTCACTACCCGACAAAATTGAAAGTGGTTCCTATAGGAACTCTTCGTTCATCAACTTGGCCTTTATTTGGAATTGGACGGCAATGGTTCTATAATGAACTTGTCGTTCACCGCCCGGCCAAATTGATTGTGGTTCCTTTAGGAAATCGCCATTCATCAACTTGGCCTTTATTTGGAATTGGACGACAATGGTTCTATGATGAACTCGTCGTTCATCGCCTGACCAAATTGATAATGGTTCCTTTAGGAACTCGCTGTTCATCAACTTGGGCTTTATCAGTGGTTCTGTAATGAACTCGTCGTTCACTGCCCGAGGTGTTGAGGCCGAACGCTTTTGATGCCGAATGCTTGAATCGTTGATGCCAAATTTGGCTAACTACCTGTGAGGCCAGGGAAGGTCGAGCGGTTGAGGCTCAATGGAAGGATAATGGAGGCCGAATGGGTGAATCGTTGATGCCAAATTTGGCTAAGTACTTGTGAGGCCACGGAGGCCGAGCAGTTGAGGCCAACGTATGGCCAGACGGTTGAGGCTCAACACTTGGGGCCAAATGTTTGGCTGAATACCTGTGAGGCCAATTTTGAGAAAGTACCTGAAAGGTCAAGCTATGACTGAACAGTTGAGACCAAGGGAATCCAAGTTAAGGCCAAGGTAAGGTCGGACGGTTGAGGCTCAACACTTAGGGCCAAATATTTTGTTGAATACCTGTGAGGCCAATTTTGAGAAAGTATTTGAAAGGTCAAGCCATGACCGAACGGTTAAGACCAAGGGAATCCAAGTTGAGGCCAAGGTAAGGTCGGACGGTTGAGGCTCAACACTTGGGACCAAATGTTTGGATGAATACTTGTGAGACCGAGTTTGAGAAAGTACCTGAAAGGTCAAGCTATGACTGAACGATTGAGACGAAGGGAATCCAAGTTGAGGCCAAGGTAAGGTCGGACGGTTAAGGCTCAACACTTGGGGCCAAATGTTTGGTTGAATACCTGTGAGGTCGAGTTTGAGAAAGTACCTGAAAGGTCAAGCTATGACCAAACGGTTGAGACCAAGGGAATCCAAGTTGAGGCCAAGGTAAGGTCGGACGGTTGAGGCTCAACACCTAGGGCCAAATGTTTGGCTAAATACCTGTGACGCCAATTTTGAGAAAGTACCTGAAAGGTCAAGCGACGACCGAACGATTGAGACCAAGGGAATCCAAGTTGAGGCCAAGGTAAGGCCGGACGGTTGAAGCTCAACACTTGGGGCCAAATGTTTGGCTTAGTGATGAATGATTCATTGGACCCTGAACAAATCTTGAACAATGTAATATTGAGTACTAAACTAAATGAATAGTTATCTGTGAAGCCATAAAAGCTTGTTGACGCTGGTGGTGGGAGTTCCTACAATTAGGATTGATATGTAGGGGTCAGGTCGACATCATGATGCTGAGACTGCATCCTTGTCTGGTTCCTTATGGTTACAGGGATGCCAGTTGGCCCCATGGTGGGCACCAAAATGTTTCGGTAGGTTTGGAGGTCCCTTGCTCAAAACACTCCATGTTGTCTCTAAGACTAGATGGAGCTTGAAGACTGGATGGAACTTGAAGACCAGACGGACCTGAGTATTCTAGGTTGTCTTGACGACCGGACGAACCTTACTTGTTATTTCTAAGACCGAGCGAGTTTGTTGAAGGCCGGAGGAGCTCCTTAGTCGTCCTCATACTCCAAGTCGTATTGTTCGCTCTCCCTCCTCCTTTTCGAAGCCATAAGGGTGGACACCTGTCAAAGACACTATGACACTCAAGTTAGTAATGTAACCGAGTGGTTAGCATAAAGTAATGCATATATGACGCATCGTGGTCTAGAAGTCATACCTGAGACCTTTGTTTATAGTAGTTGTAATGGACCTTTACCTTTCGTCGGCCTAATGACGGCCCAATTACACCTTAACCTCCATTAGGGGCTTTGATGAGCTATTATGGTTTGTAATCTAATGATGTGGTCGACCTGGACGGTCGGATTAGATGGTTGGTAGGCTTGGATGGTCGGCCTGGGAAGAGTCGTTCGGCATGGATGGTCGACCTGAATGGTTGGCTAGTGATTGGTTGGCCTGAGAAGAGTCGTTCGGTACATGGCGTTGGGAGGACCATGCGGTATGACAGCCTTGGGAAAGTCGGCTTTGGGAGAGCCATACGGTACAAGTATGAAAGCATATTTCTTTTGTTCGACTTAAACAAGAGATAAGTTAAATTTACAAATATAAGTTAGTCAAAACTTAATATTATAAGTTGTAAGACAAAATTATTTTATTTTAGTTTACCTTTTATAAGATGGTATCAGAATAACAATCTGAAACAATCGATGAAAGATAAAACAAATTTGTTATATCTAAATAAATATAAATCTCATAAACCAATTGAGATAGAGTTTTAAAGTTTATTTCATTAAGACTTTTGAATATTTCTTATTATTCCTCTTTCTAAATTTCCATAATGATCTCATCTCAAACCAAAGTTTTCCGTTCTTGCTCATTTGTTAAAAGAATTTATCGGATTTGGATAGAAATTGTTCAA
This sequence comes from Vigna radiata var. radiata, assembly GCF_000741045.1. NCBI lineage: Eukaryota > Viridiplantae > Streptophyta > Magnoliopsida > Fabales > Fabaceae > Vigna > Vigna radiata. The sequence goes on along the minus strand of NC_028359.1, from coordinate 7,085,484 downwards.
TGTTGTTGGTGAGTGCATTAACCATTACTTCCAATGATGCTTTTAAGATATTAGAGGCACCAGAGGTTAAAAAGAGATTTCATTGAATCAATTTGACAGATTCCTTATACATCTAGTCATTTGATTAGGATAAATTTTTTAAGGCTTGAAGGGAATCAATTTTTTGTGTTGGCATATTTCAATATGAAATGTTGTTCTGTGCAGGTTAACAATGCAGGAATCAATGGAATTGTAATTAAAGACAGAGACTTATTCACTACAGTCCTCATGAATCGTGGGGTAAGAATATAAGTGTGTTCTGAAATCTAATTAATAGACATGGAAAGTTGCAATGTCTAAAAGAGACCTAAAATCTGCAACTTTTGTAGACCGTTTAAAATTCTAGATCCCATCCCATGTCAACTATTGAAATGGTAAAAGTAGAGCTTCTAAAGGCTTGGAAAATTCTCATCTCATGAACGTGCATTTGTTGTTAAACCCAACACAGAGTCAATAGATTTCTTAAATGCACAAGAGACTTAAAATAGGTGTGTGTTGTCAATAGAATAAATGGCAAAGATATGCAATAAATGACAAAGATATGCAATTATATATTTATTTGTAACTGTTATTCTCTTAATTAGGATAATTAACTATAGTAAATGTATATGACAATTTAGCTTATTTTGTAGGCTGAAAATTAACTTGACAGATTGTAATTATTTGTATATATATGAAAGTTCTCCAACAAGAGGGGACACAATTTTTCTAGCTCAATCCTTTCTAAATTTAACATGGTATCAGTCTAGGTTACGATTCCCAAACCTAGTTTGGGTTTTTTTTCAGTCTCATGTTCTCGACTCTCGACTCTTGACTCTCGACTTTCGATTTTCGAACTTTCGATTCTCGAATCTTTCCGTCTCTGTTTTTCCTTGCTCCATGGCTTCTGAAAAATATGATGTCTTGTTCCTTCGCCTTAACGAAAAAAACTACTCCGCTTGGGCATTCTAATTCGAGATTTTTGTCACCGGAAAAGATTTGTGGGGTCATGTTGATGGCAGCACTCCCGCTCCTGACAAAGACAAAGATAAGGTCGCTCATGCTAAGTGGGCTGTCAAAGATGCTCAAGTCATGACCTGGATCCTAAGTTCGGTGGATTCGAACATTGTCCTGAATCTTCGTCCTTACAAGACTGCAAGCATAATGTGGTCTTACCTGAAGAAAATTTATAGTCAAAATAATGCAGCTCGTTGATTCCAACTTGAGCATAACATCGCTAATTTTAAACAAGATAGTCTCTCCATCTCTGATTTTTACTCTCAATTCATGAACCTTTAGGCTTAATACACTGATATAGTTTATGCAAACTTGCCTTCCGAAGGTCTTAGTTTCGTACAAACAATTCATGAGATTACTAAACGTGACCAATTTCTTATGAAATTGCGATCTGACTTTGAAGGTATCCAGTCCAATCTCATGCATAGAGATCTTGTCCCATCGTTGGATGCATGTCTCAATGAGTTGTTATGTGAAGAACAACGTCTTCTTACGCAGTCCATCATTGAAGACCAAAGACTATCTACTATTCCAATCGCATACGTGGCACAAGGGAAGTCACGACGTCATGACATGAGTACTATTCAATGCTTTAGTTGCAAGCGATTTGGCCATTATGCTTCAACCTGTCCGAAAAAATTCTGCAACTATTGTAAAAAGGATGGTCATATTATTAAGGAATGCCCAATAAGGCCACCACGACGACCTGTAACAGCTTTTACAACCACGACTGTTTCTTCTATTCCCAACAGTTCTGCCAATCCCGCACCTGTCCATCCAAATGCTACTACTGATGCTCCAACTTTGACCCCTGAAATGGTTCAACAAATGATAATTTCAGCTTTTTCTGCTTTGGGATTATCAGGTAACTCCTCTTCCCCATGGTACTTTGATTTTGGGGCTTCCAACCACATGACCAGCAATGCTCGATTCCTTACTAATATAAAAAACTATTCGGGGAATATGACAATACATACTGCTGGTAGAAATCAATTGCCTATAACAGAAACTGGTGATATTTCTCCATTCCTATCAAATGTCTTTGTTGCTCCTGGTCTCACAAGTAATCTTATTTATGTCGGTCAATTAGTCGACAATGATTGCCGAGTTCAATTCTCACAGTCTGGTTGTCTTGTGCAGGATCAACACTCGGGGAAGATAATCGCGAAGGGGCCTAAAGTTGGACGTCTTTTTCCCATCCATTTCTCGTTGTCTCCAAGTCTTTCTTTGCCTTTAGTCTCTTGTAATTTTGTTGTGGTCGATCACCAAGTGTGGCATAAGTGCCTTGGGCATCCCAACTCAAATGTTCTCCTTGACATGTTCAAATATGGTTTTCTTGGAAATAAACACATTCAATCTCTTAATAATATTCATTTTGATTGCATTCCTTGTAAGCTTGGCAAAAGTAAAATTCTACCTTTTCCAACACATCAGTCGACTGAAACACAACCATTCGATATCATCCATAGTGATGTTTGGGGAGTGGCACCAGTTACGTCTCATGCTAATTACAAATATTTTGTAACTTTTATTGATGATTATAGTCGTTTCACTTAGGTCTATTTTTTGCGCTCAAAAGATGAAGTCTTTTCCACTTTTAAATTCTTTAATGCTTATGTTCAGGCTCAATTCTCCTCCAAAATCAAGATTCTTCGCTCTGATAATGGGGGGAATACACATCACACTTATTTCAGGAATTCTTACAATCCAATGGCATTTTATCTCAAAGATCATGCCCATCAACCCCTCAACAAAACGGGGTGGCTGAACGGAAAAATCGCCATTTGCTAAATGTTGTCCGCACTCTTTTACTATAGTCACATGTGTCATCACGATTTTGATGTGAAGCCCTTTCCACTGTTGTTCATCTTATAAACAGATTACCATCTCCTTCCATAAATAATGAATCTCCTTTCACTCGATTATTTGGTCACCCAACCGATTACTCCACTCTTCGTATCTTCAGTTGTACATGTTATGTCCATCTTCCTCCACACGAACACACCAAGCTCACTACACAATCTGTGGAATGTGCTTTTCTTGGCTATTCTCCTTATCAAAAGGGCTTTCTATATTATGATCCCAACCTTCACCGAATTCGGGTCTCTAGAAATGTCATTTTTCTAGAAAGTGTATATTTTTTTACAAACCATCATGACTCGTTCTCTTCCCCAATTTCTGTTTTGCCATTATTTTCTGATTCTTATGCAGGTTAATCATCATCTAGACCTCTATTGACCTATCAAAGGCGAAATACTACCACTCAACATCACCTTGCACAATCCCATGGGCCCCTTCAAGATAATTCCTTGGATGTTGATCTAGTACAAGCTCCAGGACCAGAACTAGCTCCTTTACGACGCAGTTCACGCATTGGTAAGCCCCCAGAAACATTATCATCTATTCTTATTCCTTCTTCTTATAATCAGGCAATGAAGAATGAATGTTGGAAAAAAGCTATTGAAAGTGAACTTCTCGCCTTGCTCTTGCTGCATCCAAATCTTGGTCATTACATCAAATGCATGTCAATAATGCATTCCTCCACGGTGACCTTAAGGAGGAAGTTTACATCACACTTCCTGGTGGTATGTCGACTCTCTCCCCGAATACTGTTTGCAAATTGAAACGATCTTTATATTGCTTGAAGCAGGCCCCAAGAGTATGGTTTAAAAAGTTTCGCTCCACTCTTCTTGGTTTTTCTTTCAATCAAAGTCAGTATGATCCATCACTCTTCCTTCAACGGACTCCTAAAGGGATTGTCGTACTTCTTGTTTATGTGGATGACATTGTGGTCACTAGTTTTGATCAAGATGTTATTTCTAGAATCAAACAAATGTTGCATTCAAATTTTCACATGAAAGAGTTAGGCCATCTCAATTATTTCTTGGGTTTAGAGGTGCATTACCATCCTGAAGATATTTTTGTAAATCAGCATAAATATATTCAAGATTTGGTCCAGCTAGCGGGACTCACCAGTGCTACCCCTGTTAACACTCCAATGGAAGTTAATGTTAAATATAGGCGACAAGAAGGAGAGCTTCTTGACGATTCCACTCAATATCAGAAACTAGTTGGTAGTCTCATCTATGTGACTATCACTCGCCCTGATATTTCTTATATTGTACACACTGTTAGTAAGTTCATGCAATCTCCAAGGCACTTCCATTTTTCAGCAGTTCAGCGTATCATTAAATATCTCCTTGGGACCTCAAGTCGTGGTTTATTCTTTCCTAGTAATTCATCTCTTGAACTCCAAGCTTATAGTGGTGCTGATTGGGCTGGTTGTCCAGACACTAGGAGATCAACTATTGGTTGGTGTAATCACCCGGACGAAATTGGGTGTTGACAGTATGTTCCTTGGGAATGCTCCTATTTCATGGAAATATAAGAAACAAGACTCTTTCTCCAAGTCATCCACTGAAGCAGAATATCGCGCAATGTCTGCTGCTTGTTCTGAAATAATTTGGCTACGTGGTCTTCTTACAGAGCTTGGAGTTTCTCAAGCACAACCCACTCCACTGCATTCTGATAACACCAGTGCCATCCAGATTGCAACAACTCCAGTTTACCATGAACGGACGAAACACATTGAGGTCGATTGTCATTCTATCCGAGAAGCGTATGATCGTAGAGTCATCACTCTACCACATGTCTCCACATATGTTCAAATAGCTGACATTTTCACTAAATCATTGCCACGCCAGCGTCACAATTTTCTACTTGACAAATTGATGTTTGTAGATTCACCGACATCAATTTGAGAGGGGGTGTCAACAGAATAAATGACAAAGATATGCAATTATATATTTATTTGTAACTGTTATTCTCTTAATTAGGATAATTAGCTGTAGTAAATGTATATGACAACTTAGCTTATTTTGTGGGCTGAAAATTAACTTGACAGATTGTAATTATTTGTATATATATGAAAGTTCTCCAGCAAGAGGGGACACAGTTTTTCTGGCTCAATCCTTTCTAAATTTAACATGTGTAATTGTAGGATTTGCAAACGGTCATTGAGCTGCCATTGTTTTCAGGTGATATCAGATGAGGAAGGAACAAGGGCAATGACTCAAACATACGAGTTAGCAGAAGAATGCTTGCAAATAAATTACTATGGCGCTAAAATAACTATTGAATCCCTTATGCCCCTCCTGCAATTATCTGAATCGCCAAGAATTGTGAATGTATCATCCAGTGGAGGGCAGTTAGAGGTAGGCAACAACTTCTTCTGTTTACAAATTCTAGTATTCTCAATTATTACAAATAACTTATTATGATGACTATAAACATAACTGATTAATTTCTTAACTTTTTTTCTTCTTATGCAATAAACACTCCGACTCTTAATAATTATTTGATAACTTCTAATTTAAGTTTATTTATGCTATAACTTCATCTCTGAATAGTTAATGAATAGTCAATCATATGTTATGCAATGTAACCATGAGTTTATTCAAAACTTTCCTATAACAGATATTAGTTTATTATTGCATCTTGTTTCCTTTAATTTTCTTAAGGTGTTGTTGCATAATGATGTAAAATTCAGAGTTTCCCAAAAGAATCATGGGCAAGAGGAGTGTTGAGCGATGCTGATAAGCTGACAGAAGAGAAAGTGGATGAAATAGTGAAGAAATTTCTAAGTGATTTCAA